>NC_052155.1:183271150-183629900 GCF_902713615.1 Scyliorhinus canicula | reverse complement strand
AGGGACTTTGTGCGAACAAGACCATTGTAGTTTAAGATGTACTTTGTAATCTGTGTTAATCTTGAAATCTGTGTTAAACTAAAGGGGGAGTAAAGATCTGCCTACTGAGGTAATATGGGTTGAAGTCAGAAATAGGAAAGGAGCAGTCACCTTGTTGGGGGTTTTCTATAGGCCCCCCAATAGCAGCAGAGATGTGGAGGAACAGATTGGGAAACAGATTTTGGAAAGGTGCAGAAGTCACAGGGTAGTAGTCATGGGTGACTTCAACTTCCCAAACATTGAGTGGAAACTCTTTAGATCAAATAGTTTGGATGGGGTAGTGTTTATGCAGTGTGTCCAGGAAGCTTTTCTAACACAGTATGTAGATTTTCCGACCAGAGGGGAGGCCATATTGGATTTGGTACTTGGTAATGAACCAGGGCAGGTGATAGATTTGTTAGTGGGGGAGCATTTTGGAGGTAGTGACTACAATTCTGTGACTTTCACTTTAGTAATGGAGAGGGATAGGTGCGTGCAATAGGGCAAGGTTTGCAATTGGGGGAAGGGTAAATACAATGCTGTCAGACAAGAATTGAAGTGCAGAAGTTGGGAACATAGGCTGTCAGGGAAGGACACAAGTGAAATGTGGAACTTGTTCAAGGAACAGGTACTACGTGTTTTTGATATGTATGTCCCTGTCAGGCAGGGAAGAGATGGTCGAGTGAGGGAACCATGGTTGACAAGAGAGGTTGAATGTCTTGTTAGGAGGAAGAAGGAGACTTATGTAAGGCTGATGAAACAAGGTTCAGACAGGGCGCTGGAGGGATACAAGACAGCCAGGAGGGAACTGAAGAAAGGGATAAGAAGAGCTAAGAGAGGGCATGAAAAATCTTTCGCGGATAGGATCAAGGAAAACCCCAAGGCCTTTTACACACATGTGAGAAATGTGAGAATGACTAGAGCGAGGGTAGGTCCGATCAAGGACAGTAGCGGGAGATTGTGTATTGAGTCTGAAGAGATAGGAGAGGTCTTGAACAAGTATTTTTCTTCAGTATTTACAAACGAGAGGGGCCACGTTGTTGGAGAGGACAGTGTTAAACAGACTGGTAAGCTCGAGGAGATACTTGTTAGGAAGGAAGATGTGTTGGGCGTTTTGAAAAACTTGAGGATAGACAAGTCCCCCGGGCCTGACGGGATATATCCAAGGATTCTATGGGAAGCAAGAAATGAAATTGCAGAGCCGTTGGCAATGACCTTTTCGTCCTCGCTGTCAACAGGGGTGGTACCAGAGGATTGGAGAGTGGCGAATGTCGTGCCTCTGTTCAAAAAAGGGAATAGGGATAACCCTGGGAATTACAGGCCAGTTAGTCTTACTTTGGTGGTAGGCAAAGTAATGGAAAGGGTACTGAGGGATAGGATTTCTGAGCATCTGGAAAGACGCTGCTTGATTAGGGATAGTCAGCACGGATTTGTGAGGGGTAGGTCTTGCCTTACAAGCCTTATTGACTTCTTTGAGGAGGTGACCAAGCATGTGGATGAAGGTAAAGCAGTGGATGTAGTGTACATGGATTTTAGTAAGGCATTTGATAAGGTTCCCCATGGTAGGCTTATGCAGAAAATAAGGAGGTATGGGATAGTGGGAAATTTGGCCAGTTGGATAATGAACTGGCTAACCGATAGAAGACAGAGAGTGGTGGTGGATGGCAAATATTCAGCCTGGTGCCCAGTTACCAGTGGCGTACCGCAGGGATCAGTTCTGGGTCCTCTGCTGTTTGTGATTTTCATTAACGACTTGAATGAGGGAGGTGAAGGGTGGGTCAGTAAATTTGCAGATGATACGAAGATTGGTGGAGTGGTGGATAGTGAGGAGGGCTGTTGTCGGCTTCAAAGAGACATAGATAGGATGCAGAGCTGGGCTGAGAAGTGGCAGATGGAGTTTAACCCTGACAAGTGTGAGGTTGTCCATTTTGGAAGGACAAATATGAATGCGGAATACAGGGTTAACGGTAGGGTTCTTGGCAATGTAGAGGAGCAGAGAGATCTTGGGGTCTATGTTCATAGATCTTTTGAAGTTGCCACTCAAGTGGATAGAACTGTGAAGAAGGCCTATGGTGTGCTAGCGTTCATTAGCAGAGGGACTGAATTTAAGAGCCGTGAGGTGATGATGCAGCTGTACAAAACCTTGGTCAGGCCACATTTGGAGTACTGTGTGCAGTTCTGGTCACCTAATTTTAGGAAGGATGTGGAAGCTTTGGAAAAGGTGCAAAGGAGATTTACCAGGATGTTGCCTGGAATGGAGAGTAGGTCTTATGAGGAAAGGTTGAGGGTGCTAGGCCTTTTCTCATTAGAACGGAGAAGGATGAGGGGCGACTTGATAGAGGTTTATAAGATGATCAGGGGAATAGAGTAGACAGTCAGAGACTTTTTCCCCGGGTGGAACAAGCCATTACAAGGGGACATAAATTTAAGGTAAATGGTGGAAGATATAGGGGGGATGTCAGAGGTAGGTTCATTACCCAGAGAGTAGTGGGGGCATGGAAGTAGTTGAGTCGGAAACGTTAGGGACCTTCAAGCGGCTATTGGATAGGTACATGGATTAGGGTAGAATAATGGAGTGTAGATTAATTTCTTCTTAAGGGCAGCACGGTAGCATTGTGGATAGCACAATTGCTTCACAGCTCCAGGGTCCCAAGTTCGATTTCGACTTGGGTCATTGTCTGTGTGGAGTCTGCACATCCTGCCCGGTGTGTGCGTGGGTTTCCTCCGGGTACTCCGGTTTCCTCCCACAGTCCAAAGATGTGCAGGTTGGGTGGATTGGCCATGATAAATTGCCCTTAGTGTCCAAAATTCTATGATTAACCTAGGACAAAAGTTTGGCACAACATCGTGGGCCGAAGGGCCTGTTCTGTGCTGTATTTCTCTATTTCTATTTCTATTTCTAGAACATACAGTGCAGAAGGAGGCCACTCGACCCATCGAGTCTGCACCGACACATTCAAGCCCTCACCTCCACCCTATCCCCGCAATCCAATACTCCCCCCCCCCACAACCCTTTTTCTTTGGACACTAAGGGCAATTTAGCATGGCCAATCCTCCTAACCCGCACGTCTTTGGACTGTGGGAGGAAAGCGGAGCACCCGGAGGACACCCACGCAGACACGGGGAGAACGTGCAGACTCCGCACAGACAGTGACCCAAGCCGGGAATCGAACCTGGGACCCTGGCGCTGTGAAGCCACAGTACTATCCACTTGTGCTGCCGTGCTGCCCCTTGGAAATCTGTTTCCCATCAACCATATCGAATGTAAAGCGGGACCTGTTGCCAAGAATAAATGGGCAGCCACTTACTGAGATGTGTTTGCCTGTGGGTAAGAAGTTGAGAATGTGGAGGCCAAGGCGTTTTTGGAACTCTGAAAGAAACCAGGTTCCCCCCATATTGTGGGATTTTCTGTTTCTGTTTCCAGGGTTGCCTTCATAAATTCAACATGAGGGTGATCATGAAGCTCACACACACTGCTGCCAGAGTTTGCTCACTTATTTACCCAGAGTCTGGTGAGAAACGTGGTTGAGGCGAGTAACATTGACGTATTTTATAGGAATGCTGGGTAAACACATGAGGTACGAAGAAATCGATCGGCAGGGATCTCCCAATTCAAAATGGAGATTGAGGAGAATTTCTTCTCTCAGAGGATTAATAAGTCTTTGGGATTCTTTTCCACAGAGAGCGGTCTGTCTAACTCAGAGTTGAGCCAGAGAGACTTTTGATTGACAAAGGAGTCAAGGGTGACGGGGGATGGGCAGGAAGGTGGAGTTAAGGTCACAAGCAGATCAGCCGTGATCTTATTGGATGATGGACCGAATGGCGTACTCCTGCTCCTATTTCTTATAGATCTTTAGGTGAGGTAGAAGGGAGGGGGCTGATGGGGGAAAATAAACATCGATGTTCTGTGCATTCCCGGCTGCAATTCAGCAACAAGCTGATCACAGTCAAGATCTGCCTCAGAAGGATTTCATTTGCAGTACCTAAAATGGATGTTCAATTCTTTCCTGCTTCAATCGGAGTTGTGTGTGGTGAGCGTATTACTGCGACCATTCACCATTGTATTGCATTTACATTGTATTGTATTATGTTAATGCCCTTGTGGGCTCCGCCCCCCTCGGGGGAAGTATATAGATCTGCAGCCTGTAGGCGGCACTCAGTACAGAGCAGTCACAGGCAGGCACAGATCCAGCTGATTAAAACCACTGTTCACTTCTACTCATCGTCTCATGCAAATTGATGGTCGCATCATTGTGGAAAAGTGCGTTAGTGCACCGAAGTTCCTTTTACCTCAGTGTTCTTGCTCTCCTAGCCTAGGCACTAACTGTATTTTGAATGCACAGCGAAGCTAAGCTGTACTGGAAGATCACGCCAGGCATTTACTGCTCTTGACGATGAAGAAATCCCTTCTCCATACATTTGACTTGAATATATTTTTCTCTTATTTTTATGTATTTTCATGGTGCCTTGCGCGACTGGTTTGCACTTTAAAGTAACATTCTGGATTTATTTAATCCATGCCATTCACTCAAGATGATTCCTTGACCCTGCACACACGCCAAACACAACACCCCATTAGAAGCACAGGAGCATTGGAAATTATCCCGCTGTCCTTCTCTCTTGCATCTGAGACGTTAAACCGGTAAACAGCTGAGTTCTCTCATGGTCCTGGCCAATATCAATCTGTTGACCAACATCACTAAAACAGATAATCTGGTCATTACTGCGTCGCCGTTCGTGAGATTGTGCTGTGTGCACATTGGCTGCTGCATGTCCTATATTACAAAGAACAACACAGCACAGGAACAGGCCCTTCGGCCCTCCAAGCCTGTACCGGTCATGAAACTAACCTTGGCCAAATCCCTCAGCACTTCCTTGTGCCGTATCCCTCTGTACCCATCCTATCCATGTGTTTGTCAAGATGCCTTTTGAAGGCCGTTAATCTATCTGCTTCCACAACCTTCCCTGGCAACGCGTTCCAGGCACTCACCGCCCTCTGTGTAAAAAACTTGCCTCACACATCTCCTCTAAACTTTGCCCCAGGGATCGTAAACCTATTCCCCCTGGTGACTGACTCCTCGACCCTGGGAAAGAGTGCCGCTTGTGGTGATATGCATCACTGTAAATACACAAGGGGTTAATGTAAATACATGTAGACTAGCTAGACACTAGAGGGAGCACCAGAGATAAGACACACAGACACTCATCCAATAGGTCAGTAAGATAGGACACGACCAATGGGTATTCACGATACACACAGAGGTGACACCACCACAGGAGGGCATTACACCAACCCATATATAAAGGACACCACACACATGATCTTCCTCTTTCCAGTGGAGACACTCAGTGAGTACACAGGGTTGATTCAATATCACTCCTATCACTTGGATTGTAGCAGACTGGTTAGTCAGTCTGGGTAGCTATAGTAGGATTAGCAGTAGTGTCGAACCCGAGTAATAGAAGTGTATATAGTTTAATAAACGTGTTGAAGTTATCTCCACGTCTGAACCTTCCTTTGTCAAGTGCATCACAAGGAAGCCGCTTATGCCACACTTAGAGCATAACAAGACACCGCTCATAATCTTGTAGACCTCTATCAGGTCACCCCTCAACCTCTGTCATTCTAATGAAAATGGTCCGAGTCTATTCAGCCTCTGCACATAGCTAACACACTCCAGACCAGGCAATATCCTAGCAAGCCTCCTCTGCACCCCTTCCAAAGCCGCCACATCCTTCTGGTAGTGTGGCGACCAGAATTGTGCGCAATATTCCAAGTGCGGCCTTGCCAAGGTTCTCTACAACTGCAGCATGACTTGCCAGTTTTTATACTCGATGCCCTGTCCAATGAAGGCAAGCATTCCGTCTGCTTTCTTGACTCCCTTCTCCACTTGTGTTGCCACTTTCAGAGATCTGTGGACCTGCACACCCAGATCTCTCTGACTTTCTATATTCCGAAGAGTTTTGCCATTTACCCTCTATGTCCCCTCTATGTTCGACCTCCCATAAGACCATAAGACATAGGAGCAGAATTAGGCCACTCGGCCCATCAAGTCTGCTTCGCCATTCAATCATGGCTGATATTTTTCTCATCCCCATTCTCCTGCTTTCTCCCCATAACCCCTGATCCCCTTATTAATCAAGAACCTATCTATCTTTGCCTTAAAGGCACTCAGCGATTTGGCCTCCACAGCCTTGTGCGGAAAAGAGTTCCACCGATTCACCACCCTCTGGCTGAAGAAATTCCTCCTCATCTCTGTTTTAAAGGATCGTCCCTTTAGTCTGAGATGGTGCCCTCAGGTTCTAATTTTTCCCAAAACGCATTACAGCAGGGACTGCACTTGATTGGTTGTAAAGTGCTTTGGGTCGTTGTCATGCCGTGGAAGGCGCTATAGAAATGCAAATCTTTCTTCTTCTTTCACATAGCTAAGTAGAACAATCTTCAAGCCAGTCAAAACAAGCAGAATGCTAATTTGTTTCAAAATTGCAATAAATGCGCTTTAGGCTATTCAATTTAACCACATGAAGCCAGTTACGATGATTACAATCGGTGTTTGACAAAGTTGGCCTCCAATCTATATTACAATGTAACAGGTAATAACTTTGTACCTAAGATTGCATTAAAATGCCCTCTTTGACCAGGCAGCAATTTAACAACCATATCAAGCAGTTCCATTTCCTTCATGACATAGGATGCTGTGTCAGCGAATCTTCAGTTTCTGCTGCCTGGATCCTACTTTTAATTTTCCCCCAATTTCAGGCTTGTTGAGAATCCCCCATTTTAATGACTCGACCCGTTGGTGACTATGATTTCAATCATTTGAAACCCTGAACTCAAGGATTGTCTCTCTAAGTCTCTCTGTCTACACCTCTCACTTGCTTTCAGATATTCCTTGAAAGCTACCCCTTTTTTCCAAGCCTTTTAGTAATCTGCCTTAATATCTCCTTATGGAGGGCAGCACGGTGGCGCAGTGGGTTAAGCCCTGCTGCCTCACGGCGCCGAGGTCCCAGGTTCGAATCCCGGCCCTGGGTCACTGTCCGTGTGGAGTTTGCACATTCTCCCCGTGTCTGCGTGGGTTTCGCCCCCACAACCCAAAGATGTGCAGGGTAGGTCAATTGGCCACATTAAATTGCCCCTTAATTGGAGAAAATGAATTGGGTATTCTAAATTTATAAAAAAAAAAAAATATCTCCTTATGTGGTTTGGTGTCAAAATTGGTTTGACCATCCCTCCTGTCAGACAAGGGCGAGGATTCAGAAATGGAGAATTTTGTCAGGAATCGTGAAATCGCTTGGGAGCTGATCTTTTGAGGGTCATAGAATCATAGAATTTACAGTGCAGCAGGAGGCCATTCAGTCCATCGAGTCTCCACCAGCCCTTGGAAAGAGCACCCCACTTAAGCCCAGGCTTCCACCCTATCCCACCTAACCTTTTAGACACCAAGGGGCAATTTCACGTGGGCAATCCACCTAACGGGGCAGCACGATAGCACAGTGGTTAGACAGTTGCTTCACAGCTCCAGGGTCCCAGGTTCGATTCCCGGCTTGGGTCACTGTCTGTGCGGAGTCTCCCCGTTCTCCCCGCGTCTGCGTGGGTTTCCTCCGGGTGCTCCGGTTTCCTCCCACAGTCCAAAGATGTGCAGGTTAGGTGAATTGGCAATGCTAAATTGCCCTTAGTGTCCAAAAAAGGTTAGGTGGGGTTACGGGGATAGGGTGAAGGTGTGGGCTTGGGTCGGGAGTTCTTTCCAAGGGCCAGTGCAGACTCGATGGGCCGAATGGCCTCCTTCTGCACTGTAAATTCTATGGTTCTATGAACTTAATAATAATAATCGTTTATTGTCACAAGTAGGCTTCAATGAAGTTACTGTGGAACGCCCCTGCACATCTTTGGACTGTGGGAGGAAACCGGAGCACCCGGAGGAAACCCACGCAGGCACGGGGAGAAAGTGCAGACTCCACACAGACAGTCACCGAGGCCGCAATTTAACCTGAGACCCTGGAGCTGTGAGGTAGCAGTGCTAACCCACTGTGCCACCATACCGCCCATGGGTGTTGAACAAGATTCTGTTTGAGCCATACGAACCCTCAATACCCTACAGTACACTTTTGATTTCAGATGGACCCACCAAGGTATCTTGTTGGTGTCGGTGGTAGTTGAGGTGATACATTGAGGGCACTGGCACAATAATGTTTGGATGCTCTTCAAGGCAAGATCCAGGAAAGAGCAGGCCGGACTCTGTTCCAGTCCACATTGTAAAGGATGGACCATGGCTTTGTTCACAATTTCTGTATTGCGTTGAATCTAATGCTTGAAGTGACCTTCTGGCAAAGCTGAAAGTTATGGGAGTACAAATAATGGCGGGAATTCTCCAGTCGTTGCGATTTACTTTTCCCGCTGGAGTGCGCCACCGCTGGGGCAGTTACGATGGGAAATCCCATTGCTAAGCGGTGGGAAGATAGTATCCCACCGCCAGCGAATTGCGTGTGGCCAACAAACACGTGGCTGTGCCTGGATGGACTGGAGAGCTACTGGACAATCTGATTGATTGGCGGCTCTCCAAAATGGGATCTCTTCCCAACTGAGGGGAGGAGTGCCCCCTTACGCCAATCAATCTTCGTTAGAACGTAAAATGGCATTGGGGCTGGTGGGTGTTGGCAGGCATGCGTTCCCTGCCGACCCTCCAGATGGGGAACCGATCCCCACCATCCCCAAAATTTAGGCCCTGCAGGTTGCCATGGCAACAATGATGGAACTGGCAGCATTTACTGTTATTACTCTCGGAAATTGACAGCAACCTCTGGAGTCCACACACGCACAGAATAATGTGGAGATCCAGATGCTGTTGTCAGTGAGTCCACACAGAATTTTATCAGGTAGCAATCACTGAACTGATGAAACCTGTCCTACTCTGATAGTCCTGGTATAGAACATAGAACAGTACAGCACAGAACAGGCCCTTCAGCCCTCGATGTTGTGCCGAGCCATGATCACCCTACTCAAACCCATGTATCCACCCTATACCCGTAACCCAACAACCCCCCCCTTAACCGTACCTTTTTAGGACACTACGGGCAATTTATCATGGCCAATCCACCTAACCCGCACATCTTTGGACTGTGGTAGGAAGCCGGAGCACCCGGAGGAAACCCACGCACACACGGGGAGGACGTGCAGACTCCGCACAGACAGTGACCCAGCCGGGAATCAAACCTGGGACCCTGGAGCTCTGAAGCATTTATGCTAACCACCATGCTACCGTGTTGCCCCTAAAACCCTTCAAAACGTTACACCTTATTGAATGAAGTATAACTAGGTTTTCACAGCTTAAATAATTACTGCTGAAAGCACTCACTGGCCTCGAAGAACTAATTTTGTAATTGAGGAATGTCAAATTTCTGATTTGTGATAGAACAAAGATCACTTATGATATAAAAAAGATCACTTAGGGGCAGCACGGTGGCACAGTGGTTAGCACTGCTGCCTCACAGCTTCAGGGACCCGAGTTCAAATTCCAGCCTTTGGTGACTGTGTGGAGTTTGCCCTTTCTCCTCGTGTCTGCATAGGTTTCCTCCGGGTGCTCCGGTTTCCTGCCACAGCCCAAAGATGTGCAGGTTAGGTGGATTGGCCATGCTAAATTGCCCCTTAGTGTCCAAAAAAATTAGGTTAGGTTATTGGGTTATGTGCATGGGGTGGATGTGTTGGCTTAAGTGGGGTGCTCTTTCCAAGGGCCGGTGCAGACTCGATGGGTCGACTGGCCTCCTTCTGCACTGTAAATTTTATAATTCTTTAATAAATTAATTATTTTTAAAAATGTGTTCATATTTCAACTTCTGCCTTAATCCCACCTCCCAATCACTTATTTTGCTCTCTGTAATATTTTGATCGACAGTGAAGAATTCAGCGCATTTTACTTCCTGGTTTACTGTCTGCTGGAATGCTTCAATCTGATTGGCTAGAATAGAACATACAGTGCAGAAGGAGGCCATTCAGCCCATCGAGTCTGCACTGACCCACTTAAGCCCTCACTTCCACCCTCTCCCTCTAGGCCAATAACCCCTCCTACGAATTTTGGACACTAGGGGCAATTTAGCATGGCCAATCCACCTAACCTGCACGCCTTTGGACTGTGGGAGGAAACCCGAAGCACCCGGAGGAAACCCACGCAGACACGGGGAGAACGTGCGGACTCCGCACAGACAGTGATCCAAGCCGGGAATTGAACCTGGGACCCCGGTGCTGTGAAGCCACAGTGCTAACCACTATGCTACCGTGCTGTCCCTACTTACCCTTAAGTACCGTGGCTACTTACCCTGCTTGATGGCATCAGTGTTGCTGCACACCGGGAGAGCCCTTTGACTTGGTGTCAGATTCAAACTGAAGTCAGGAAAGGTGAAATCCATGCCCGAGGTCTTTGTGGGCAAATATCTTTTGAGGTTGGCAATGAACAATATCACTTTGCCGCACACCATAAAATCTGGGCCAATGTGTCACCCGGAGATCTAGCTGCACCCCACCCGTCATCTAGGTGCCCACTAGTGGGATACAATGGTAACTTTATCCAAAGCGTAATATTATTATTTTATGAAGTCGAGGAAGAGTTCTCTATTGACTGGGGGATACAATAAGCATCCGTTCCAATTATTGATTCAACTGGAGTTTTATGAACATAATTGAAATATTAATGTTGAGTGTAATGTTAATTGCTCCTCCTTCAAACTAGCTCCAACTGAGTGAGAGGGAATCTAAGGTATTAAAATACTACTGTGCAATTTGATATGATTTGTTTCATGTATAAATGAATGTTAGTGTTATCAATCACTCGAGAAAAAGGAAGGCTGTGCTACTTGAGCAATGACGACTTTTTTGTTCGGTTTTTATGACATTGGCTCTTTATTTTTCTCTGAAAATTACTCCCTCCTCTGCTCGTCTGACCCTTGACTCCATTTCCCCCGACCTCCTCCCAATAGTCCTTGTAGCCATCTCCCTGCTGAGATATTTTACAGGGGCGGTTCATTCCTCGCTTAACAAACTTCGCGGAATACAGAAGAACGTGTGAAATAGGAGTCGGAGTAGACCATTCGGCCCATCCTGCCTGTACCGCCATTCAATACGATCATGGCTGCTCTAGGGCTTCATCTCCATCTTCTCACCAGTTCCCCATTATCCTTTGATTCCCTGAAAGGCCTGTTTGTTCCAACCTTAAAACATGCATCCATAGCCCTCTGGGGCAGAGAATTCCAAAGATTCCCTTTGAGTGAAGGAATTTCTCCTCATCTCGGGCCTGAGTGACCCCATTTGGAGTATTGTGAGCTGTTTTGGGCCCCGTATCTAAGGAAGGAAGTGCTGGCCTTGAAAGGGTCCAGAAGGCGTTCACAAGAATGATCCCTGGAATGAAGAACTTGTCATCTGAGGAACGGTTGAGGACTCTGGGTCTGTACTCATTGGCGTTCAGAAGGATGTGGGGGGATCTTATTGAAACTTACAGGATACTGCGAGGCCTGGATAGAGTGGACGTGGAGAGAATGTTTCCACTTGTAGGAAAAACTAGAAACCGTGGACACCATCTCAGACTAAAGGGACGATCCTTTAAAACAGAGATGAGGAGGAATTTCTTCAGCCAGAGGGTGGTGAATCTGTGGAACTCTTTGCCGCAGAAGGCTGTGGAGGCCAATTCACTGAGTGCCTTTAAGACAGAGATAGATAGGTTCTTGATCAATAAGGGGGATCAAGGATAATGGGGAGAAGGCAGGAGAATGGGGATGAGAAAATATCAGCCATGATTGAATGGTGGAGCAGGCTCGATGGGCCGAGTGGCCTAATTCTGCTCCTATGTCTTATGGTCTTATGATCAGTCCTCTTATACTGAGACTTTGCCCACCCCCCCTTGTGTTCTAGGTTCCCCCAACCAATGGAAACAATCTCTCAGCATTCATCCATCGAATCCATACATAAGAAAAGGAGGCCACTCGGCCCATAAGTCTGCACCAACCCTCTGAAAGAGCACCATAATTAGGTACACTCCCTTGCCCTAACCCCGTAACCCCACCGAATCTGCATATCCTTGGACACTAAGGGGCAATTTTATCATGGCCAATCCACTTAACCTGCACATCTTTGGAGTGCGGGAAGAAACCGGATCACCCGGAGGAAACCCACACAGACACGGGGAGGAAGTGCAAACTCCACACAGAGAACCACCCCGAGGCCAGAATTGAACCCGAGTCCCTGGCGCTATGAGGCAGCAGTGCTAACCACTGTGCCACCATGCTGCCTCCATTAAGCCCCTTCAGAATCTCGCATCTTTCAATTACACCTCCTCCCAATTCTCTAAATTCCACGGAATATGAGGCCAATTTATTCAGCAGGAACTCACCAAGGCTCCTTGGCCATCAGCTTCCAAACCCATGTCTGCTGCCATCTAGTAGGACAGGGGCAACAGATCTGAGGTACCAAGTCGCCATCCTGACTTGAAACTATATCGCTGTTCCTTCACTGCAGCTGAGGGTCAAAACCCTGGAACTCCCTCCCTAACAGCACAGTGGGTGTACCTACACTGCATGGACTGCGAGTGGTCCAAGAAGACAGCTCATCACCAACTTCTCAAGGACAATTGGAGGTGATCTCTAAATGCTGGCCCAGCCAGCGATGCCCAGATCCCTGGAAGAGATATATAAAAGAGAGAGAGTGATGGCAATGTGGAATTTATTGCTGTGCACAATAGTTGAGGCATATAACATAAATACACTTAAGGATAAGTTGGATAAGAACATGAGGGGAGAGAATGGAAAGATATACTGAAAGGTTGAGATGAAGTAGGGTGATGGCGGTTCATGTGGAGCTTAGACACCAGTATGGAATCAAATGGCCTGTTTCTGTGAGACAAATGTTTAAAGTCTCTGGCAGATGTGCAAAAGGAGTGCATCTTGTATCTAGTGGGCCTAGGTGGGGTGCACTTTCGGAGGGTCGGTGCAGAATCGATGGGCTGAATGGCCTCCTTCTGTACTTCTGTAGGTGTTCTATGGCAGTTAAGTTAAAGTTGTCTTGTCGTTCAATTGGCAGCACCAGAAGGGTGGGGGTTGATTTGATTTATTTATTGTCATATGTACCGAAGTATAGTGAAAAGTATTTTTCTGCGGCCGAGGGAATGTACACAGTACGTACATAGTAGACAAAAACAATAATCAACAGAGAACATTGACAAAGTGTTTGATCGGACGGAGATCACTTTCGGACACCCTGTAGCCCATGACAGCCCTGTATAAATACAAGCCTCTTTTTATTTTTCCACAGGGCTCTATTCTGACAAGCATGATTTGTTACAGTGTGGAACAAGAGGCCAAACAAAGCAAATACATGAGCAAGAGCAGCATAGGGCGTCGTGAATAGTGTTCTTATAGGGAACAGATCAGTCCGAGGGGGAGTCGTTGAGGAGTAGTAGCTGTGGGGAAGAAGCTGTTCCTATATCTGAATGTGCGGGACTTCCCCAGACAGGGAGAAATCGTAAGGCTGGCGTCAAAACCGGGCGGGTTTGACGCCAGCCTCCCCCTCCCCGACCGGGAAACGATTCTGGTCCCCGGTCGGGGCTAGTATGCCGCGGCCGTGAACTCTGGCATCGCGGGCTTAACGAATTTCGTTAAGCCCGCTTGCCAGAGTTTGCGACGGCTGACGCGTCACATGACGTCAGCCGCGCATGCGCGGATTGGAAGACTCCAACCCACGCATGCGCGGATGACATCATCGCGCATTTGCGCAAAACCCGCGCATGCGCGGGCCGGGATGCCCCTCAGCCGCCCCGCGAAGTGATACAGCGGGGCGGCGGAAGGACAAAGAGTGTGCGGGAATCGGACCCGCTGCCCGCGATCGGTGCCCACCGATCGCGGGCCCATGGCACCCTTGGCACGGCCGTGGTACTGCCGTGCCAATCGGTGCCATGGTTGCCAAGATCGGGACTTTATGGCCGTTTTTACGAACGGCCAGACCAGGTGTGTTTGCCGTTCGTAAAAACGGCCGTAAAGGGCTTGGAATTCGGCCCATCGGCCAGCTGAGAATCGCTGCTCGCCGTAAAAAAGCGGCGGCGGCGATTCGTGTGGGGAGTCGGGCGTGGGGGGGGGGGGGAGAATAGCGGGAGGGCGTCAGACTAGCGTGGCCGTAAAAATTTACGACCCCCGCTATTCTCCGCACTGTCGTGAGTGCGGAGAATTGCGCCCCAGATGTCTGTACCTTCTGCCTGATGGAAGGGTCTGGAAGAAGGCAAAGCCTGGGTGGGAGGGGTCTCTGATAATGCTGTCTACCTTCCTGAGGCAGCGGGAGGTGTAGACAGAATCAATATGGGGGTGACAAGCTTGTGTGATGCATTGGGCTGAGTTCACTACACTCTGCAGTCAGAGGTCTCACTCTGGGGCATAAGCACAAAATGAACAATGGGCACTCCAGTCTGGGCGGGGGGTTGGGGGCGTGGGGGTGGGGGGGGGGGGGGTGCTGCTGTTGTCTCTTTTGGATGAGACATTAAACCAAGGTTCCATTTGCCCTCTCATGTGGACATAAAGGATCCCATGGCTCTACTCTCAAGTAGGGCAGGGGAGGTATTTGGGTCAATATGTATGCCTCAATCGGCATCGCAAACCGGTACATCTGGTCGCTGTCACGCTGACTATTTGTGGGAGTTAATGCAAGTTGGCTGCTTTGTCTCCTACATTACAAGAGTTGCTACACTTGTCAAAGTGTTTGATCGGACGGAGATCACTTTCGGACACCCTGTGACCAATGACAGCCCTGTATAAATACAAGCCTCTTTTTTATTTTTCCACAGGGCTCTATTCTTCACCTTTCTATTTACCAGTTGTAAAAAGCAATGACAGATATGTACTTATTAACAATGCATTATTAAGGCAGGAAATTAGGCAGCTCCATTTATATGCATGAAATACAGTTTCTCCAATTGATTGGCAATCTATACCTCCTCTTCACTGTCTCCTCTGGACCATTAAATATAGCAAGAGGTGACTTTAATTGTGTTATGAATGTACAATTAGATAGATTACCTTGCGGCAGGTGGAAGTAATTCTTTTAAGTCTGCTAAGGCATTATAAACGGCTGTAAAGATCTATGATTAGTTGACATCTGGAGAAAAAAATGCATCCTAAGGACAAGAATTATATTTTCCATTCTCACCATCATCAGATATGTTTGCATACAGCTTATTTATTTATGGATGAACCTTTAGATTTGAAAGAAATTCTTGCAAATGGTATTATTGTCTCCGTCAGGTAATGCACCAGCGGCCATTTGGATGCCTTCCTTCAGCATTCCACCCGGAAAAAGAAAAGGCCACAATTTAATCAGCTAGCAGCCTCCCTTGAGTTTCAGGAATTTATGTAACTTGGTGTTGGCCCAGATGAAGTGACAGAGGGTTGGTGCATCTGGAGCGAAGCCAAGGTTCGGTTCGCCTGAGGAATGACATCTTATTTGGTGGACACTTTTCAGCGAGGGTTGCTGCGTATCAACTGGATGTGGAAAAAAACCTGCCTGATCTTCTGCTCCCCAACCCAGGATCCGTACTGAACTTCTTACAGACCTCGAGCTTCGCTATTCGGCGATGAAGAATGAATCAGAGATATTGCATTATTTATTCCAGCCTCCTTTATTCTGTGTGCAGGTAACCTTCAGAGCTGTTGCTTTTGTGAACTCATACAGCAGAGGAAGAGGCCATTCAGCCCATCATTTGCTGGCTCTTGCATCGACATATCCAATGAACCCACTCTGTCTGCTCTTTCCCGACAGCCCTGACAATTTTTCAATCGATCCAATTTCCTTTGAATATTTCCTTTGAATATATTCAATGTTTTAGCATCAACTACTTCCTGTGGTAATGAATTCCACAGGCTCACCACTCTTTTTTTTAAATTCTCCTCCTTTTTCACATTTTCTCCCAAATTTACACCCACCAACAATAAACAATCATCTGTAACAAATATGTCAATCCCCATATCAGTAACAATGATCCCATCCCCCCACCAAACCCCAAACATTATTCCGCACGTTCACACAAACAAGTGACACAAAGGAATTAGGGATTACCCATAGTCACCATTTACACACACAAGCCCCCTTCCCCCAACCCTCCCACCCACATGCCTCAAAGAATGTTCGATGTTATCCAGTTCTTGAAAGTGCATAATGAATAATGTAGAACCCCTCTGTCCTTCCCCTCAGTTCAAACTTAACCTTCTCAAAAGTCAAGAATTCCAACAGGTCCCCCCGCCACGCCAGGGCACAGGGTGGAGAGGCTGCTCTCCATCCCAACAGATCCGCCTTCGGGCGATCAACGAGGCGAAGGCTACGATATCTGCCTCCGCACCCGTTTCCAACCCCGGCTGGTCCAACACCCCGAATATGGCCTCCCGGGGGCCCTGGTCCAGTTTCAAGTGCACCACTTTAGAGATTACCCTAAAAACCTCCTTCCAGTAATCCTCTAGCTTTGGACAGGACCAAAACATATGAACGCGATTAGCCCCCCCCCCCTCCCCCCCACCCTCCCCCCCCCCCCACCCCCATCCCCCCAACCCTCCCCCACGCCACAATGTTCACACACATCTTCTACTCCTTCGAAGAATCGGCTCATCCTCGCCCTTGTGAGGTGTGCTCTGTTTACCACCTTCAGCTGCATCAGCCCCAACCACGAGGTGGAGGCATTCACTCTCCAGAGCACCTCACACCAGACCCCCTCCTCCATATCCTCTCCCAACTCTTCCTCCCACTTTACTTTGATCCAGTGGTGCCTTCTCCTCTTCCAAAATAGCTCCGTAAACCACCGACACTACCCCCTTCTCCAGACCCCCTGTCGTCAGCACCTCCTCCAGCAATGTTGAGGCCGGCTCCACCGGGAAGCTCTGTATCTCCTTTCTGGCAAAATCTCGAACTTGCATGTATCTAAACATTTCCCCCTGCTCCAGCCCATACTTTGCTTCCAGCTCCTTCAATCCTACACATCTTTTAGTGTCTTAGTCCCCTTCTCCTCCCATTTCCGAAAATTTCCATCCCACCTCCCTGGCTCAAATCTGTGGTTCCCCCGAATCGACATTTCCCTTGACCCTGCCCCCAACCCGAAGTGTTGGTGAAACTGCCTCCAAATTCTCAATGAAGCTATTATTACCGGACTCCCTGAGTATTTCCCCGGGGCTATCGGGAGCGGCGCTGTTGCTAGTGCTTTCAATCCCAACCCCCTGCACAAACTCTCCTCCATTCTGACCCACTGGGAATCAACCCCTCTGGCCCAGCTCCGCACCTTCTCCACATTCGCCGCCCAGTAGTAATACATCACATTCGGAAGACCCAAACCCCCTGCCTGCCTTCCCCTCTGTAGCAGCACCTTCCTCACTCTGGCCACCTTCCCTCCCCATATGAACAAAGTAATCCTTCCCGCAATCTCTCTGAAAAAAGCCTTTGGCAGGAAAATCGGTAGGCATTGAAAAATAAACAGAAATCACGGCAACACGTTCATTTTAACCGCCTGTACCCGACCCGCCAGTGACAGAGGGAGACCATCCCACCTTGCCAGGTCAGCTTTCACTCTCCCCACCAACCTAGAAATGGTGTACCTGCGGAGCCCCCCCCCCGGTACCCCCAGGTACCTAAAGTGAGTCCCTGCCCTACGGAATGGCAGCCCCCCACCCCTGCCCCCACCCCCGGCCGAGACACCACAAAATACTCACTCTTGTCTAGATTTAGTTTGCACTCCGAGAAAGACCCAAACACTCAAAGCAGTTCCAATATTCCCCCTATCGACACACTCGGTTCTGACATGGATAACAGCAAGTCACCGGCCTCTAAGGACACCCTATGCTCTATCCCCCCGCACTGTTCCTTTCCATACCCCCGAACTTCTTAATGCGATGGCCAATGGCTCAATCGCGAGTGCAAACAGCAGGGGGGACATAGGACATCCCTGCCTAGTCCCACGGTGGAGAGAAAAGTATCTCGAACTGATGTTGTTTGTGCGGACACTCGCCCTCGGCTCCTTATATAATAGCTTTACCAAGTTCACAAACCTTGGTCCAATCCCAAACCGCTCCAGCACTGCCATCAGGTACCCCCATTCTACCCGGTCAAACGCCTTTTCAGCGCCCAATGCCACAACCTGTTTCCTTCCCCTCTGTCGATGCCATAATGACGTTCAGTACCCTTCTAACGTTTGAAAACAGCTGCCTCCCTCTCACAAACCCCGTCTGATCTTCACCTATCACCTTCGGGAGGCCGGAACATTCACCAATACTTTTGCATCCACATTCAGAAGTGATATGGGCCTATACGACCCACACTCCATCGGATCTTTATCTTTTTTTAGCAACAAGGAAATCGATGCCTGCCCCAAGGTTTGTGGCAGCACTCCCTTCCCTATCGCCTCTTCAAACATCCCCACCATCAGGGGTGTCAGCTTATCCTTGAATTTTTTATAATACTCCACCGGAAACCCATCCGGCCCTGCCACCTTCTCCGACTGCATCCTCCCAATCGCATCCTTTATCTCCTGCTCCACTATCGCTCCTTCTAATGTAGCCCTGTCCCCCTCCCCTAACCTCAGGTACTCCAACCCATCTAGAAATTCCTGCATCTCACGGTCTCCCCCAGGTGGCTCTGACCTGTCCAACCTCTCATAAAATTCCTCAAAAACCTTGTTAATCAGATCCGGAGCCACCACCAACTTCCCTGCCCTATCCCTCACCTGAACAATTTCCCTTACCGCTGCCTCCCTCCGGAGCTGACATCCCCGTCTTATCTCCATGTTCGTAAACTGCACCCCTTGCTTGTCCCAGTTGGCGCACCGCCTTCCTGGTAGATAGTCGGTCAAAGCTCGCTTGTAGTTCCTTCCTCTTTTCCAGCTTCGCTGGGTCCCCATCTTCTGCATAACTCCTATCTCCCTCCAACATCTCATCTATTACACTCTGCCGCTCCAACCTTTCCTCTTTGTCCACCCTGGCCTTAAACAAAATCACCTCACCCCTCACCACCGCCTTTAGAGCCTCCCAGACGACTGCCATTGACACCTCACCCGTACAGTTGAAACCTACATATTCCTCAATTACCTTTTCGATTTTGTCACAGAACCCTTGGTCCCTGCAAAAGCCCCACATCTAATTTCCACCCCGGCCTCTGCGTTACCCCCTTCTGCAGTACCATATCCACCCAATGCGGAGCATGATCTGACACCGCAATTGCCGAGTATTCCGACACCTTAACCCCAGCCAGCAAAGCCTTCCCCACCACGAAAAAGTCGATCTGCGAGTATACCTTACGGACTGCTGAGAAAAACAAGTACTCCCGTTCCCTCGGGTGCAGAAACCTCCAAGTGTCCACCCCTCCCATTTCCACCATTAGCCCAGCCAGCGCCTTCGCCCCGTCATTGGCGGGATTGCCAACTCTGAGTGGTTCTTCGTGCTCAAATGAGTGCAGGCGGGTCTTCTGCCCCGTGCTTGAGAGGAAATCCCACCTTGGAGGGACGATGGCCAATCTGATTGGTCGGCCGCTTGACTGACCCCCTCAGTACTGCATTGGATAGAAGAAGAAAAGCAGGACAGTGTTGGAAGGTCGGTCTGGACACTGGAGGCCCAGGCATGTTAAAGGGGTCCCGGTGCGGGGAGGGCAGAGATGGCGTGGAGGAGATGACTGTTGTCTCAGGATAGAAGCCAGACCTCTATGTTGGTGGTGGTGGGGAGGGGGGGGGGGGGAAGGGGGAGGAGGGGTGGTAGAGAGGGGGGGGCGATGTCTAGAAGTCACTGGTGGAGCCCCCTGTGTTGTTCGTAGTCTCAAAGGTGGAGAAGATGCTTTATTGTGAATTTGTTCTGTCTTCAGAGCTTAACTTACGGCTACCTCAAATGCTGCCTGCCTGTGTGTCTTGCTTCCAGTTCTGTGAAGTGAAGTGTGTCCTCACTTCCTGTCCCTGTATATTTATAGCTCTCCCGTGCTCCCTCTAGTGCTTGCTCAGTTGTATTACATCTACTCAGATCTACAATCACCACATTCCCAACTTCAGATGGGGACCTATAACCGAGGCCCCACCCCCTTCCCGCCCAAGATGTAACTCTGCTGATTTTCAGCGTTCCCCTATATGAGTTCAATCCTCCCTCGAGGCTAAACACCGAAGCTGGGTGGCGAATGGCCCTTAAGTGATCAATATTGACCACTGGCAGGCCTCAGCTGAGGCAAGATGAGCTTTCCATGCGAGCCTTGCTCTCCCCAATGTAAGGTCACCGTGCGGTCAGGCTCGGTGCAAGAATTGGGAGTGAATCCCGTCCCTGCCTAAAAACCCGCCGGGGTGGAGGGATAAAATCCTGGCCCACGTGTTGACTTTCCAAAATCAGCCGTGCCATTGTCAGGAGGAGGGGGTTAGTTTGGAAGGGCAGACCTTCCCCCATCGGGAGGGAGGGAAAGATCCTCAAGAGCATTCTTTTGCCAAACATCTTAAATCAGTGCCCTCCTGATACTGACCATTCCACCAGCGGAAGCAATTCCTCAATCATTCCCTCAAAGGCTTTGATCATTTGGAATGCCTCTATTTATGTTTCTCCTGAGCCTTCTCTTCTGGAAGGAGAACAAAGCCAACATCTCTGGAGCCTAGTCTTTCTCTACAACGGAAGTTCCTCACCCCAGGAGAACATACAAAAATGGGAGCAGGAGCTCTACAGCTCCTGGAGACTACTTCCACATCTCTCCAAATCATCCCGAATAATCTTTGCACCCTCTCCAAGGCCGTGACATCCTCGGTGATGTGTGGTGCCGAGAATTGAACACAGGACTCCAGCAGAGGCCTGGCCAGTGATTTTTTTTTTAAGCCTTTAGTGCTACTTGCTTTTGAATTGATGTGTTTGAATGGTGTTAGATCGAAGGTATGAAAGTTTCCTTATCCTGTCGATCCCTGACACAAACCAAGTTTGAGCCAAGATGACATGGCTGACATGGACTAAGGGGTCACTGTACACAGCCTTCCAGTCATAGCTGATCAGCTCAGAGCTGTCAATCTCAAGAAGCCACAAGGCTTTTTGCTGTGGGAAGTGGAAATATTCACAGTGGAACAGTACATCGAACCATCTCCAGCACAGAAGGAGGCCATTCAACCTGCCAGACCCGTGCTAGCTCTTTGACAGAGCCGCTGTGTTCTTTCCTACCATCCCACTCATTTTCCTTTTGCCTGTAACCCTCAGCCTCATGTTCCCGTCCAATTTCCTCTTAAAATTATTGACGGAATCAGCTTCCGCCACCTTTTCAGGTAGAATGCTCCAGATCCCTGACAACCCTCTGATTTAAATAGTTTCTCATCGCCCCTCTCTGGCAAATCATCTTTATAATCTATGACCTCTGGTTCTTGACCTCACCCACCAGAGGGAGTCGCTTTTATCGCTCTCAAAGGCGTGAATCGTCTTCAGAACCTCAATAGCTGAGACATGCCTCTCCGAGATCAGAGTAAACGGACATAATTCACGTAAAAAGGAGCTGCATCTCACTTGAGGAGAGTTTAAGTGCTGGCACTGAATGTCAGGGTGAATCATTGAATGATAACAACACAAACATACTAATCTGGAGCAGGGGTAGGCCTCTTGGGCCCTTTGAGGAAAAGAGTTCTGGACCCTCTGAGAGAAAATATTTCTCCTCATCTCCGTTTGAAATGAGCGACTCCTTATTTTTAAACAGTGACCCCTAGTTCTCGATTCTCCCACAAGAGGAAACATCTTCTCCCCAACCACCCTGTCAATACCCCTCAGGATCTTAAAGGTCTCGATCAACTCACCTCTTACTCTTCAAAACTCTAGTGGGTACAAACCTAACCTCTCCAATCTTTCCTCATAAAACAATTGGCCGTGTTGTTTACGGGCTGGCTCTTTGCAGGGGCAATTAGCCGAGCGCTGCTCCTCCCCCCCGTGCCCCATAGCCCAGTCCATTTATTTTCCTTTTCAGATCTTGACCCAATTCCCTTTTTAAAGCCTCGATTGAAGCTGCCTCCACCACACCCTCAGGCAGCGCCTTCCAGATCCTAACCACTCACCGCGTGAAAAAGATTCTCCTCGTGTCACCAGTGCTCCTTTTGACAATCATTAATCTTTATTAGTGTCACAAGTAGGCTTACATTAACATTGCAATGAAGTTACTGTGAAAATTCCCTAGTCGCCACACTCCGGCGCCTGTTCAGGTACACTGAGGGAGAATTCAGAATGTCCAATTCACCGAACAGCACGTCTTTCGGGGCTTGTGGGAGGAAACCGGAGCACCCGGAGGAAACCCACGCAGACACGAGGAGAACGTGCAGACTCCGCACAGACAGTGACCCAAGCCGGGAATCGAACCTGGGACTCTGGTGCTGTGAAGCAACAGTGCTAACCACCATGCTACTGTGCCGTCCAGTATCACCTTGAATCTGGGTCCCTCTGGTTCTCAAACATCAGCCAATGGCAGTAGTTGCTGTCCAATCACTCTGTCAGGACCCCTCACTGTTTAAAACACCTCTATAAATCTCCGTTCAGCCCTCTCCCCCCCCCCCCCAGGAGCGCGGTGCTGCCGTTTCCAAGATATCTCTGAGGGGAGAAAAGTATTTTAAAAATTCAGCCCCGACATCTTCCCGCAGATAAACACGGAGATTAAACAATCTGAAGATTTGTAAACTAATAGGGGCAGCAGGGGGAGGGGAATGCCTGACAGGTAGAAAGTTAACAGCGCCATCACTGAAATGATCCACCTGCGCCTTTCATGAAGTTTTGAAATTATTTTCCAACTTGCATTGCCTGTCCTACAAAGGAACACAGCGGGGTTTAGAAGCCATGCTTCAGCTTTACAAAGCCCTGGTTAGCCGACACTGTGAGCAGTTCTGGGCACCACACCTTAGGAAGGATACGTTGGGCCCCGTGTGGAGGGTGGTGTAGATTTACCGGAACGATGCCAGGACTCCAAGGGTTAAATTATGAGGAGAGATTATGCGAACGAGGGCCAAACTCCCTGGAATTTGTATGAATAAGAGGTGCCTTGATCATCATTTTCACAGACATGTAGGGGAAGGGGGTAGATTCGGAGGAACTACCTCCGTTATTTGGGGAGTATAGGGGGTAGGTTTTCTGGTCCCGCTTGCCGCAGGCATGGTCATGGACGGGACAGAATATTTGGCAGACCATGTAAAGACCCATTGTCCTCAGGTGCAATGACCGGTCTTGGGGTGGGGCCGGGGGCCGGGGAGGGGGGGGGGGGGGGGGGGGCGCAATGGGAAAAGCCTGCCCTAGGACTCGGGGTACTATTCTTAAAAATCACAGAAGTGAAGTTGGGAAACATTTCCACGCACACTGACTGGTAGAAATGTGGAGCATTCGGCAACAAAGGCAATCGATGCCGTAACAATTATTAATTTTGATTTTTTTTTTTAAGGGGCAATTTAGCGCGGCCAATCCACCTACCCTGCGCATCTTTTCGGGGTTGTGGGAGTGAGACCCACGCAGACACGGGGAGAATGTGCAAACTCCACACGGACAGTGACCCAGGGGCCGCGATCGAACCCGGGTCCTTGGCGACCGTGAGGCAGCAGTGCTAACCGTCGTGCCAACGTGCTGCCCTGATGGATTTTTGTTAATCAAAGGTACTGTGGTTGTGTGGCATATGGGGCATAGGGTGTGCAGAGTTAGGTTGCAAAATCAGCCACGATACCACTGAATGGGTGATAAAAATAAACGGCTCGAGTACCTGACAAAGGTCTCCATCCACTGTTGTGTGTCTCCGTGTTCCAGTGACTTCCATTTTATTTTGCGACATCCACTTCGATCTACATTGAAATATAAATGAAGCTAATTATAAGGGAACAAAATAAATCAAGAACCAAGAGGTTAAAATATAATTCTGTGCCAGCAGTCATGGTTGGCGATTTCGCAGTGAGAATAAGCAATTGTAAATAAATTGTTTACCAAGGTCAGGCAGTCAACTTAAATCAGCGATGTCTGTTGAAGCCTACCTCATTTTTATAAGCTTGTCAAAGATTCAAAAGGTCAGACATTTGTTTTGTCAAATGCATTTATATTTATTTAAATACTGCAGTAGGTGGATTTTACATTTGACAATGTCCTACACCTGGTTGGAGAATGCTGCTATTCATCACCACCTACTGGCCCTGGAATGTCAGTGCAGTTTTTAAAAGGCAGGTGCGTCACTTTTAATACCAGTCCTTTATTTTTAACACCTCCCTAGCCTCTGAAACAGTTCAAACTTTTAATACTTTTTGGAACCGCTTGTCTATTACGGTTTCCAACCAGGTTTAGTGTGTCTCCCAGTGGGAACCGCAGGGTGAGTAACACTATAAAAACGTGGCTCCTGATCTTTCGTTCCAAATTATTGATAGAATTATGTTTACAGCGATGGTACCTATTGTCAATTTGGATGTACTTAAAGATGACGTAAGAGCTTATTAGATTGAACACACTTTGGAAAGAAAATAGCTTTTGTAGCAGTGAGAGCCAGACAGGCACAGGAGACCATTCAGCCCCTCTAGCCCGTCCCACCATTTAATGATGTCATGTGTGACCTGTGCCTTAAATCCATTTTCTGTGACATCCCTTAACAGCCGTGGCAAACGATCAATCACCAATCACAGATTTAACGTTAACCTTTGAGGCAGCGTCGATTGCCGTTAGCGGAGGAGAGAGTTCCAAACTTCTACCGCGCTTTTGTGCGTTGAAGTGATTCCTGATTTCCTGGAAGGACTGGCTCTAATTTCTAGACTGTGCCCCCTGGTCCTAGATTCCCCAATCAGGGGAAATAGTTTGTCCCAATCTCCCCTAAACATCTCGAAGTTTCATCAAATCGACCCCGTAACCATCTAAATTCTCAATAGTTTGTGAAATCCCTCCTCATAACTTAACCTTGGAGTTCGCCAGTGGCGGAATTCTCCCAGGCCCCAGCTGTTGTGTCCAACAGCAGGTAGGGTGGGAGGTTGGGGGGGGCTCATGTGGAGGTGGGGTGTGGGCGGGGGGTGGAGGGGAGAGTTCGGCAGTAAGCCTGGCACGAGCTTCTGCTGCCGTCCGGCATGGTGGGTCAGCAAGCCCGCTGACAGGATGCAGGTGAAGGCCCGACCACCCACCCTCGTTTCTCCGCGACGCCAGCGGGGAAACACACTTGTGCAAAACACGTTTGGAACAACATGGCATCCAGATATTGGGACTCACACTGAACAGGGCCTGGGGCTGCCTCCAGAGTTCAGGGTGGACCTTGGACCCCGGGAGGCCACAGTAGTCGGTTGAGGTGGGGTGGGGTGGGGTGGGGAGGTGAGGTGGGGGGGGGGGGGGCGAGGGGGGGCATCATCAGGAGGTGAATCTTTCAGGTTCAGTGTCCGTGAGGGGAATCGATCTTCCAACCTCAGAATGCTCCCGGAGATCCATCCTCATTTTCAGGTCAGGGATGTTGGCATCAGACTACTCACCAAGAGTCTTGCCCCGCCACGGAATACAGTGCAAAACACCCAATGCCCAATTAATTAGGTCAGGGCCAGAAGATTTGACGCGTTTTCCTGCCAAGCTCCCCAGCAGGAAACACTCCAGATGGGAGAATTCGGGCCCAGGTACCTGGTAAATCTACACTTCGGGCAGAATTCAATGCAGTCAGTCCATCATGATGGGATGTCCACCGGGATCATCAATGAGGTGAATTGTCACCCAATTTCCCTGAGCCCACCACAAAGGGAGCTGTGTGACTATCCTGCACCATCATAAGGCTTCCCAGCAAACCTGAAGGAGAGTGGGGAATCTCTCACTATCAGGCACTCTGTACCTGATCGAGGGTCCCGGCATGAGGAAGGGGAGTGGCTACTGAAATCCCCCCCCCCCCCCCTTACCTGCCACTCTCCTCCCACAACTCCCAGCCCGCAACCCCCATTGCACCCCATCACCAACCTTGGCTTGGGGTCCCGGGATGCTCTGTGCTTCTGGTGGGTGCAGTGCCCCCAGGAGCCACTGCTGCCTCAGGTGTTGGCCACATGAGGAACTACCAACTCCTGATTGGCTGGCTGGTAACTCTCGGCAAGGACCTTAATCACTGGGTGAGGCTTACCCCCCCCCCCCCCACCCAGGTTTCTTTGGGACTTGTACTTGTTCCATCTTTTCACTGTTCCCCCTAAAGCAAGGAGATATGCAAACAGCAACATCCAGCATCATAAGAAATGGAGCATGAACTTACTCGGCTGCTGAATAAGTCGTAAAGGTGTCAAGATGTGACATCCTTTGGAACGCATGCACCTTTTACCCAGTTACTTAAATCATTTTAATTCGACATGTGCCAACAAACCAATCTTGCCAACGGTATAGACCTTGCTTGTAACTGTGATACACTCCGTAATCACAGAATCACACGGTGCTGAAGTGGCCCTTCGGCCCATCGAGTCTGAACTGATACGTGAAAAACACCTGACCTGCCCACCTAATCCCATTTGGCCCATAGCCTTGAATGTTATGACGTTGCCAAGTGCCAGGTACTTTTTAAAGGATGTGAGGCAACCCGCCTCTACCACCCTCCCAGGCAGTGCGTTCCAGACCGTCACCACCCTCTGGGTAAAAGGTTTTTACCTCACATTCCCCCTAAACCTCCTGCCCCTCACCTTCAACTTGTGTCCCCCTCGTGACTGACCCTTCAACTGAGGGGAACAGCTGCTCCCTATCCACCCTGTCCATGCCCCTCATAATCCTGTCCACCTCAATCAGGTCGCCTCTCAGTCCTCTCTGCTCCAGTGAAGACAACCCCAGCCTATCCAACCTCTCAATGTAATCAATGGCTTGACTACAGAATATTCACTCGGTCTTGGAAATCCAAAAAATGTGAAAATAAAAGAAAGTTTTGCCCTTGTGCTGTGCCAACATAATCTCAGTCTGGGTGACTGTAAACCTACAAAGCACCTTCACACTTCCCACGTGATAGAATCACGCGATACAGAAGGAGGACATTCGACACATCGTGTCTGTGACAGCCCTTTGATCGATACGGCGCCACACAATGGAATAAGGGGATCAGCAACATGGATACAATTGGCTAAGTGGCGAACTGAGTAGTGATCAATGGATGTTTTTTAGACTGGAGGAAGGTTTGCAGCAGAGTTCCGCCGGGGTCAGGTTTGGGACCCCTGCTTTTCCTGAGATATGTTAATGTCCCTGGTGAAGGAGGCACAATTTCAACATTTGAGGATGATTTGAAACTTGGAAGCATTATGAGCAGTGAGGAAGAGAGTGTAGACCTTCAAAAATACATGGACAAACTGGCAGAGGCGTGGGCAAGAGGCAGATGAAGTTTAATGTGGAGAGATGTGTGATTAATTTTGGTTAGAAGAACACAGAGAGGGACAATATAAAATAAAATGGAGCATTCTAAGGGGGGTACGGGATCAGATGGACCTGGATGTATGTGTATGTAAGTCATTGAAAAGTGGCAGGACAGGCCGAGATGACTTATAATAAAGCCAGCAGTATCCTGGGCCTTATAAAGAGGGGCATAGAGTGGCAGAGCAAGGAGTGTAGGTTGGATTTGTATAGAACACTGGTTCAGCCTCTGCTGGAGTATTGCATTCAGTTCTGGCCGCTGCTTTATCAGAAAGATGTGAAGGAACCGGAGAGAGAAACAAAACCACGAGAATGGTTTCAATGATGAGAAATTACAGCTATGGAGCTAGATCAGAGCATTTAGAACATAGAACATCGAACATTACAGCGCAGTACAGGCCCTTCGGCCCTCGATGTTGCGCCGACCTGTGAAACCCCTCAAAAGCCCATCTACACTATTCCTTTATCATCCATATGTCTATCCAATGACCATTTGAATGCCCTTAGTGTTGGCGAGTCCACTACTGTTGCAGGCAGGGCATTCCACGCCCTTACTACTCTCTGAGTAAAGAACCTATCTCTGACATCTGTCCTATATCTATCTCCCCTCAATTTAAAGGTATGTCCCCTCGTGCTAGACATCACCATCCGAGGAAAAAGGATCTCACTGTCCACCCTATCTAATCCTCTGATCATCTTGTATGCCTCAATTAAGTCACCTCTTAACCTTCTTCTCTCTAACGAAAACAGCCTCAAGTCCCTCAGCCTTCCCTCATAAGATCTTCCCTCCATACCAGGCAACATTCTGGTAAATCTCCTCTGCACCCTTTCCAATGCTTGCACATCCTTCCTATAATGCAGCGACCAGAATTGCCCGCAATACAGCAAATGTGGCCGCAGAGAAAGGTGAGAACAGATTTGACAGGGGTATTCAAAATCACGAGGAAGTAGCCATTCCCACTTGTGAAATGATTCAGAACGAGAGGGGACAAATTTAAAGTAATTGGCAAAAGAACCATAGAATTCTTCCTACAGAAGGAGGCCAATCGGCCTATCGAGTCGGCACTGACCCTCTGAAAGAGCACCCTACCTATGCCCAATCTCTCACCCTGTCCCCATAACCCCGTAACCCCACCTAACCTGCACAATTTTGGACACTAGGGAGCAATTTAGCATGGCCAGTCCTAACCTGCACATCTTTGGAGTGTGGGAGGAAACCGGAGCACCCGGAGGAAACCCACGCAGTCACGGGGAGAACGTGCAGACTCCGCACAGACAGTCAACCACGGCCAGATTTGAACCTGCGTCCCTGGCGCTGTGAGGCGGCAGCGCTATCCCCCGTGCCAGCGCCGTAGTCAACAGGAGGAATAACTTGTTCCCACAGCGAGTGTTTGAGGTCCAGAATGCACTGCCTGAGAGTGTGGTGGAGCAATGTTCAAACGGAACATTGAAGAAGGAATTGGACTGTAAGATGAGGAGGAATGCACAGGATTATGGGGAGAAGGGAGGAGAGCGGCAGTGGGTGAATTGCCAAATCGCTGATCCGGTGCAGACATACACGATGGGCCAAATGGCCTCCTTCTGCCCCGTAACAATTCTGTGATCGAGTTATCTGATTAACCACTGTCCTGATCATTTTCCCAGGGCCCTTAATTTTTAATTTATTTTCAAGGATATAACCATTTTTGAAAGTTGCTACTGTACTGAATCTTCTTCCTCAACACTTTCAGGCAACACATTCCAGTTCAAAACTGTTTTAACTTCTTTCCCAGGATGTGGGGGCTCACTACCTAATTAATTGTCCATTTTTAATTGGCCTTGAGAAAGCGGCGATGAGCCACTTTCTTGCTAACTGAGTGACCTGCTAGGCCAATTTAAGGGGCAGATAGGACTCACCAACATTGCTGTGGGTCTGAAGTCTTATGGAGGTCAGACCAGAAAAGGATGGCAGATTTCCTTCCCTGAAGGATATGCATTCACCACAATCCCGTAAGTACGTGGTCAGCATTACCAACAGTTCTCTTATTATTCCAGGTTTACTTGCTGCGGTTTTGAACTCACATCGCTGGGCCATCGGTCCAGGCTTCTGGATTACAAACCCAGTGGCAGAGGCACTATGCCACCATGTCCATTAATAGCGGAACGGGGGGCAGCAGGGTGGCGCAGTGGGTTAGCACTGCGGCCTCACGGCGCTGAGGTCCCAGGTTCGATCCCGGCTCTGGGTCACTGTCCGTGTGGAGTTTGCACATTCTCCCCGTGTTTGCGTGGGTTTCGCCCCCACAACGCAAAAAACGTGCAAGCCAGGTGGATTGGCCACTCTAAGGGGCAGCATGGTAGCATCGTGGTTAGCATAAATGCTTCACAGCTCCAGGGTCCCAGGTTCGATTCCCGGCTGGGTCACTGTCTGTGCGGAGTCTGCACGTCCTCCCCGTGTGTGCGTGGGTTTCCTCCGGGTGCTCCGGTTTCCTCCCACAGTCCAAAGATGTGCGGGTTAGGTGGATTGGCCATGCTAAATTGCCCTTAGTGTCCTAAAAAATAAGGTAAATGGCGGGGGGGGGGGGGGGGGGGGGGGTTACTGGTATATGGTTGATGCATTAGGGTGATCATTGCTCGGCACAACATCGAGGGCCGAAGGGTCTGTTCTATGCTGTACTGTTCTATGTTCTATGTTCTAAATTGCCCCTTAATTGGAAAAATGATTGGGTACACTAAACTAAAAAAAAAATAGCGGAACGGTTGCCGTTTTAAAGACTTTCGTCCTGTCCCTATCGGTAAACTCTGTCATTCACCATCACGTCAGAAAGTATTGGGATGTGCCAGCCATAGATTTTACCAGCTTGAGATGGAGATGGATCAAGTTTATAACTTGTCAAATTTTGACACCTGGATAATAACTTGTGGCTTTATCACCCAGAAGCAGTGAAATGAACACACTTTCCACCACAGATCATACACAGGTTGAAGAATAAACCATTGTTAGCAGGGCCCGCAGTGCGGGCAAACCACACCGATATAAAACATTGATTTGTGCATTCCCACAACATGTGGAGGCAGGTTAATCACAGGAACATACTCCACAATGAGATAGAAACAAATGCACTCTTGAACTATAAATAGAAAAGGAAGCCTTGCATTTATATAGTGCCTGGTACAGCCTGGGATCCTGACAGCCAACCACCTCCATTTGAAGTGTAGTCATATTATAATGTAAGGGTCATGTGGCTCATACTCCGATGTGCAGGCGTTAACAGCACTCTCTTCATGTGCATTAAATCATTTTTATCGAGAAGCTCCGATTTGATCCTGAGATAATCGGTAATAATAAAGCTGTCTTACATCTTAGGCTGGTTAAAAATAAGCTTCTCTTTTAAATATATTCTGGCTTATTGCGCATAACGGGGCTGCACTCGGAATGTGGAAGAACATACTCGATTTGCTAAATGCTACTGCGTTAAGTTTGTCATTGATTCTTTACGGCGCAGTGAGGAATAGGTTCTGGGAGATTTGAAATCATTATTGTGAGTCTTTCCCACGAGGTGCCGCGCGGTATTATTCATGCCTTGCAAAAACCCAATGCGTTACACTGCGCTGTACACTCAGGGTGAAGCTGAAGATCAGGGTAGTCAATCAGAGAATGCAATGGTTCACTGTTAAGATCTTACATGCTGCGGGACATTTAAGTAGGCTTCATTGTCATGTGTTTAATCAAACGTTAGTTGCAAATATTGGAAATTCAAAAGGAAGGTTGAAAATGCAGAGCAAACCCATCATCTCACGCAGGGCTACAGTCACAGCTGTGTTAGTTTCTGATTCTGTCTGATGCGTACACATAAATATACATTCTTGAGTTTATGCATGTGTCTGAGCGTATATATCTGCGAGAGTGTATTATTTGACCAATTGGCGACCCATTGTGGATGGAAACCCCACCAGGTCTTGCATCCCCTACATCTCCACCTATCCTTGGGATGATTGGTGCTGTAGTGGTTAAGCTCACTGGGCTAGTAATCCAGACACCCAGGCTAATGCTCTGGGGGGAGTTGGGTTCAAATCCTGCCACGGCAGTGGTGGGCTATAAATTGAATGGGTACATTTGGAATGAGTACATTGGAAAACTGGTTTGAAACTAGCATTGATTGTTGTCAAACCCCACCTGATTCACCAATGTCCTTTAGGGAAGGAAATCGGCCGTCCTTAACTGGTCTGGCCTACATGCGACTCCAGTTCCAATGTGGTTGACTCTTCACTGCCCTCTGGGATGGCCTTGGAAGCCACAGTTCCAGGGCAATTAAGGATGGGCAACAAATGCTGGCTTTGCCAGTGACACTTAGGGGCAGGAGTTGTTTCATGGACACTTCAGGCTGGCTTTGGAATTCAGTAAGGGGGTAAACCCTCACGACACCCATGGAAATGACCCAATTGATTTTCCTGTGGGGCTCGTGGAACACGAGCTCCCCCGATGAGAGGCGGAGGCCCAGCAGCCGGGACCCATGAACCAGGTACTCAAAAGCCGGTCAGGATTGGGACCGGCAGGATCGGTAGCCCCGGCTGAGACTCAAGTGCTGTTTGTCTTGTAAAAACACAGTGCATTGCACCTCACTGTACACTCAGCGGGGAAGAAGCTGTTTTTGAATCTTGAAAAGCTGCGGCTTTTACTTTTGTTTGCATAAATAAACCTTCATTGTTTAACCTTCTTGGGACACCAGAACATATTATACTGGTGATGAGGAAAAGATACAGCTGCGATTCTGGACGTCCAGACCGCGTTTAACTTCCTCAGTACAAGAAGCAATGTCAGAGAAAATTTTAAAATGCCGGTTTTTGGGAGACTTGAGGCTTTTGAAGCAGGCGTCGGAGATTGGGCCCAGTGTGCTGAGCAGATGCAATATTTTTTTAAGGCAAATGCAATTACAGGAGACAACCGACCAAAGGTAATACTCCTGAACTCCCGCTGCCTTGGGAAAAGGATTAGCATAATCATAGACCCCTCCCACCCAGGTTGTTCTCTCTTCCAACCTCTTCCATCGGGCAAGAGATACAAAAGTCTGAGAACACGCACTAACAGATTCAAAAACAGCTTCTTCTCCACTGTTACCAGACTCCTGAATGGCCCTCTTATGGACTGAACTGATCTCTCCACACATCTTCTCCACAGAGTAGAACTACACTCCGCATGCTTCGTGGATGCCTGTGTCTATGTATTTACATTGTGTATTTGGTATGTCCCATGTTTTTTCATGTATGGAACGATCTGACTGAACTGCACGCAGAACAATACTTTTCACTGTACCTCGGAACCCTTGATAATAAATCTAAACCTAATCTAAATCGAATGGTTAGCGCGGTTGCTTCACAGCTCCAGGGTCCCAGGTTCGGTTCCCGGCTTGGGTCACTGTCTGCGCGGAGTCTGCACGTTCTCCCCGTGTCTGCGTGGGTTTCCTCCGGGTGCTCCGGTTTCCTCCCACAATCCAAGGATGTGCAGGTTAGGTGGATTGGCTACGCTAAATTGCCCTTAGTGTCCAATAAGGTTAGCTAGAGTTACTGGGTTATGGGGAAAGGGTGGAGGTGTGGGCTTAGGTAGGGCAATCGCTCCAAGGGCCGGTGCAGACTCGATGGGCCGAAAAGCCTCCTTCTGCACTGTAGATTCTATGATTGTATGATTCTCGGATCAAATCCTGCGGAGCCCCAATTTTCAGTGTGATCAGAAGCCTTACCTACCCAGCGGCCCCAGATTCACAGACTTTTGATGAGCTGGGAACACTTGTTGAAGAGCATTCTGACCCCAAACCGTGGGTGATTGTGCAGAGGTACCAGTTCAATACGGCCAGGTGAATCACGGGGAAGTTGGTCACGGAATTCCTGATGTGCCTACGCAAGCTGGCCGAGCATTGTGACTATGAGCCATCCCTTCCAGAGATGCTGCGGGATTATCTTGTGGCATGGTATAGATGGTAACCCAATGAAAGTTGTCGGCAGAATCTTCTTTGGACTTAAAAAAGTCCATAGCATTATCCCTCTCGCAGGAAAACACGGAGAAGTGAGTCTAGCGACTCCAGGGCTCCATGGATATGGATCTAAATAGAATTGGGAATCCCCCATTCTGGTAAGTAACACCTCCTAAGAGCCGAGCCTATGGGACCCAGATGCCAACCGAGCAGCGTCACGATCAGACCCATTGGCCAAGGGCCACTGCAGCCCGACGAGACATCTTTCCGGAGGTCCAGGAGGAAGACTCACAACGGTGCTGTAGCACCTGTGGTCGTGGGAACTGCGGGGGCCGGGAACACCAGAACCGTCAGCGAGCGCATCACCCTGGTCAGGTGACACATCTACCCAGAGCCAGGGCTTTAGACTTAGCACAACCCGAGGAGGATGGTTGCATGCAACTAAATTGCATTACGACACCAGCGGTAACCCCCCATCAAGGTCACCATCCAGGTCAACCGCCACCCACGAGAGATGAAATAGATCCGGGGAAGCTGTCTCAGTCATTGGACAGCAAGCGTACAGGAAAGTCCGTATTGGGATCCAACACCTGGGCCTAAGGGACAATAAGGTACGATTGATGACATATACCAGAGAGCCATTGTCCATCATTGGAACAACAACAACCCCGGTTGTCTACGGGCAACAATCAGCTCACCTGCCACTGATAGTGGCTCAGGAGACCCGATCCAGTCTATTGGGCTGAGACAGGTAACAGAGGCTCTGCCTAGATCGGCAGCATATCTTTAAAATGGGAACAGAAGGGTTGGATGATGTCCTGCGAAAATACCCGGAGGTTTTCAAAGCTGGATTGGGGAAAATAAAGTGAGCCGTGGCCCAAAATTACGTGGACACAGAGGCCCGCCCGGTATTATAAAGATCACAGCTGATTTGGTTGTGGTCTCAACACCACCTTCCTATCTGCTGTCCCCAATTACCCTTGACTCCACCGACGCACTGCAAGGACTGATGGTTCCCATCATCTTGGAGATTCAGGCGGTGCGTGAAGACTGCCCACAATTGGTGCTTTCTTTGGTCTAAGGTGCCACCTGCTACCCCTAACCCTAACCCGCCTTCTCTAAACTGAACACAAAGTGAGAACGTGACAGTCTATAGCGAGATATCACTGATACGGCAGCCTCCAAACCAGCCTCTACCTCCGGATAACAAATCCCCTCAGTTATCTAAATAATGAATTACATTATGAGACATATTTGGCAGTATTCTCTGTCCGCCAGCCCTGTTTTCCGGCGTGGCGTGCCCCCGCTGACAGCGGGATGCTCCGTTCCGGCAGCCGCCGAAGCGGAGAATCCCGCCGAAGGAGAATCCCGCCGACGGAGAATCCCACTGACGGAGAATCCCACCGACGGAGAATCCCGCTGACGGAGAATCCCGCTGATTCACAATATTTTGTTTAAAAGGAAATGGAACAAGATAGAACACAGTGCAGCACTGCACAAGTGCAGAAACAAGGGCGTGATTCTCTGCTCCCGCGCGGCATCGGGAAGGCTGCCGTGAACTCGGCCGAGTTTCACGACGGCGTCGGAGGCCGCTCCTCGTACCCTATTCAACCCCCCCCCCCAGGGGGCCAGGAGCGGCGTTGTGAGAACCTCGGCCGCCGGACCTTGACGCTTGCGTCAAAGCGGCGCGCCGAGAATGACGTGACGGCGGCGCCTAAGTGACGTCAGCCGCACATGCGCAGGTTGGCCGGCTCCAACCCGCACATGCGCGGTTGCCGTCTTCCCCTCCACTGCCCCGCAAGACGTGGCGGCTTGATCTTGCGGGGCAGCGGAGGGGAAAAGGTGCGTCTCCTGGAGACGCCGGCCTGACGATCGGTGGGCACCGATCGCGGGCCAGTCCCCTCCCGAGCACGGCCGTGGTGCTCAATCCCCTCTCCGCCCCCCACAGGCCCCAAACTTACCTTTCGCGCTATGTTCACGCCGGCAGCGACCAGGTGTGGTTGCCACCGGTGTGAACAGGTCGGGAACCTCAGGCCGCTCGGCCCATCCGTGCCGGAGAATCGCCGGTCACCGTGAAAAACAGCGAGCGGCGATTCCGCGACACGCCATTTTGGGGGGTTGGGAGAATCACGGGGGGTACCAGGGCGGCGTGTTGTGATTCGCCCGGCCCTCCCGCGATTCTCCCACCCGGCGTGGGCAGCGGAGAATCGCGCCCATGGAATAGTATGCAGGGAAGAGCACATGCAACAGGGGCCCATAATCCAAATTGGAAAACAAATCGCAAAAAAATCCAGTTCTGATCCACCCTATTATTTGACATCCTTTTTGGAAGCTCCATTATCTTTGTGTTCGTCCCTTTGCATCTTCAAGTGAAATTAATTGCACAAAAATATCAATGGATTTTAAAAATCTGTTTCCGTTAAAAAAAAACACAGCACCGTGTTCAATTTGTTTGGCTAATTCAGTCTCAAGGTGGGATAGATTTCTGGTCACGATAGAGATTTGTCATGGATTGTACATCAAATGATCGCACAATCTTCCATCTAAGCACTGCATGATTGTCCAGTTATCTGTGCATTCCATTTTATCATGAGGCAGATATTTTTATTTTTGAAAGCAAATTGAATTGGTTCAATGTTATGGAATACCATGGCATTTACAGGCCATTCAGCCCATCTGGCCGAGCCCCCTCCCATTCCTACTTCGGCTTAACCCATTGGCCTGACTGTCCAACCTTTATCTGCCTCGCGTCCTTACCTGGTGTTCTCGTGAATGCACGTATTTCTATATTTGAAAAGCAGAAAGTGGGCAGGGAATTGGTCAACATTTGGAAGCACAAAGTTAATATTCCAGGTTGAAAATATCCATTACTACCCATTCTACTTGACTACGCCAGTTATTTTTCTCTTTCTTTGCACGTCATACCCAGTTTGGGAAATTCCCCAGGATTGTTGTCCATGTCTCAAGTGAAAACTAAAATATTGATAAGAAATTGTTCAATGAACTTTTGATTTTATTAGGGAAAAATGTCATTGGGCACAGGAATTGGGCACTGTACCAATCTGGGAATCATCATATATTGTAACACAACCATTTACATCGCCATTTCATAATGCTATAAAGACCAATATAAAGACCACTTAAGTCTATACCTGCCTCTGTCTCCTCTCAATTTATTTTACACCTGGATTCTTGATGATTAAGTAAACAACAATAAAGGTATTTAAGTGCGTAGTTTTGAAATCCACACACATACAGTGCACTTAAGAGACAAGTTAATGATCTAATTTTTTACCGCAGCAGATTCTAATCTGTTCATTGTTCACCTTAAGCGGGTCGGCTAAACACATTATTCAGAGTCCAGTCAGTTTAAATGTCTTTGGAGTTATTTAATCAGCCTGAAGTCATCTCATTGCATTGCCAGTCTAAGAAGCCCTTTGCAGAATGACTCTCCCCTCAGAAACACATATGTTTGTGTTAGGTGGCCTATTTGATGTGCAGTCCGCTTCGGTATGTCAGACGTGGTGTGGGGGGGATAGCACCCTATGCTTAAACTCTCAAAGGCATGGGATCACATTCATCCCCAGAGACTTGAGCACAAAATCATGACTGGCTCTTCAATGAAGCACAGACGTAGGTGCCAGTTGTTGGATGAGACGTGTAACAGAAGCCCCAAATGCTCACTCAGGTGGATCTAAAAGATCCCATGACACTATTTCAAAGATGGCGATGTCTGTGTGGAGTCTGCACGTTCTCCCCGTGTCTGCGTGGGTTTCCTCCGGGTGCTCCGGTTTCCTCCCACAAGTCCAAAGATGTGCAGGTTTGGTGATTACAGGGATAGGGCAAGGGAGTGGGTCTCGGTAGGGTGCTCCTTCGGAGGGTGGGTGCAGATTCAATGGGCCGAATGGGCTCCTTCTGCATTGCAGAGGTACATACCTGTTCATTCACCTGAGCAAGGAGCAGTGCTCCGAAAGCTCGTGTTTGAAACAAACCTGCTGGACTTTAACCTGGTGTTGTAAGACTTCCACCAAGATGGTTCACAGACGATCCCCCCTCCACCTCCGAGATCCGGAGTCCGAGATGGATCCACAGCTCCATGCTAGTGAGGGGAGGAGGAACATCGTCTTCCCCAAGGTGGGCCGTAGGCTCAAGCCTACCCTCCTGAACAACACTTGGGAGGGAGGAGGTGGCAGAGGAGGTCAGCACTGCCAGCCTCATCAGGAGCAGGTAGCTGGTGATCCGGAGGGGTGAGGGTCACTGATGAGGCCTCTGCCCTGAGAGGGGCTAACCAGGGAGGACTCCAAAGACCATGGTGCAGGTGTCCTCTGGTAGGGGTGAGCTCTGCTGAATCCCTGCTTCCTCTGCAGTGGGGCAGCGATTCTGAGGAGTGCCGACACCTAGTGGGCTACTGATTGAGCATGGCCACACCTATCCCCTTGGTGATACAGCTGGCATGTGAGGGTGTCCACAGGGGTGGCCTGGATCTCCTCCCAGATGACCAGAGGCTTCTGAGGACACAGATAGCACTCAGCAGAGTGAACAAAGGGGACTATAAGGAGCACTACAGGGGTACATTTGAAAGGCAGACTGCGGCAATGGAGGTCTGAGCGAGGCCAACCCGATGCCAAGGACTGAGCACATGGACTTGGCACTAAATCATTCCCCGCTAATGCCCCCGGCCCGGGCAGGCACCCCTCCAGCAAGCCCGACAATTTTCAAGGATTTTTCAGAGTTTTCTATCCCCCCTCTTCCCCCTCCGTAGCCATGGGAACCATGTCCCGCATGTGCGTACTTGCACGAATTGACTCCCATGAGATTTCCACCTTAGACGGGCAGAACACCACTGAGGGGTGGAGGATACTGTGCCCACCCCGCGAATCACATTTAATAAACATGCAAATGCCGTTTTTGCATGCCCCCCACCTGCCTGGGCTCTAAACTTGTTATTGCCGCCAGAGAGGGATCGGAACATGGCAGCGGAATCGGCGCTGGTCGCAAACCGCAATTTGCGCATGACACCCGATCCGTCTTCCCGGCGTTGCGAGGCAGAGAATCCAGCCCATTACCTGGCCATTATCTGGGCATTACCTGGCCATTATCTGGGCATTACCTGGCCATTATCTGGTCATTACCTGGCCATTATCTGGGCATTACCTGGCCATTATCTGGGCATTACCTGGCCATTATCTGGGCATTACCTGGCCATTATCTGGGCATTACCTGGCCATTATCTGGTCATTACCTGGCCATTATCTGGGCATTACCTGGCCATTATCTGGTCATTACCTGGCCATTATCTGGGCATTACCTGGCCATTATCTGGGCATTACCTGGCCATTATCTGGTCATTAGCATATTGATGCTTGTGGGATCTTGCTGTGTGAAAATTGGTTGCCAAGTTTCCTACATTGCAACAGCGATTACACTTCGGAAGTACTCCATTGGCTGTAAAGCACTTGTGGACATCGTAAGGTTGTAAAAGGTGCCATATGAATGCAAGTATTTGTTCCTGTTTCTTTCCAGATGTATGTGGAATTAATGCCGATTGAAAAAATAACTCAAGCTCTCTGCTACCTCTGGAATGGCCAGAGTCGCATTGTGCTATTTATCAGATGGTGTTGGATTTTCAGGAGTCTCTTGTTGACCTGAGTCTCTTCGGATGAGTTCCCACCTGCTGTATGAGTTGTAAATAAAAATCATTTTGCAAATGTTTCAGAAAGAAAATTGTTGGAAATGCATTGCAGGTCAAGAAGCATCTGAAAAGGTTAACATTTTGCATGTGAACCTTTGTTCGAACGGAGCGTGTTGTCCTTTTCTTTCAAACTTCCGATAGCGAGGAGCAAAGAGGGTGGGGAGGTGAACGGAGCGTCCAGCGGATTTTTCCTGATCTCCTGCCGCAACTCCAGTGGAGAAAGGACAGAAGTCTTCTAACCATTTGCATCATTTCTCTTGCCGAAGAATGTTTCCGGGAAAAAATGGTGAATGGATGGGGCTGAAGAATGTTTGAACAGTCGTTCATCACTCTCACCTCAGTGACGTGTCTACAGCCCTAAGCTCTGGATTTCCCTCCCTAAACATCTCCAACCTCTCTAACCTCCTATGAAGATCAATCCTGCCCCTTCCCATATCTGCTTATGTGGCCCCGGTGTCAAATTTTGCCTGATCCTGTGAATCAACTTGAGAAGTTATTTTAAAAAAATATTCTTTTGAACGCTTTGATTTATTAGTTGTAAAATCACTGAACTGAGCATAAAAGGCTTTTCGACTGACAGCCAGTATCGTCCAATCAGGTCACGAGGAGCATACTGGCACTAGGAAGGGTTAAGGTGTGACTGGAAAACAGCACCATCCACAGGGTGATGAAGAGACATGTCATGGGACTAAAGCCAGTTGTGGACTGGACAGAGACCTGTGAAGAACCAAGAATGGAGTTGGTTCATAGCTTGGGCTATACCCTGTTATATATGTACATAGAATCATAGAAACGCTACAGCACAGAAGGAGGCCATTTGGCCCATCCTGTCCGGGCCAGCCCGAGAACACCCAGGTGCCCTTTCTAATCCCACCACCCGGTCCATAGCCCTGTAGCTTACAGCATGTAAGGTGCAGATCCAGGCACTTTTTAAAAGAGTTTAGGGCATCCGCCTCCACCACCAACTCAGGCAGCGAGTTCCAGACTCCCACCACCCTCTGCGCAAAACATTTCTTCCTCATGTCCCCTCTACACCTTCTGCCACTTATCTTGAATCTACGTCGCCTGGTTTGAGAATTCTCCACCAGGGGAAATAATCTTATCCTGTCCATCCTATCTCTTCCCTTCATAATTCTATGCACATACTTATGTGTTAGCAATAACAACCAAATAAAACTCAAAGCCTCGTTGTGAGACTGACTGAACATACAATAACAATCTCACTGTAAGGATTGCCAGTGCAGACTCAATGGGCCAAATGGCCTCCTTCTGCCCTGTAAATTCTATGACTCTATGATTTGGAATGGGGTGATGGAAAGTCAGTTTACAGAATTCTTCACATGCTTTTTGGTTATACAATATATTATTTTTATAAATTTAGATTACCCAATTATTTTTTCCAATTAAGGGGCAATTTAGCTTGGCCAATCCACCTACTCTGCACATTTTTGGGTTGTGGGGGCGAAACCCGCGCAGACACGGGGAGAATGTGAAAACTCCACACGGACAGTGACCCAGAGCCGGGATCGAACCTGGGATCTCAGCGTTGTGAGGCAGCAGTGCTAACCACTAGGCCACCGTGCTGCCCTTGGTTATACAATATTGACACTAGCATGGACACGATGGGCTGAATGGCTTCCTTCTGTGACGCAATTTATTTTACCATTTGTATGATTTGGTTTTAGCATTATAAATCTGTGACACGAACTTTCCTAAGTAAGAATATGAATGCTCAACATTTGTGCAGATTCAAGAGAGAATGTGGCCGATATAGTATTTGCTGTCAGTAATACTTGGCGGCAACGCACAAAAATTGAAAACGCTTTTATCTATATCAGTGATTGGATGAAAATATGCTCCAAGGGTTGAGTTGGTGACAACATTGAAGGTCTGAAAATCAGGCACCAGCCACACTTATCAAAACCTCTAATGCCTTTCCAATTCTGGCCTCTTGTTTATTGCTGATTTCCATCGCTCCACCATTTAAGTATTCCATAACCTTAAGCTTGACAGACTCTGGGCCGAATTCTCCGTCGGCTGACGCTCAAGTCGGGAAACCTGATTGGATGGAGAATTGGTCGTGATGCCTCGCCTGTGACGTCAATGCATTCTACTTTTTAAAAATTCATTCGTGGGATGTGGGCCAGTATTTATTGCCCACCCCTAGTTGCCCTTCAGAAGGTGGTGGTGAGTTGCCTTCTTGAACTTCTGCTCCGCCCGTGCAGTGAACGTCGTTCGCATATCATCAACGGGCCTGACCCGTTATTCCCAGGGGGTCCGCCTCCACCGGGGGTCGTGTTGGGGGGGGGGGGGGGGGGGGGGGGTGGAGCGGCGACGGCATGTTTCACGTGTAGTTTAAAAATATCGGGTAACAGGCGCTGTGGCCGATGAGGGAGGGAGAGGAGGTGGGACATGCAGAAGCGTGACCGTGGGCTGCCGGGCCTGATACTGGCTGGGGGGGGGGGGGGGGGGGGACAGCGGGGGTTATTGGGGAGGTGACCAGGGAATGGGCTGTGGGACAGGGTGACCCTCCCATGGGACCGGGCTGTCCAGGCACGGGTTGCTGTGGTCTGCTAGGCAGCCTACTTCCTGCGCACCCCACTGACCGCCCTCCGTGGCCCGTGGGTGTGGAGAGTGACACCGGCCATATGGGTGCCCACATTCCACCCTCCACCCCACCAAGTCCCCCCTCTCCCCAGAACCAGCCGCTACCTGCTGGCGGAGCAGAGCCCAGCCCATCCGAGGGCATCGGCCATAGTAACCCCTGCTGAGCGGAGCCGCGGAGCGTACCACTGACATTGCAGCAGGGGCAGGCGCCAGGGCTAGAGGCCCCCATGGTGCTGGGAACCAACGGGGCCAGGGGTTTGGAGGGCAGAGTGCTGGGGGAATGGACGGGGATGGGTGTGGGGAGATGTCATGCAGGGGCAGGGTACGCAGTGCAGACCGGGGCCGCAGTGTAGCGCATTGAACCTGTTCGGGCAAGGGGGTCGGTACTGATGCACTATCAATTACGACGAGACGAGAGTAGAGAGTAATCGAGGCTTTATTAAGCAGAGATGTGTAGCCTCCTGCAGCTGCTGCCGAAATGGCTGCAGCTCGGTCAGCACACACATTTATACTCCGCCTACTGGGCGGAGCCAGCAGGCAGGGATCTACCCCCGTACCTGTAGTACAGGAGCCTTACCGTATTACATCTCCTATGTGCAATATATACAAACAGTGGTGACTACCACATTCACCCCCTGTTAAACAAGAGTCCAGCGGGGGTGGTGGGAAAACTTTTTACATGTATGTGAGCATTTTTAAAGTGTACAGTTCGGGAAAAGCTCACAAATTTAGCCGGTCGGATGCCTTGATCCTCCGCTGTGAGCGCCGCAGTCCCGGTGGTGATGCAGGCGCCGGCTTGGTCACCGGTGACTCTGGGAGCGTGTAGTCCTCATCTTCATCCCCGGGTGGAACCAATCGGAGGACGGATCGTCCTCAGTGGGGGCTGTGGTGAGGTGCACTCGGGGGGAGATGGGTGGCGCCGGGGCAGTTGGGTGGGGGGGGGGGGGACCCAGCTGGTGCCAGGTCCCTGAGGGAGACTGTCTTTGCGGCCGTCGAGGGCGTACTGCGGGTTTGTATGGAGTAGCTGTACCCTCTCGACCAACGAGTCCGCCTTGTGGAGCTGCACGTGCTTGCAGAGGAGAACGGGTCCTGGAGCTGCCAGCCACGTTGGGAGTGAAACTCCGGAGGTGGACCTCCTAGGGGAGGCAAGGAGACGTTCATGGGGGTTGCATTAGTCGCAGTGCAAAGCAGCGATCAGATGGAGTAAAGGGCGTCGGGGAGGACCTCCTGCCAGCGGGAGACCAGGACATGTTTAGACCATAGGACCAGCAGGATGGCCTTCCAGACCATCCCGTTCTCCCTCTCCACCTGCCCGTTTCCCCGGGGGTTGTAGCTGGTCGCCCTGCTCGAGGCAATGCCCTTGCTGAGCAGGAACTGACGCAGCTCATCACTCATAAAGAAAGATCCCCGGTCGCTGTGGATGTAAGCGGGGAAACTGAACAGAGTGAAGATGCTATTGAGGGCTTTGATGACTGTGGAGGACATCATATCGGGGCATGGAATGGCGAAGGGGTATCTGGAGTATTTGTCGACCAAGTTAAGGAAGTACGCAATTTAGTCGGTGGAGGAGAGGGGCCCTTTGAAGTTCATCCTGAGGCGTTGGCAAGCGCAGTTGCTCGCCAGAAATCTTCCAATGACTCACCGGGCAGTTGTTGACGCGTGGACAGGAGATGCCTGGCGTAGCGTTTGTTGATCAGCCGTGTCTAGTTCTCTTTCAGAAGCACCATGGCCTCAGCGTAGGTAGGCGCGTCCCGGATAAGGGGAAAGATATCGGAGCTCAACCGTGTGTACAGGATCTGTAGTTTCTGTGCTTCTGAGGGTTGTTCTGTCGCTGATCCGATGTAAGCTTCAAAGCAATCTAGCCAGTGGTCGAAGGCCAACGTGGCGTTGTCTGCTTGAGGCTGCAACTGCAGGCGATCTGGCTTGATGCGTAGGTCCATCGCTGTAAAATCTCTGCTTAATAAATTGATGCACTAGCAATTACAACGAGACGAGAGTAGAGAGTAATTGAGGCTTTATTAAGCAGAGATGTGTTGCCTCCTGCAGCTGCTGCCAAAATGGCTACAGCTTGGTGAGCACACACATTTATACTCCACCTATCGGGCGGAGCCAGCAGGCAGGGATCTACCCCCGTACCTGTAGTACAGGAGCCTTACCTTATTACTTCTCATATGTGCAATATATACAAACAGTGGTGACTACCACACGTACCATTCTAACATGTCTGCCTAGAAGCCAAACTGGAATGGTGGCCTTCATCCTAGTCGCCGCAGCCCTGGGGGAATTATTGAGGCTGTAAAAGCCGGAGCTACATGGGGAGGATGCTGAAACAGCGGAGCCTGCCCCAAAGGAACAGGAGCCGGCTGGCAAGGCTGGAGAGCCGGCCGCCCAACAGGCCGAGGAGGAGGTGGGAAGGAGGCACCGCATGTGTGTACCGGCAGCGCCTGTCATTCGAGGACCTGCCGGACTGGGCATGCCGTCGAAAACTCTGGCTGGGCAGGGGGACATATTCCAGGTCATGGCGCAACTGGCACCGCGTGGTATGGGGGAAGGACACCTGCTCCTGGTGCCATCAAGGTAACAGTTGCCTGAACCTTCCACACGCCGGGCGGGGACCTGTCCAAAATCTCACGACCTTGTTGCACAGGGGCACCCACGCCATCACGGAGGCCCTATATGCCCATTCGGCGCAAGATCGTCACTGTGGAGCGAGCCCACCAGGATGCCCGGGCAGCGGGATCGATTCCATCATTGCCATCTAACCCAAAGGGGTTCTGCTCAACGAATGTTCAGCTGGTGTGTGACCATGAAATGCGCGTCATGCATGTCTGTGCCCAATACCCGGGCAGAGTGCACAATGCCTTCATCCTGGCATACTCACCGCTTCCTGACCTCTCCGATGACAGCTTCCCCCCCCCCCCCTCACCACCATGAACACCTCTTTTAGCCAGCCCCCCACCCCTGGCAACCCCCCTGTGATTCCCCCCTGCCTCACTACGGTCCGTGGGCTCTGGGTTGGCAGTAACAGTGGATCTGGTCCATGGGATGGAGGGTGATGACAACCCGCTCTGCGATGAGCTCTGGTGCTCTGCACCATTTGGCAACGTCTGACCCCTGCCCACGGTAGCACTTTCCACCGTCCAGCCGGGTGGTCCTAAATGTGAGCTGGTCAGAGGGCGCAGACGGACGTGTAGATGGACGTGGAGACCTGCTACAATGACACCCATTTAGGGACCTCACACGATCCCAACCAAACCCTTGGGGTAGTGGAGGTGGGGACAGTAGGGCGGGGGGGGGGGGGGGGGGTTAGGGTGCAGGGAGGGGCTGATTTGGGAGCGGGAGAGATGGGGGGTGGGGTGCTGAGCGCTGGCTGAACTGTGGTCCTTGGCACATGCCAATGCCAAACGTCCGCCCTACTCCCCCCAACCCCCACCACCGCCCACAGCACCCCTCTGCAGCCTGCGCAGCCCAGCCCACCCCTCACACCAGTCTGACAGAGCACCGAGGCAAGTTGAAACATTGTGAACATGTGTTTATTGTGCACCTGTGGACATATATATAGCCGTTTGTGCCCTAGCCCCTATTGCTCCCCTATGTGCTGATCCCGTCCCGACTTAATTGGTGTCTACCTTTCTGGCTGTACGGGCCCTAACGCTAAGTCTCGGTGGATCATCAGGCGGTACAGCAGGAGTGGAGGGGCCCCGCTGCCATCCCCGCCCTGTGATCTGGGTCCCCTTGGTGGTCGGGGCTGAATGGGCCTGGCCGCTGCTTGGCCGTCCTGGGTGGCATGGCGCTGCCCTGTTCTGCCTGCTACCCACCAGCTGCTCCAGGGACAGGAGGGGGGGGGGGGGGTGTCCGAGGTGCTGCGGTGTTCTGGCACCTCCTCTGCGGGAGTCACCATCATGGGCCCCATCACCTCCTCCTCCCTCTGAGTGCCCAATGGCCCCCCGGCTACTCCGTGGGATGGGGGTGCGAGTGGAGCCATCCTCTGAGGCTCTCTCTCCCCCCCCCCCCATCACCTGCCGCTGCCAGTCCTGGATACCCGCTCTGGTATCGACAAGGGTCTGTATGTTAATGACCATGGAGCACAGGGAGTGGACCATCTCCCTCTGTGACTGTGCCACATTATACTGTGCCTGTGCCACCATCTTCTGGGTCTGTGCCATGTCAGCCAGTTCCTGGGCAATGCCACCGACACCCTCAGCCATGCTCCGCTGTGATTGGGCGCCGGTACTAGCCCATTAACAGTCAGTGGATTGATCTGGGAACGACGCCAACTTTGCACCGATTCTGTCCCAGCGTCAACACTGTTGAAGTGGAGAATCCTGCCCTCGAACTCTAAAATTCCCTCCCAAATCCTCTGCACCTCGCTAACTGTCCTTAAAGCCATTCCTCCTTCACCAGACATTTGGCCACCAATTCTAATATTTCCTTCCGAGGATTGGTGTCAGATTTTCTCTGGGAACACTTTGTAAAGTGCCCCCGGATTTTTTATTATGGGCTGGATCCTTTTGCCCCGCCCGCCACAAGCGGGACGCAGTCCTCGTAAAGGTCCACTGACCTCGGGTAGGAATTTCCCGTTGGCAGGTGGGCGGAGCAGCCGGGGAATCTGGGGAATATGATTTATGTTAAATCATCAAATTTACAGGGCAGAAGGAGGCCATTCGGCCCATCGAGTCTGCACCGGCCCTTGGAAAGAGCACCCCACTTAAACCCTCAGCTCCACCCTATTCCCGTAACTCAGTAACTCCACCTAACCTTTTGGACACTAAGGGCAATTTTGGGCACTAAGGGGCAATTTAGCACGGCCAATCCACCTAACCTGCACATCTTTGGACTGTGGGAGGAAACCGGAGCACCCGGAGGAAACCCACGCGGACACGGGGAGAACGTGCAGACTCCGCACAGACAGTGACCCAAGCCGGGAATCCAACCTGGGACCCTGGAGCTGTGAGGCAACAGTGCTAACCACTGTGCTACCGTGCCGCCTATTTAAGTGCAAATTTTGATTTGGAGAGCTCATATTTGTTTCTTTACTTCCGTGATTTGGATGGTTTTGTGCAGGAATTTCCCCTGCTGGATAGAACAGGTCGGGGGGAGGGGGGGAGGGGGGGGGGGGGGGGGGGGGGTGGTAGAGATGGTCTGTGGACGACTTGATGGTCTGAGTCATGTTTTTCTTATTCTTCCTTGATTTTTCGTATGGTCTGGGATCCCATCGGCACAGGATAAGACAACTGGGGAAATTGTCGTAAAAATAAAAATGAGCGTGCATTAGTCCATTAGAGACATATAAGATAGTCAGAGGGCTAGATAGGGTGGACAGTGAGAGTCTTTTTCCTCGGATGGTGATGACCAACACGAGGGGACATAGCTTTAAATTGAGGGGTGGTAAATATAGGACAGATGTCAGAGGCAGTTTCTTTACTCAGAGAGTAGTAGGGGTGTGGAACGCCCTGCCTGCAACAGTAGTAGACTCGCCAACTTTAAGGGCATTTAAGTGGTCACTGGATAGACATATGGATGAAAATGGAATAGTGTAGGTCAGATAGGCTTCAGATGGTTTCACAGGTCGGCGCAACATCGAGGGCCGAAGGGCCCGTACTGCGCTGTAGTGTTCTATGTTCTATGTTCTAATGGCGCAAAGTGGCCTGGAGACAATCAAAGCTCAGCCTGGTAATGCGAGGAATGCAGCTGTCGACTTGCACAAAGCGAGTTCACACAGACACCAATCCGGTGATGACCAACTAATCCTTTTAGTGATGCTACATAAGTATGAGCCCGGACACCAGGGATGCCTGCTGCTCTCCTTAGTAATAGTGCTGTGGGGGGGGGGGGGGGGGGGGGGGGGGGCTTAGAGGACAGGCAGGGCATGTCCAACAACGCAGCCTCCCCACCCCCTCTCCCTTGGTAGGTGCGTCTGCTCTGACTTTGCGGCCCAGGCCTTTGGAGTGGGACTTCAGGAAGCAGGAGTGCATCCCACAGGCTCCTCTCCCAGCTCCTCCCCACTTCCTAACAAAACAATAAATTACAAACGAGCCATCCTCCAAAGCCAGCAGCAAAAACTGAGACCTGCATCCGATATTAATCAACTTTCCAGCTCCCCCCCCCACCCCCCCCCAGCGTGGAGCCATTCTTGGGCTGATTTTTTTTTTTAACATCTCTAATTGCTTCTGACATTTGTTTAATGGAGGACCGTCTCAGTTATAAATAATAGTGGGTAAAAAGGAATCACCTCTTGGTTCTGCTCTATTTGGGTGTAAATAAAGCATGTTATGAATAAATATCCTTCCTTTAATTGCTACCATCTGTTTGACGTACACCCATTATGCAGTTCGGGAGTTGAGTTCAGTTAGGAGGTAATACTCATGCAGAACCTTAGAAGGCAGCGCGCTCTCTCTCTCTCTCACTCTCTCGTTCACAGCTGCGGGAAGTAAATATGCAGCCATTTCCTCGCTCAACTTTAGATTTTAACACTTTCCTCTTTTGGGGAGGTTCAGCAACATTGTTGAGCCAGACCTCAGGAGGGTGCGGGAGGCTAAGTGAGGGGAATTACATTCCCATCTGTCGGTGCCACTTCATTCCCAAATCAGGGGTACCAAATTTGTCACTTTTATCGAAGAATAAAAAACAACACTCTTTCAAGTGCGATTCTGCCCCAGTAAGACCACATCGCTGAGCTTATTGTATGTCTCCATCCAGCTTGCAGGCTAGCTTTGGTGGAATGAAGGGAAATGCAAAAGGCTTAGTGACTCTTACTTATGAATGGCAGATTGTAAAAAGAGCCAGGTGACCTGGCCAATATTCATCCCTCAACCCATGTCACTAAGACACATTACCTGGCCATATGCCCCACTGTTGGAACTTGCTGTGTGCAAATTGGCTGTCAGTTTTTCCTACATAATAACAGTGAGTGCACTTCATAATGCTTCATGGGCTGTGAAGTGATTTAGGAAATCATAAGGTTATGATTCTCTGATTTTCAGGTTATGTCCCCCACGCCGGCGCGGGAACGCTGGCGTTATATGACCGAAAATGCGGTGCAAAACGGCCACCGATCCTCTGTTTGGTGGGGTGGGGAGGGGGGGCGCTGGCAGGCAGGCAGTGTAGAGCACCCGGCTCTAGCTGCCGATATGGTCGGAGAATTGCCGGGTCCGTGGCCGCGCATGCGCACGGCGGCGGCCTGCAACATGGTGGCGGCCGCGAGCGGACCCGGTCTGCCAAAGAGTGCTCCCACTTTGGCCGGCTCACGAGCCCCGGACCACACCCCCCCCCCCCCCACCCCCACAATGGTGCCCCATCCCCTGCCGAAGCCCCCCCTGCCCGTGGATCGGCTCTCCCCCGACTGTGGCGGCGCTGGACTGAGTCTGTAGCCACCACGCCGAGTTCCCGACAAATAACAGCATGAAAGACCCACGCCGTCGGGAACTCGGCCGGTCGGGGACGGAGCATCAGGAGGAGGGCCTCAGGCAACGTCCTGAGGCCGTTGAGTCCCCCGCTTTGGAGGGCGCAGAGCATCGCAAAAACGGTGCAAGAGCGATCCTCCGGCCAAACACTCAACGCGATTTCGGCGACGCCGGCCGGAGAATCCCACCCCCTTTTTAAAGCTTGGAATTCCACAGAATTTCTATTTTATATTGCAGGAACTGGCTGTCGGTTCAACTGGTCCGTTTCGAGGTTCTTGCTCCACACGAGCCTCTGCTCATTTTACTCCCCCTCACACTCTGGGCACGTCCTTCTATTCCTTTCTCCCTCATGTATTTATCTAGGTTCCTCTTAATACTTCTTTTCACCTCAAAAAGGTTCTTGTGGTAGTGAATTCCACATTCTAACAATGAATACCATAAACACATTTGTCTATTCATAAAGGCATTGAATGCTATCTTTAAAAAGAGACATCCTGTTGAAGCTTTTTGTCTTGGACTCACAGGACAAATGCAAGAATGCTAAATGCCAAAGGGAATAATTTCCAGCATCAAGATATGGGGGGCTGGTTGGTTGCCAAGTCAGCTCTGATTGGTCGAGATTATTGTCATGGCGAATGCACAAGGAACGCCCCCCCCACCCTCGCCATGCATTTGTTTATTCGAAAAGCATATTGTCTGGTCATATTCCTTTGCCTGCTGAGGATAGGTCCTTGCATATGAACATGTGTACCTCAAGCAAGCATAAGTGAGCATTGCAACGTAACATTGCGACATAACTTTGCAATCCTGACTGATGATCTTAAATTGGTTGTTACTGTGATTCTTAGCACAATTGGGCTTGTTCAGTAAGTGCCGGCCAATCGTGGAATCACATCTAACATTAGCATTATGTTCTGAGTTTTGCAAGCACGGGTTGATTGAATGTTCTCAGCGCTCTGCCGATTGTGAACAGCCGGAGGTACATGTATTGAGCCTGATGGATCCTAGAATCGTAGAATCCCTATGGTGCAGAAGGAGGCCATTCGGCCCATCAAGTCTGCACCGATCCATGTCCCACCCTATCCCTGCAACCTCATAAGCTAACCTTCAAATCCCTGAACACTAAGGGATGGTTAAGCATGGTCAATTCACATACCCCTACATCTTTTGGACAGTGGGAGGAAACCGGAGCACCCGGAGGAACCCCACGCAGACATGGGAGAATGTACAAACTCCACACAGACAGTGACCCAAGGCCGGAATTGAACCCGGGTCCCTATTGCTGTGAGGCAGCAGTGCTAACCACTGTGCTACCGTGCCACTGTGAGGCGGCAGTGCTAACCACTGTGCTACTAGATAAATATACCGTGCCACATTCAAGGCAAAAATCATGGGCTCCTTATGCCCACCTGAGGAAGCAGCTTAACATTCTGTCTGACAGACAACACCTCTGACAGAGCAGCACTCCCTCAATGCTGCACGGTGTCAGCCGAGACTCTCTATTACCATTTCAGGCGCAGGACGCGAACCCACAAACATTCTGCCTCGGAGGTGAGCCCTCTGTGAATCACCGCTGTCATAACCCAGAAGCCGCGAGTACACGACGTTCCCCTTAAGGCAATGAAATAATCTTATTTCGCATGACCTTCAGAATATATGTGCTGGGAGGTTTCGTAGCTGTGTTATTGTAGCAACAGAGTTCAGGAATGTTGGCAAAATCGCAGTTTAAAACCGGATAACTACATGTCCACATGTCCACAGTGTTTTAGGATCTTTTTGGAAACACACACACACATGGCTCTCCCTTCTGTGTGAAGTTTAAAATTCATGTTCTGAAGCACAAATACAGATGTTTTGCAAAGACTTAAAGGTCATTTCTGGCTAAGCTGCATATAACTGGAAAGGTTGGAAACTCAGAATCAAGTTACACTATTACTTTTCTTAGACTCCAACTACTTATTTTCCCAATAGCTATGTAGAGGCTCTTCTTGAATAGTTTAGAGTTTGCATGTGAAGATTTATTCTTCACCTCTGACCCCGGGAGAAACAAATCAGCCCCAAGTTGTCAGACTGCGGCATTTCTCAGGCATTAGGCAGGGACAATCTGAACATTCTTTCAAGGCTTTGTCTGCAAATGTTGGTTTTGGAAGTTAATTCTTCCTGATTTCATCCATCCTTCAATGAGGAGCCCTCAATCAGCTTCCTCTTCCCATTTCTTTAAATCCGATTCCCAAAGTCATTCACCCAAGGTGCCGTGGAAATTGGCAAACCGGACGCTTGGGAATTTTTGTCCCAAAATATCTGTAGGTTTTTAAAAGAAGGGAGTGTACAGCTTGGCGATCCTACGGACATTGAAATGCAACTTCATAGAAATTTTGTTCTGAATAATAACAATCTTTATTAGTGTCACAAGCAGGCTCGCATTAACACCACAGTGAAGTTACTGTGAAAAGCCCCTCGTCGCCACACTCCGGCGCCTGTTCGGGTATGCGGAGGGAGAATTCAGAATGTCCAACTCGCCAAACAAGCACGTCTTTCGGGATTTCTGGGAGGAAACCGGAGCACCCGGAGGAAACCCACCCAGACACGGGGAGAACGTGCAAACTCCGCACACACAGTGACCCAAGCCGGGAATCGAACTTAGGTACCTTGCGCTGTGAAGCAACAGTGATAGCCACTGTGCTAATAAAAGAAGACAGTATCCACCAGCCCCCCCCCCCCCCCCCCCCCCCCCGCACCAAGAGGGTTATCTTTTAAAACAATTCACAAAACCTTTTGACAAAGAAAATGAACAAAAATAGCAACACTAGCTTAATAAAAAATAACACATTTATTTATGAGGAGGAGGGAGGGTTGTGTGTGAGGGGGTGAGGGTTTGGGGTGGTGTGGGAGCGGTGCGTGGGGTAGCGGGCAGGGGGAGAGTGGGTTAGGCTAGGGACTGACTTTGACTTCATTTAATAAATCCTTTCAAAAAGCCACAATTTGTTTTACAAAGCAGTGTGTGTGTGCTTTGACTGGGACAGCCTGAATGACAAAGGAACCACTTATACTTCAATTAGGGCAATGTCAGCGAGGACATCTTCATCGATGGGGAAGCTAGTCATCCAGCACCAGGCACTGACGTGCACATGGAGAGCGAGGAGTTCATCATCAATTGGCTCTGATCTGTGAAGGCAGTGCCTTCTTCGCTGCTGTACCTTGGAGCAGCCCTAACACAATTGTCAGAGGCATTGACTGAAGCCTCAGCATTTCTTGCATCTTGAAAGATCTGCATTTATGAAATGCCTCTTGCAACCTCTGCGTAGCCCAAAGCTCTTTGCGGCCAGTGTTTTGAAGTGTAATCACTGCGGTCATGTAGAAAAAGGTTTCATAAGCAGCAACGTTAAAATAACCAAACCATCTGTTTTCCAGTGCCGTTGTCTGCAGGATCATTATTGGCCCAGAACACTCTTACTCGAAATATAGGGCCTTCTGGTCCCGTCTGCCACGGGAATTGTCACTGGCGGGATGGAAAATTTGATCGACCCTTTACAGGTCCATTGACCTCAGGCAGGAATTTACAGTGTCGGGGCAGGAAAATCCTGCCCAAGATCTTTTACCTCCGCCCTGAGAGGGCAGGCGGAGCTTCAGTTTGACATCTCACCCCGAACATGGCACCTCTGGCAGTGCAGCACTCCCTCAATGGAGTGTCAACCTGGATTTTGTGTCCGGTTTTCTGGAGTGGGATTCCGAACCTCCAACCCACTGCCTGGAGGAGGGGATGCTTGAACCTGGAATGACTCTCTCGCTGCAGCAGATCAGACCGAAGATGCCCAGGTTACTTTACCCCATTCAGAGGCGATAAGGTGCCATGTGGAGCGACACATTAACTATGCACCAAGCTGATGGAGGGTCATCCACAACCCCAGACAACCTTCCTCAAAACACATCACAAAGGTAAGCACGCAAAAGGGATTGGCTTGTCTATTTATGGAAATCTAGCCTCAACATTACAGCTCCAAACTAGCGCCATAAATTATTTCAAAGTTGCAGTAGTGATCACGCTACAAAAGTACCTCGCTGGTCGTAAAGTGCTTTTGGCCGTTCTGAGGTTGTGAAAGGTGTTATTCAAATGTAAGGAAATAAATAAATAGTTGAATGTCAAGGCCGGGGGGGGGGGCTCAGAGGATGAGAGATTTCAATTTTATGGGCGTGATCCAGATTGTGCTGGGGAAGGCGAGTTGGGTGACTCACGATCGGCCGGGGACAGAGCACATTTTGGGATTCATCTGTTGCGCCTGGTTCTGGGCCAGGCACAATGCAGTCACCGAATCCCGCCCGTTGTATTTAATGTACCTTCTGTCTTCCCTTTGTATAGGTGCTACAACACCTACCTGGTCTGTGCTGGCGACCAGAGTAAGAAGTCTTACAACACCAGGTTAAAGTCCAACATGCTTGTTTCAAACACTAGCTTTCGGAGCACTGCTCCTTCCTCCTTCCTTCACCTGAGGAAGGAGCAGTGCTCCGAAAGCTAGTGTTTGAAACAAACATGTTGGACTTTAACCTGGTGTTGTAAGACTTCTTACTGTGCTCACCCCAGTCCAACGCCGGCATCTCCACATCATGTGCTGGTGATGATAGTGCTCTGAAAATTGCATTGTGGGTTTGGCCCACTTGAAGCTGCCATACACACATGTACCAGCATAGGGAGTCTGCATGGATGAAATAATAAAGGATCTAAGTTTAACAGCTTATGCAGTCCAATTCTAATTGCCTCTGAATGAACATAAACAACCCTTTCCATCTGAAGAGCTTTTCAGTGCTTACATGCTCCACACCAGCCTCCTCCAACTTTATTTCATCTCAACTGTCGGCATCTCCTTCTTTTGGTTCAAAAGGGCTAGCAAGACAATGAAGGGCTGTCAGGTGGTATGCAAATCATTCAGTCACATCCCACAGATAAGCAACAGGATTGCGCCACCATCCAAGGCACAATTATCTCAGATTAATGGAGGAGATAGGGCTCAGCAGGGAACAAGATTGTCAGACACAATAAACCATTCACACAGCCTTTAGTACAGGTACGAGAGAAGGCTTGAATCATTATTGGCAATCGTCTGCTAGTACAGAATTAATATTTCTGAATAGGGAGACATGTTGCTGAAGCTTTTTGTCTTGCACTCATCATGACAAATGGAAGAGCATCAATCACAACAATTCATAGCTCAGGAGAAAAGGAGTGCTGATTGGTTGGCAAGTCAACTCTGATTGGCCAAGGTGTTGCCGTGGAAAAAGTAACGAGGAATGATGCACTCCCCAAGCTCCCAGGTAATACAAAAGAGTTGCAAGTTTTGAGCATATTTCTTTTGTTTGCGAAAGGTCCCGGTGTGTGAATGTATGTTGCTCCTTGCAAGTGTAAGTGAACCATGTTATGAGCTCAACTGATTATCTTAAATTAGTGTAGGTATTAGCACACTTGAGGTTTAAAGAAAAATAAATTTAGAGTGTCCAATTTTTTCCAATTAAGGGGCAATTTAGCATGTCCAGTCCACCTACCCTGCACATCTTTGGGTTGTGGGGGCGAAACCTACACAAACACGGGGAGACTGTGCAAACTCCACACGGACAGTGACCCAGAGCTGGGATCGAACCTGGGACCTCGGCGCCGTGAGGCAGCAGTGCTCACCACCGCGCCACCATGCTGCCCCGCGCACTCAAGATTGTTCACAAGTGCTGTCCAATTGTGCAATTGTTTTGGGTTATGCAAGTGCAGGCTGGTTGAGCACGATCTGTACTCTGTCTATTACACAAAGCCGAAGGAACATGCTGTCTGATTCGATCTGTCAATCACTGGGATGTTTAGCCTGCCAACCTGGCAATGGGGGCACTGGCACTGGCACTGAAATCCATACAGGACGTTGCTCAATTGTCTGGTCGGCATATCAGTTTCTCTGTTTTTCAACTTTATCGTCCTGGAAATAATTCTCAGTTCTTTGTTGACTTTTTTCATGGACTTATTAACCTGTGTCAGTAGTGTTACTGAGTTCAGTACTTAATGATTTTTTATCATTTGTACATCCATATCCACAGTTTCCTTTCTCCGCTGCCCCATTTTCTGAGTATATACGCGGGGCAGCACGGTAGCATGGTGGTTAGCATAAATGCTTCACAGCTCCAGGGTCCCAGGTTCGGTTCCCGGCTGGGTCACTGCCTGTGCGGAGTCTGCACGTCCTCCCCGTGTGTGCGTGGGTTTCCTCCGGGTGCTCCGGTTTCCTCCCACGGTCCAAAGATGTGCGGGTTAGGTGGATTGGCCATGCTAAATTGCCCGTAGTGTCCTTAAAAGTAAGGTTAAGGGGGGGGTTGTTGGGTTACGGGTATAGGGTGGATACGTGGGGTTGAGTAGGGTGATCATTGCTCGGCACAACATCGAGGGCCGAAGGGCCTGTTCTATGTTCTATGTTCTATATGTGGCCTCCGCATTTGTCCTAAATAATCCATCCAGTTGATCGTGAATCTGAAAAGGCTTTGCTGTTCCACAAATCTCCAGTTTCACGTTGACGAATCTAGGGCGGGATGATCCGACCCCCCCCCCCCCCCCACCCACCCCCCCCCCCCCCCCCCCCCCCCACCCCCCCCCCCGGCCCGGGTAGGAGAATCGCCAGGGGTGCGGCGTGAATCACACCCCGCCGCTTCGACGCCTGCTCCGAATTCTCCGGCACCGGTTTACGGGCGGGGGCGGGGATCACGTTGCGCCAGTCGGGGGCCATTGGCAGCGACCGCCCCTCCCTCCCCTACCCCCGGCAATTCTCCGGGCACCCATGGGCTGAGCGGCCGCGCGTTCCTGGCCAGTCCCGCCGGCGTGAAATGGACATGGTCCATCCCGGTGGGACCTGGCTTGTCGGCCGTCTAGCGGGGAGGGATCCGGCCCCGGGGTGGGGGCGGGGTCCACGGTGACCTGCCCCGCGATCGGGGTCCACCGATCTGCGGGCGGGCACTCTTTCCCTCCGCACCAGCCTCTGTAAGGCTCTGCGATGGCCGGCGTGGAGAAGAAACCCCCTGTGCATGCGTCAACTCACGCCGGCCCTTCGGCGCCAGTCGGCGTGGTGCCAACCCCTCCAGCGGCAGAGGATTCCGCTACTTCTGGGCGGCCCGACGCTGGAGTGGCTCACGCTGCTCTTGGCGCCGCCAATTCCAGGAGAATCCCAGCCCTAATCTTTAATATTCTGTGACATGGGATCCAAGGGTCACTACCCTAGAGTTGTTCATTTTTTATTAAACATTTAAAAAATTTGTTAACGGGATGTGGGCGTCGCTGGCCGAGCCAACATTTATTGCCCATCCTTGAGGGCATTTACGATTCAACCATGTAGCTGTGGGTCTGGAGTCACATGTAGGTCAGACCAGGTAAGGACGACAGATTTCCTTCTTTAAAGGACATTAGTGAAGCAGATGGGGTTTTCCGACAATTGACAATGGTGCCATGGTCTTCATTAGTCTTTTAATTCCAGATTTTTAAAAAGTGAATTCAAATTCCACCAAGTGCCGTGGTGGGATTCGAACCCAGGTCCCCAGAGCATTATCCTGGGTCTCTGGATTACCAGCCCAGTGACAAAACCACTGCGCCACTGCCCCCTTATTATTTTTTGATGCCAGCATTTGTTGCCCATCCCTAATTGGTCTTGGGCCGAGTGGCCTGTTGGACCATTCCAGGGGGTGGGCAGTATATTTAAGAGTCAACCTTTGCGTCTGGAGCTACATGAAGGCCGAACTGACTAAGGAATGCAGATTTATTTCCCTAAAGTGCATTTAATGAACTAAATGGGCTTTTTGACAATCGCTGACCGTTTCATGGTCACCATTAGTGAGAGCTCCTTTCAAATTCTAGATCTTATTAATTGAATTTAAATTCCACTCACTGGCGTGGTAGAGCTTGAACACATGTCCCCAGAGTCTGGGTCATTAAATTGGGTGGAATTACGACTACCCCACCATCTCCCCGTCCCTTGACTAAAAATCAGCTGCTTTGAAATCCCTGTGCAGAAACTCGGACAAGCTCCAATCCATGTTGCCCACGTGAACCATTTCCCGGCTGCTTGCCTTTCCATTCTGGATCTTTGCCGGCTCCTTCCAAACGCCGGGTACCAGCCACTTCACAGAAACGTAATCAGGCAGGATTTGATACAGAGCCATCTAAGGAGACATTAAGGCTAACTGCTCACTCAGAGTTAGGTTTTAAGAAGCATTGTAAGGGGAGGTGGGGTGGAGAGCACGAGGGAGGGAATTTCAGAGTTTACGGTCTAGGCAGCTGGAACAGGCTAACATATGCGCTCAATAATATACGCAAGGGGCCTAACGCATGTTTTAGGTGGCCTCCAAATGCCTGACATTGCCCGACCACATACTGTGGTGGATTTCTGTCAGGCATCCTGGGAACGCAGGATATTAGCCCCTGAATTTGGCAATCATCCCGCCCGTTAAGAAAAAGGTCTCACTCCCACCCCGATATATCTAAACTCTTATGTTCAGCCTTGAGCTTGATACACAGTGCAAACCATGACTCCCCGCCCAAAATAATTTTCTCGAGATCTGCTACGCTTTCCTAACGTTTGGCAGCTCTGCTCAAGATCTTAAGCAATTGGTTTTTAAACCTGCCAAACACAATAAATTCTGGCTCGTGGTAAATTATGTTCGTTTACATTTTATATGGCTAACTTGTTTTAACCTGTCTGTTGGAAAATGACAGCAGTTTAAGATTTGTTTTTGCCAAGTCTTAAATGTTGGTTCCATTGCCCCATCTGCTGTGTGAAGTTATTGGATCAAAGTCAGACAGCAGTCTCTAAGCTGGGATAAAATGGGCTGTATCACTGTCTTCCCTGGAATATTGCGGGCAAAACTGGGCATCACACTTCAGGAAAACCCGAAAGGCATTAGGGTACAGATGTTTACCAGGATCATAGAATCCCGACAGTGCAGAAGGAGGCCATTCAGCCCATCGCGTCTGTACCCTTACCTAGGCCTAACTTGCCACCCCTTCCCCGTCTCCACCTAACCTTTGGGCACTAAGGGGAAATTTAGCATGGGCAATCCACCTGACCTGCATATCTTTGGACTGAGGGAGGAAACCGGAGCACCCGGAGGAAACCCACGCACACACGGGGAGAACGTGCAGACTCCACACAGTCACCTGAGGGTCGGAATCGAACCTGGGTCCCTGGCGCTGTGAGGCTGCAGTGCTAACCACTGTGCCACCATGCCTCCCTAACCTGGATGTGGAGATGCCGGCGTTGGACTGGGGCGGGCACAGTAAGAAGCCTCACAACACCAGGTTAATGTCCAACAGGTTTGTTTCAAATCACTAGATTTCGGAGCACTGCTCCTTCCTCAGGTGAATGGAGAGGTGGGTTCCAGAAACATATATATATAGACAAAGTCAAAGATGTATTACGATACGTCCCCAACCTGGGATGAGGGTCCTTAGCTTCAGGGAGGGGTTTGGAATGTTAAGACTGCCCTCTGAAGGAGCACTTTACTGGCACTACGCCCTGTCCTCAATCCCAAACCCTGCATATTCCTCCTTTTTGGATAATAATCTAATTCCCTCCTCAATGCCTCAGGAGAACCCCTGCCTGCGCCACACTCTCAGGCAGCGCATTCCAGATCCTAGCCACTCGACAGTATGAAAACATTTACCCTTATGTCTCCATTGCTTCTTTTGTTTAATTGGCGGACATTCTCGATCCTTCCACCAGTTGGAAGATATTTTCCCTATCTACTCTTTCCAGACCGGTCTAACCTAGGATCCAGAACCGTATTGAAATCTCCCTCCATAATCTGAGGGTCCATGTCCAGGTCCGGAATCTTCCCTAAAGCCCGCCTCAGAAAAATCCACGTCATCCCAGTTTGGGGCATAAGCGTTCACTAGCACAACAGTCATTCCCTCCAACTCCCCGCTAACCATCATGAACTTGCCCCCCCCTCCCCCCCCCCGGGGTTGGCTACGATACTGCCAAACTCAAAGGCCACCCTCTTGTCGGCCAGCACTATCACCCCCCTCGCCTTTGGATCCAACCTCGAGTGGACCACCTTCCCCACCCACACCTTCCTCAGCCTCGTCTGATCCCCCAGCTTCAGCTGTGCCTCCTGAAGAAACACAAAGTCCTCCTTCAAACTCCTTACGTGTGCGAAAACACGCAATCATTTAATCAGCCCGTTCAGCCCCCGCACATTCCACATAATCAACCCGTTCAGGGTCGCACCCTGCCCCCTCCTTTGCCGGAGTGCTATAGTCACTTCTTTACCTAGCTCCCCACCACCCCCCCACCCCCCCGCGCAGTCCATTCCCACACTCCTGCTGGCCCTCCCCAAGATGTCTGCCACCATCCCTCCTTACCCAAATGCCCACACCAACATTTCCCACCTCAGCATCCCTCCCCTCCCCTCCCCTCCCCTCCATAACCAAACAAAAAAACAACCCATACCCTTCCCCCGCTCCTTCTTCCTGACGACCCCCCACTTCACTCCCATTAACTAGCCAACCAGCTGGGATGGTGGTCCCCTGCCCGGGGCCTCCATCTACCCCCCCCCTTCCCCAGATCTGCCCACCAACCCCCACACCCCAAAACCCCAACATAAAAGAAAGCACACTCACCTTCTCCGTTCCCATTCTCACCAAATTGACCAATCTACCTTTCCTGTGCACCCACATTCCCCACATTTAACATCTCCACAGTTCGGTGTGCTCACACTCCTCCCAGTCCATAGCCTCTCATAAACCCATTCGCCTCCTCCTGCGTATCAGAATTAAACTCTTGAGCAGGATAGAGCACCCCAAACTTCACCCCCCCCTTGTGGAGGGCAGCCGTGATCCGATTGTAGCCCCCCCCCCCCACCCCCCAACTTGGCCGACTCCACACCCACGTCCTGGTATATTCTCAGCTCGCTCTCCTCTCAGGTGGACGTCTTCGTCTGCCTCGCCCATTTCTTGATTTTTTTTCTTGATAGCGAGAACGATGCAGCCTCACCGCTATCGCCCGCAGCAGCCCCCCCACCTTCGGCCTACTCCCCAGGGCCCTGTGCGCCCGATCCAACACGAGGGGATGGTCAGAGACTCCCTCTCCCATCAGATTCTCTGGCATATTTGCCACATATTTAGTGGCCTGCACTCCTTCGGCCCCCTCTGTCATCCCCACGATCCAGACATTCTGCCTCCTGGATCAATTCTCGAGGGCCTCCACCTTCTCCCTCAACCTCTTGTGGCCCTCTGCCATGAGCACCATCTCCGCCTCCAGCGAGGCCAGCCGGTTCTCATGTTCCCCCATCGACTCCTCTACCTTCTGGAGTACCAGGCTCTGCGCCTCCAGCCTCTGCTCCTCTCTCTCAGTAGCCGCCGTAAGCGGCTCCACCGCCTTCGCCACTTTCTCTGAGGCCTCCTTCCTCTGCTGCTAGAACTTGTTCAAAAAGTTAATGCACTGCTCTGTACATCACTGGGCGGGCACCGAAGCTCCAGTGCCTTTTGCCATCTTTTTCTGTGTCTCACTCGACGATTCTCGTGGTCAAGCCGCTGCCTCTTCTAAGTTCCACTCCTTGTCCGATAAGCCATAAATCGGCCCTACCAAAGAAGTATTGCAATCCTTCAGCGCTTATACTCCATTCACCAGCAAACACCCCTCACGTCGGGTGGGGAAGGACCAGAGAATTCCACCTCGAGCGGGAGCCACCAAATGTGCGACCGCTCACTCCAACAGACGTCGTCCCCTGAGATCTCTGATCACAAAGGATACAAAGTGAATGAAAGGCGTCCTGTGAGGTGTGTCAACCTGAAACAGCAAGCTGATTACCTGAGGTAGAGAATATACTTTATGCCCATTATCCAATGCAACAGAGGACCCCAGGAAGTTTATAATAGTGATGTGAAAAGAAATCCAGAACTTGCTGCTGAGCCACACGGCTCGCCGTTTCTTCTGGGAGCTACAACCAGGAGTTACAAGAGCAAAGAGTTATTCTCTCAGCATGTGGAATCTCACACCTCATTGTACAGACACCTTGTAATGAACAAAAGCAGAGGAAGTGTAGACAAACTGGCTCCCTATGAAAAGAAGAGATCATGACTCATTACACTAGAAGAGAGTCTAGTAGCCATTTTATCTCTCAATGGAATTCTGGCCAGAAGCACGGAAACCATGTCTGGCACATGTCCCATTACCCAAGTCTCTGGCCTTTTGGACATATTTAATATTGCACCTTTGGCCTGACAGTCGGTCTGCTGTCTAATCTCCAACAGTGAACCATCAAGAAGCAGAACTCCAGGTAGAACAACTGCCTGCTCCTCAAAGCCTGCCTTTGGTGGAAGATTACCTATCATCGCCTGCAGAAGTGACCCAGTCTCTGTGTACCTATTTCATCTTGCGGTATCAGCGCCAACTGTAAAGCAAACTCCACAACCCCGGTCTTCAGCCAGTTGGATTTGAATCTTATGTGAAAGAATTTCTCATTGGGCACTGACTTTAGATTCTGGAAATCACACTAATTACTAATCATTTCTATGGTTCTTGTACTGTTCCTGTCCATAGTTGTAAAATTCATTTTTCCATCCTCCTTTTGTGTCTGTGTATATGTGTGCATGTGTGTGTATGTGTAGTGGATCATAGATCATAGAATTTACAGTGCAGAAGGAGGCCATTTGGCCCATCGAGTCTGCACCGGCTCCTGGAAAGAGCACCCTACCCAAGGTTAAAACCTCCACCCTATCTCCATAACCCAGTAACCCCACCCAACACTAAGGGCAATTTTGGACACTAAGGGCAATTTATGATGTCCAATCCACCTAACTTGCACATCTTTGGACTGTGGGAGGAAACCGGAGCACCCGGAGGAAACCCACGCACACACGGGGAGGATGTGCAGACTCCGCACAGACAGTGACCCAAGCCGGAATCGGACCTGGGACCCTGGAGCTGTGAAGCGATTGTACTATCCACAATGCTACCGTGCTGCCCTGGATTGGAAAGTTGTGAACACCTTTCGCCTGAGTTTTGAACGTGGAATAAACTAACCTTCTAAGTTAATCATAACGTGAGCTTGATGCGGGTTATTGGTAAATTGTATCGCACAAACCGAGGGTTTTCGAAAACACGCGGTCGCATACTCTAAAAGTAATTCAAAACACCTTTGGCTTACGGACAGGCGGTGAGAGAAAATAAGTGCACATTGCCTGGCTTGCTCCTGTCCATATTCATAGATTTACCATCATCATCAGCTGTTGTGAGTTTAAGAGAGCCAGTGAGTGTAAAGAGTGATAAAAACTAGCTTGGTCTTGGTAAATTAATTGAACACCATTTGGAAAGATATTTGGTAAAATAAAGAAGGCTGCACTAAACTATGCCTAGGTAGCTCTGTATAAATGTGCTTCACAGACACGAAAATAAAAGTGACACAGAGACACTGTAAATTTGGGACAGCAATGAATCCTCAGCGTCCGACACAGATGCCTAAAATACTGACGATCGCAGAGGCGATGCTTAATGTGGTAAAAGATATTCTAAATTTTTGGCGGAAGGAGATCAGTTAGACAAGGCAATCATACCGAGAGAAATAAAAGAGCGGCGAACAGAAAAAGACCATAGTCGAAGATGGCTGGAGGCTCTGAGGAAGTGGACAGGAATGCCAGATAGATTTGCAGTCGTCACAGCACACGATAGCCAATATTGGACAGGACTGTGACCATCTAACCCTCAGACGTGAGCTGAAACATGTGATTTATTTTGTAGATTCAGTCCCAGTTTGCACCTATCAGCTTCTTGCCTTTGTCTGACCACATTCTAATGATTCTGATGGAGTCTCTCCAGGACCCAGCTTCTACGAATAAACTTTACAACTGCACACCCAAAGTGCACGAGCTGTCAAATATACTGACGATAAAAAGTACATAAGCTTAAAAACCTTGAAATTAAAAAATGGATGTACAGTCAGGAAAACGTTTCCACATAGATTGCTGTTAAAATTAAGAATGATGTAATTTTAAATTCCTACTTAATCACTCTGTGCACGTTTGCGTTTGATGAACATTAACTTTAGCTCGGTAGTTACTTCAAGTGTTTAATGATTATGAAGGATTGAGCAGGCTGGGGCTCTGTCTTTGAGTGAAGGGATGGCTGAGAAGTGACCTGATTAAAGTATTTAAAATGATGAAGGGGTTCAATAGGGAAGGCGTAAAGATGCTTTCACTTATGGCAAGTCCAAAACTAAAGGCCCTAAACCTATGTTAGCCACTATGAATCCAACTATGAAATTCAGGACAAGCTACTTAACTCAGAAAGTGGTAGAAATATGGAATAGTGTCAGAGCCCTTGCTGTGTATTTCCTTTGTTCCCATTTCTTTTGTTGCATTATTTTTAGTCCGTGGACCCATAATCGGGGTGTGCTTTTAAGCAGAAGATTCAAAGTTGAAGCTGCCTGCTTACCAGGACACTGTGTTCCCAGTTTTTGTACTTTGGAAAGGAGAAGCCAGACTCCTCGGCACTGAGTGTTTCTTAGGAACCAGGTTGTGGAGGGAGCCAGTTTTATTGGTTAAATGGCAACCGGTGGGTTGGTCAGGGATGGTGTCTGCCTGACAATAGTCGATGATTGCTTCCTGAGATAACATAGCAAAAGTGTTTTAGACGTTGGGAATGAAAGGAACGCTGTCTCTCTCTCTCGCTCTCTCTCTCCTCCCTGCTTAATAATAATAATCTTTATTGTCACAAGTCGGCTTACATTAACACTGCAATGAAGTTACTGTGAAAAGCCCCTAGTCGCCACATTCCGGCGCCTGTTCGGGTACGCGGATGGAGAATTCAGGATGTCCTAATAGCACGTTTTTCGGGACTTGTGGGAGGAAACTGGAGCACCCGGAGGAAACCCACGCAGACATGGAGAGAATGTGCAGACTCCTCAATGACAGTGACCCAAGCAGGAATCAAACCTGGGACCCTGGAGCTGTGAAGCAGCAGTGCTAACCACTGTGCTACTGTGCCGCCCTCTTTTCACTTGCTAAAGTGAAAGAACGGCTCTATTGTTCTGAAAGCAGTGAGTGCCTGGCACATCCTTTGCTGGGAACCTGAAAAGATCCACAGGCTGCAGTGAAAGTAGACAACTTCGCCAGAGAAAACCATCTCAAGTCTAGAAGGAAGAAGTATCAAAACGAAAGCCTCAACTTCAGAAAGATATTGATTGGAAGTCATCCTAATGCATCAAAGATCTTTATCCTTTTATTTTTATTTGTATTTTCTTTCCCTTTCCATCGCCCTTCCTCCTTGTGTTTTTTGTCTGTGTGTGTGGAAAGTGGGGTGAGTTAGGAAGGGGGGCGTTGGGGAAGGAATAGTCGATAATGTGTTACATTTTTTGTCTGTTTAATACTGCATATTTTAGAAGGTTACTTGTGTTAAAGTTGCAAACCTGGTGACTGTAGTTTATTTGGGCTCATCAAGGAGCTTGGGTATTTTGAAATAAAATGTAATTTCACCTGTGTTGCGATTCTGGGTCAACTGGGGCTGGAATTGACTGCGCATCAGCCCAAGGGGTCGTGACAATAGTGTAGATGGAAGGGCAGCACGGTGGCCTAGTGGTTAGCACAGCTGCCTCATGGCGCTGAGGTCCCAGGTTCGATCACGGCTCTGGGTCACTGTCCGTGTGGAGTTTGCACATTCTCCCCGTGTCTGCGTGGGTTTCACCCCCACAACCCAAAAATGTGCAGAGTAGGTGGATTGGCCACGGTAAATTGCCCCTTAATTGGAAAAAATAATTGGGTAATCTAAATTTATGGAAAAAAAATAGCGTAGATGGGGAAGTTAGATATATGCATGAGGGAGAAAGATTTAGAGGAACGACTCCATGGATAAGGAACCTCAACGTCTTGGATAGTTTGGAGAGGCTGGGTCGGCTGTGCTCAGAGAAGGCCGAGAGGAGGTTTGATTGAGGTGTTCACAATCCGGAGAGGTCTGGACAGAGTAGATAGGGAGAAACTGTCCCTATTGGTGGAAGGGTTGAGAACCAAAGGACATTGATTGACACAAGAAGCAATGGCGGCACAAGGAAGATTTTTTCACAGTGAGTGGTTCGGATGTGGCAGAATCAACCGTGGCCTGATATATGTGCAGCAAGTTCTTTCTTTCCAGCTGGGGAAACACTGCGTGGAATATAAAAATTGGGATGATCGTTCAGCCCCTGGGAAGACCTGAGAGGAGGAATGGGAGCAGTTAGGTAACTGGAGCGGTTTGCAGAAGGAAGGATGTCATGGCAGGACCTTGCTGCATCTCTGGGAACAATCTAAACCATTCCTATAAATCAACCGTTTTTAATTTGACTGAATAATGAAAGTGGTTGTGAGTTACATTGCTCTAACTCTTGTCAGTAATTTATCTTTCATATGCAACTGGGACCAAATGTGTATCTTGTTTATATCACCAATTGACAGGCTTTACTGATTTAATTATGTTTTTAAAATGATTGAAGCAACATAATACCTTAATGCTGCTGAGACTGACATCAGCACTGGGTTCCAATGACCTGTCTGATACAGGGTTGCAAAAACGCAAGGTGTTTTGAGTAAAGAAAAATACTCAAATTGTTGAATCTGTGATCTAACAAAAGTATTCTTTCCAAAAATAGTAATTACAGCAAAGTTTAAATCATTGCGGTTAATAAGTAAATAACTCTTTGATAACTGTAAATAAATAACTTCAGACAAGGCAAAACGTTCAGGGACATGTGAAACTGGAATACATTTAGTATAAAATTGGACAACCTTCATTTAAAAGTTTGATGTTCCTCTGAGATTCATAGATTTACAGCATAGAACAGGCCATTCAGCCCAATAGGTCCATCCTAGTGTTTGTGTACCGCTTGCCTTTCCACTCTACCTCCTCTCAGCCTATTAGTGTATCCTTCTATTTCCTTCTCTCTCCTTGTACTTATCCAGCTCCCCTTTCAATGTATCAATGCCAACCTCCTCAACCAGGTGACCAACCCTCAAGAATAGTTCTTTGAGAAGGTGACCAAAGAGGGTAAGGATGAGGGTAAAGCAGTTGATGTGGTGTATATGGATTTCAGTAAAGCAATTGATAAGGTTCCCCACCTTAGGGTATTGCAGAAAATACAGAGGCATGGGATTCAGGGTGATTTAGCATTTTGTATCAGAAATTGGCTAGCTGGAAGAAGACAAAGGGTGGTGGTTGATGGGAAATGTTCAGACTGAAGTCCAGTTACTAGTGGTGTACCACAAGGATCTGTTTTGGGGTCACTGCTGTTTGTCATTTTTTTAAATGAACTGGAGGAGGGCGTAAAAGGATGGGTGAGTAAATTTGCAGGTGACACTAAAGTCGGTGGAGTTGTGGACAGTGCGGAAGGATGTTACAAGTTATAGAGGGACATAGATAAGCTGCAGAGCTGGGCTGAGAGGTGGCAAATGGAGTTTAATGCAGAAATGTGTGACGTGATTCATTTTTGAAGGAATAACAGGAAGACAGAGTACTGGGCTAATGGTAAGATTCTTGGTAGTGTGGATGAGCAGAGAGATCTCGGTGTCCATGTACATAGATCCCTGAAAGTTGCCACCCAGCTGGAGAGGGTTGTTAAGAAGGCGTACTGTGTGTTAGCTTTTATTGGTAGAGGGATTGAGTTTCGGAGCCATGAGGTCATGTTGCAGCTGTACAAAACTCTGGTATGGTCGCATTTGGAGTTTTGCGTGCAATTCTAGTCGCCGCATTATAGGAAGGATGTGGAAGCATTGGAAAGGGTGCAGAGGAGATTTATCAGAATGTTGTCTGGTATGGAGGGAGGATCTTGGGCGAAATTCTCTGACCCCCCGCAGGGTCGGAGAATCGCCCGGGGCCGGTGAAAATCCCACCCCCGCCGTGGCAGAAATTCTCCGCCACCCGGGAATTGGCGGGGGTGGGAATCACGCCCCGCCGATCGGCGAGCCCCCTGTAGAGAATATCCCAGCGCGCATGCACCGGTGGTGATGCCAGCGGCAGCTGACGCACCGGCACGTGCGCAAACCGGCGAAGGCCTTTCGGCCAACCCCGGCGTCGGGCGTCAAAGGCTGCTGTGCCGGTTTTGGCGCCAGTCGGCGTGGTGCCAACCACTCCGGCGCGGGCCTAGCCCCTCAATGTGAGAATTCCGCACCTTTGGGGAGGCCCGACGCCGGAGTGGTTGGTGCCACTCCGCTACGCCGGGACCCCCCGCCCCGCCGGGTAGGAGAGAATCCCGCCCCTGATGAGGGAAGGCTGAGGGACTTGAGGCTGTTTTCGTTAGAGAGAAGAAGGTTAAGAGGTGACTTAATTGAGGCATACAAGATGATCAGAGGATTAGATAGGGTGGACAGTGAGATCCTTTTTCCTCGGATGGTGATGGCTAGAATGAGGGGGACATAGCTTTAAATTGAGGGGTGGTAGATATAGGACAGATGTCAAGAGTAGGTTCTTTACTCAGAGAGTAGTAAGGGTGTGGAATGCCCTGCCTGCAACAGTAGTGGACTCGCCAACATTAAGGGCATTCAAATGGTCATTGGATAAACACATGGATGATAAGGGAATAGTGTAGATGGGCTTTAGAGTAGTTTCACAGGTCGGCGCAACATCGAGGGCCGAAGGGCCTGTACTGCGCTGTAACGTTCTATAGTTTTAGCCTCTCCAGGAATTAAAGATGGATCCCTCCAAGGCACTGCAGTGATCGACGCTAGGGGACAAGGCTTGCGGGGTGAGGTTAGATCAATTTTTAATTTTTCATCAATACTTTCATTTCTAAAATATTGGAAGATTGCGGAGAAAAACCATCAAGAATCCTCCCATTGGGAGGGTTAATGCCTCAACCTGGTGTGCGAGGCTGGGGGTAATTCAATCTGTGTACCCGAACAGGCGCCAGAGTACGGCGACTAGGGGCTTTTCACAGTAACTTCATTGCAGTGTTAATGTAAGCCTACTTGCCACACTGATAAAAAGATTATCATTATAAAAGTGGGGCAAAGGGTGCATTTAAATAAGGGGAGGATGAGATTGCTGTTTGAGGGGGTGGAGGACAGCTGTGAACGGTGCTGGGGAGTTACGGAGGCAGGGGGCCTAGCTAATCAAGTCCATATGTCCTGGGCATCCTGAAGATGGAGATATTTTGGGAGTCGTTTTTCTGCACCATGTCTGAGGTCCTCCACGTGGATTTGGAGCCTGGTCCCCTGGAGGCCATATTCGGGGTGTCAGACCTGCCGGGGTTGTAGACGGGTGGCGGGGAGGGGGGGAAGATGCCTTAGCCTTCGCCTTGTTGATCGCTCGCAGGCGACCTCCTGTTGGGCTGGAGGCCAGCTTCTCCCCGCTGTGCCTCGGAGGAACTGGGGGGATCTAATGAAGTTCCTGCACTTGGAGAAGGTGAAATATTCTCTGCGAGGGGCCGATGAGGAGTTCCAGAAGAGATGGGGGTTTGTATATCTTATACTTTGGGGAGCGGGTTGCCGTCAAGAGGTGAGGGTGGGGTAGTTTGGGGAGGGGGGGTGGTGGGGGTTTGCATTGGCGTTTGTGCTTATTTTTTGCAAAAATGTTGACAATTTTAATAAAAATATTTCAAAAAAGAATCCCGTTAGTTGTGGCGAGGCCTGTTTGCCTCAAGATTGGTTACAAAATGCATTACACAATGGGACAAAGCCTCCGGGGAAATATGTGACTCAGGTTGGCAGCCCTACGCCCACACGATGTGGCAGCAGATTGTAAATCCTCACCACTACGCATTCATGATAATGTGAAGGTGAGGTTTATTTTTGTTTTAGCATTCGAAGTATTATTGTGTTGATGGCTGTAGATTGCACTGGGATTCATGTCAAGCTTCCAGTTGGGTTTTACAAATAAGTCTGCGGTGAAGCTTTTCAAAGCAGGCCTGTTGCTGAGGGTTGTGTGGCTTTGACGTAGATTGGGTTGGCTGATACTGTGGACACCTTTAGACCATGTCTGCTGCCTTTGGCCATTTGGTTGAGGATAGAATCGTTCAGCTCTTTGAGAGAGCCTAGCAATCTGCCCCGCACTCTTTCGCTGCTTCAATCAGCCCCTTCGCTCTTCTTTCACCACAGCTCTGCACAACTTCATTATGCACTCAAAGAAGTGACAATGTTTTAAAATCTTTTTTAAAAAATAATTTTTATTGAAATTTTTACAAAATATAAACAACTCAACTCTATTAACAAAACAACCGCGGTAACACCCCAAGAACAATACCCACCCAACTTCAAAAGCAACTACAAACAAAAGAAACAAAAAACAAAAGAACACCCAACAACAAAAGGGAAAGAGATAACACCCGCCACATCCCACAAACCCATGTACACAGTTCTCCCTCCCCCCGATCCAAGCCCCCCCCCCCCCCGCCCCCCCGGGTTGCTGCTGCTGCCAGCCTATTTCCCTACCGTTCCGCCAGGAAGTCCAGGAAAGACTGCCACCGCCTAAAGAACCCCTGTACTGATCCCCTCAGGGCAAATTTCACCTTCTCCAATTTGATGAACCCCGCCATATCAATGATCCAGGCCTCCACGCTTGGGGGCCTCGCATCCTTCCACTGAAGCAAAATCCTCCGCCGGGCTACTAGGGACGCAAAGGCCAAAACACCGGCCTCTTTCGCCTCCTGCACTCCCGGCTCCACTGCAACCCCAAAAATTGCGAGTCCCCAGCCTGGCTTGACCCTGGATTCCACCACCCTCGACACCGTCCTTGCTACCCCCTTCCAAAACTCCCCCAGCGCTGGGCACGCCCACACATATGGGCGTGGTTCGCTGGGCTCCCCGAGCACCTAGCACACCTGTCCTCGCCCCCGAAAAACCTACTCATCCTCGTCCCAGTCATGTGGGCCCTATGCAGCACCTTGAACTGTATGAGGCTAAGCCTCGCACAGGAAGAGGAGGCATTCACTCTCTCCAGGGCATCCGTCCATGTCCCCTCCTCAATCTCCTCACCCAGCTCCTCTTCCCATTTACCCTTCAGCCCCTCCACCGAGGCCTCGTCTACCTCCTGCATTACCCGGTATATGTCCGAAATCCTCCCTCCTCCAACCCACACCCCCGAGAGCAACCGATCCCGCACCCCTCGTGGGGGCAGCAAGGGGAACCCCTCCACCTGCTAAGAAGTGACAATGTTATCACGTGTACACCGAGGCAATAGGCTGTAAATTCAATAATGACTGAGAATAGACGCTGGGGTGCACTATTAACCTTCATTCGTTGGCAGCCATGCAGGCAACACACACCTCTTGCTGCCTGTTCATGTCCATGACTGTTGCATGCAGCCCAGCGCTAAACAGGCTACTGAGGGGCTGCAGCCCCCATGAGCACCTCGCCATTACTGGCTGTCTCGCTGTCTGATTCTCCAGACTCGCGCCTCAACATCTCGCCACCAACAAGGGAGAGCTGCTTTTAAACCCTCCCTCACCACTCACTCCCAGTCAACACAGATACATGGCAGTCTACAGACCTGTTTCTCACTTTGGCGATGGCTTCTCAATGCCATTGATGTGAGACAGGGCACCCTGTTCCCTCGAGGGGGTCGGAGGACCAGCAGCAGGGTCACCATTACCACCTGGGAGGCAGTGGCAGCGGCTGTCAGTGCGGGCAGAATGGCCAGGAGGACTAGCGGCCAACGTCGGAAGACCAACGACCTCCACTGAGCTGCAAGAATAAGTTACCACCTCTCTCCTGGCATCAGTTCCACCCGCCACCCCTCAAAATGCCAACCCCCAAACTGCCACAAATCACTGGCTGACACCTCGCACCCTCCCCACATCTAATCTTCGTGCTTGCTCCTCGGAATCCATTGGCACCCACCAGTACAACCCCTTCATGTCCAGTTGCGGTGACCACTCATGCCATCTGTTATAGACCCCCTTGACCCATCAAGCACATGGCTCACAATGCCTTCCCTTTGACCCCAAAGGAGAAGATGGCCCATAAAAGCGGGAAGGGGCCAAGGGCAGGGGGAGGGGGTGCGGAGTACCAGAGATTCGAGCCCTCAGTCTCGATGAGGAACGGGCCTTGGAAATCACGGGGTTGACCAAGGAGAGAACAGTCACTGACAGCAAGGTTGGCCTGCACCGCAGAGGTGAGCATCCACTGCCCCTTCACCCAGATGACCTGTCTCAAGTGAGTTGTTCATGTCAGACAAAATGATCCTTCCCTCCAACTGACTACGTTGTCTCGCGGGATCTCCAGCAGATGGGGCCAGGCCATCCGGAGTCGTTCCCCCTCTCGCCACCCAAGAGACCACCTCAGAGGAGAGCCCAATGAGTTCCCCATTGAGGATTCAAAGCTATCAACCCCAGCCTCCACCAGTTTAGAGACACACACCTCGGTGGGCGACATTAATGGGCAAGCTTTTGGGCACATTCTGGTGAACACCACACAGTTGTTCATGCACATCAGGTGAGGCAGGAACATCCAAGGCAGTCAGCTGTTGGAGGTCTGCTGGAACCCAGGACTCAGCTCGGTCCCAAACAGATGCCGAGCCTCTGGACAAGGTTCTCCCGAGCTGGTGCAGATGATAGGACATGAAATCCGGGGGGGGAAGTCAGCGACATTCCAGCCATGCCCAAACGTGACAGTCTTCCGGGTTTCAGATCAAACCATTTTATGGGGCGGGGGGGGGGGGGGGGGGGGGGGGGGGGCAACGCCCTAGCAGCAGCCTCCCTAAGTGCCCGCCGAAGAATCCTGCTTGGCTGGTGATCGACAGCACCTCCCACAGCTGCTGACTGGCTGCCCGACCTGTCGGAATTCCTCCAACTGAAGAAGATCAAATTTGCCATCCGTGGGGTCGGACGAGGTTTCCATAGGACGTGGAATCTGTTCGCCAACTTATTCCATGACCTGTTCGTAGCCAACAGCCAATCGAGTGGAAGGTGAGGGGAGGGTGTGCGCACAGATGATTCGCAGATCGTAAAGGAGAAGAATTGGGGGAGGAGTGAAGGGAAGTGGGGTGGCGGGAGGGGGAGGCAAAAGCCCATAAAAAAGACCGGGAACACAAGGGGCATTGCTGTAAGGGACAGGTCCAAGGGCAAACAGGGAATCAGCGGGAGCAGCAAGACGCGAGAGAACATACCGTGGGCAGCACGGTAGCATTGTGGATAGCATCAATGCTTCACAGCTCCAGGGTCCCAGGTTCGATTCCCGGTTGGGTCACTGTCTGTGTGGAGTCTGCACGTCCTCCCCGTGTGTGCGTGCGTTTCCTCCGGGTGCTCCGATTTCCTCCCACAGTCCAAAGATGTGCGGGTTAGGTGGATTGGCCAGGCTAAATTGCCCTTAGTGTCCTAAAAAATAAGGTTAATGGGGGTTGTTGGGTTACTGGTATAGGGTGGATACGTGGGCTTGAGTAGGGTGATCATTGCTCGGCACAACATCGAGGGCCGAAGGGCCTGTTCTGTGCTGTACTGTTCTAATTCTAATTCTAAAATACGCTAGGGCCAACACTCGACAGGGCAATCGAGACAGATCAGCCAAATGGGGCCCATAGCCACAGAGCAGGGGCAAAACATGGCAGATGCAAATATATAGTAACCCTCGTTTGTTTGTGTTTTGTTTTTCTCGTCCTTTGGTCTGTCTCTCTTTTGTAATTTTAATTTAGCCTTGCTGGCTTTTGTTTGATACTTGTAATAATTTAATGTCCGAACTGAAATGTGTAACATGAAAATGTGAAACCCAATAAAAACATTTATATAAAAAAAAATGAGGTGACAGACTTTGGAAGGAATAATTTGACAAGGAAATAGTCAATGAATGGCCTGACACTGGGATGTCCTGATCCCGCCGACGATGCGCCCTCGCCGTGGGATTCCCAGCGGCTAGGGGTGTATTCCCCATTTACAATGACGGGACCAGAATAATCCGCCGCTGGTCACTGGCGGGCCACCCACAGCGGCGGGTTGTGTGGAAAATCCCGCCCAATTTGTCACAATCAAGGTCGCCAAACTCCCAAACTCCGATGAGCACAGGCCCAACCTCCTCAACCTCCCTTCAACCAGGGGCTGGTTTAGCTCACTCAGCTAAATCGCTGGCTTTTAAAGCAGACCAAGCAGGCCAGCAGCACGGTTCGATTCCCGTACCTCCCCGGACAGGCGCCGTAATGTGGCGACTAGGGGCTTTTCACAGTAACTTCATTGAAGCCTCCTCGTGACAATAAGCGATTTTCATTTCGTTGCATTTTCAGAAGAAAATCCCTCCATACTCGACATCAACCGAGTGAACCTTCTCTGGACTAGAGTTTCAACGATGTCGGTTGGGAGGTACGTAATGGACAGGACACCACGGGTAACTCCCCTGCTCTTCTCTGAAGTGGAGTCATGGGATTGTTAATGTCCACCTGGGAAGGGGGCGGGGGTGGGGGGCAGATGGGGGTCTTGGTTTAACATCTCATAAGAAAGAAGACACCTCATCACATCACCACAGGAACCACAGAATGCATAACACGCGGCCACAAGTTGATTATGGAAACGTTTAATATGGAAAAGACAAAAATATGTTTACACGTTATTAATTTGGAGTAGTGGAAAATCCAAAAATTACGCTAAGTCAAAAACGCACGGATTTAAAGAGTGTATTTTTTTAAAAAAGTGATAACAACAGGAATAAATACCAAACATACACAGCATTAAATATACTTAGTTAACAACCGAAGAAAATGACGGTAAAATAACATTGTGCCAGGAGAAAAGTAACCTTTGTGGTATCATAAGCTACGATTCATATTAATTTACATAATGTATTGAAACCATTAAGTTCTTCATATGGATGGGTACCAATTCAGCAAAGTGGGCAGGATGGAGAGGAAGGAAAAGGATCGATGTTTTAAGCTCGATTCTTATCCTGAACGCAGCCAAAATATCTTTTTTTCTCTCATCAAATATTTCCATCTTTAGTTGAAATGCATTAGCAATGGAATGTTGCAGCATTTCACTGCTTGCTTCACATTAACACTAAGTCCCACATTGGAAAACATAAGATGAAAATATACAAATTGCGGCAAGTTAATAAAATTAATGCATCTCTTAGAAAACAGGTTGAGGTATTGTCGATCAAGTTTTTGCCGATTCCTGGTCAATAATCGAGTGTAATTTGTCATGAGATTGTTAATGACAACGTGCCTGTGAACAGGTGTACATGGGGGAAAAGATATCACTGCTGGTTGGGGAGTACTTCACGAATAGTTGATGACCTTTCAGGAGGGATGTTAAACTCAATAAGTTCTGGAACAAAAAATCAGGACAAAAGAAAAGAAATGAGGAGCCCGAAAGACAAGTTGAGGGGGAGAAAAAAGGCACAATAGAAGGACGCAGAAACGGATTGCGTATGCACGTGTCACTGCACTTTTTGGTGCGATGTGGTCTCACAGGGCAGGAGTTACCACTCCGACGCCAATTTGGGTGGTCCTCAAACTGGGGGTTCACAGACCCCTGGGCATCTGTCATGAGTTTCCAAGGTGGGGGCGAGGTGGGTCTACCAATGCCATTTGGCAATGCCCATCCAGCAAGTTTGGCCTTATGACATGTGGACAACCATCCAGAGTGCCACGATCGGGGGGAGGGCACTGCGGTCAAGAGTAAGCAAAGATTAGATGGTCGGGGGATGGGCTTTGGCGCGAGCTGGGGGTTGGGGGCAGTAATGGGTATGGGGGGGTGAGGGGGGGGGTGGTGGGGGGAAGGACAGCTGACACGTGTGAAACGCTGAGTTGGTTTGATTGTCTTACCTCGGGAGAGAAGTGCATTTATGTCCTCTTGTTCTCAATCTTTCTGCCAATGGGAACAGTTTCTCCCTATCTGCTTCAGACCCCTCGTGACTTTGAACACCTTCACAAAATCCCCTCTTCATCATCTCTCCTCCCAGGAGGGTAGCCCTAGTTTCTCCAGTCTATCCACATCACTGAAGTTCCTTCTCCCTGAAACTATTCTGGTGAATCGTTTCTACGCTCTCTCCAAGTGCCTTCATATCCTTTTTAAAGTGCGGCGTCCAGAACTGGGCAGAGTGCTTCAGTTGGGGCTGAATCAGTGTTTCGTTCAGGTCTATCATAGTTTCTATGCTTTTAATGCTCTATTTCTAGTCTAGGATCCCAAATGCTTTATTAACTTCTTTCTCAACCTGCCCTGCCGCCTTCAATGACTTGTCCACATATACCGCCAGATCTCTATGCTCCTGCAATCTCTTTGGAATGACACCCTTTAACTTACATCGTCCATCTTTGCACAACGTACCAAGTGAATCCCTTTACGTTGAATTTAATTTGCCACTGGTCTGCCCATTCCATCAATCTGTCCGGGTCCTCGAGGAGTTTAACACTTCCCACCTCACAGCCGTGTCTTTATCCCCCACATGAGCTACTCTCTTTCTCGCTTGCTGTAAGTGTGAATAGTTCTGTTCTTCAAGCAAGTCTTATTTGCGAATCCGCTTCGACAGATTGGAATGGAAAACCCCCAACGTTTAAATCACTCTCTGTGGCACAAACCTTTACTTCTTTATTTCCTTTAATATCTTTTGTGGTTACCTTAAATATGTGCTCTCTCAATCCCGTATCATAGAACATAGAACATTACAGCGCAGTACAGGCCCTTCAGCCCTCGATGTTGTGCCGACCTGTGAAACCCCTCTAAAGCCCATCTACACTATTCCCTTATCGTCCATATGTCTATCCAATGATCATTTGAATGCCCTTAGTGTTGGCGAGTCCACTACTGTTGCAGGCAGGGCATTCCACACCCTTACTACTCTCTGAGTAAAGAACCTACCTCTGACATCTGTCCTATATCTATCTCCCCTCAATTTAAAGCTATGTCCCCTCGTGCTAGACTTCACCATCTGAGGAAAAAAGCTCTCACTGTCCACCCTATCTAATCCTCTGATCATTCACCAGTGGAAACCACCTAGTACTAGGCACCTCATTGTAGTCTTTCCAAACATTGTTATGGATGGATTTACAATCTGTTACACACAGTAGAGGAAATAGTTTCCCTGATATTAGTTGCCCCTACTCTTTGCCAAAAGAATGATACAAGCAGCACGGTAGCACAGTGGCTAGCACAGTAGCCTCACAGCTCCATGGTCCCAGGTTCGATTCCCGACTGGGTCACTGCCTGTGCGGAGTCTACACGTTCTCCCTGTGTCTGTGTGGGTTTCCTTCGGGTGCAGGTTAGGTGGATTGGCCATGCTAAATTACCCTGAGTGTCCAAAAAAAAGGTTAGGTGGGGTTACTGGGTTACAGGGATAGAGTGGAAGTGTGGGGTTAAATAGCCTGCTCTTTCCAAGGGCCGGTGCAGACTTGATGGGCCGAATGGTCTCCTTCTGAACTGTAAATTCAGTGGAATCTATGGAAGCACAGCTGGTGCTTATGTTGGCATTAATCACGAAAACAACAACTTGCACTTATGTCACGATTTGAACTTAGTATATCGTCACAAGGTGCCTCACAGGAATCTTATCAAACAAAATTTCACACTGAGTTGCAGAAGGAAATGTAAAGGCAGGTCAACCCTAAAGTCAAAGAAGGAAGGATTAAGGAGTAACTGAAAGGAGAGCGGACAGCAGTGGAGCGAATTCCAGTGCTGGGGGCCTGGGCAGCTCAAGGCGCAATCATAAGTTTGTAAGATATAGGAGCAGAATTAGGCCATTTGGCCCATCGAGTCCGCTCCGCCATTCTATCATGGCTGATCTCATCAGGCCTTAACTCCACTGTCCTGCCCATTCTCCATAACCCTTCAACCCATTACCAAATAAACATCTGTCTATAACACCCCCTTAAATTTACTCACTGTCCCAGCATCAGTTAACAAAGGTGGAGGGATTAAAATCAGAGATGTGAATGTGACCACAATTGGAGGAGGGCAGACACCTCGGAGGAAGCTGCAGAGTTTAGGGTGCGAGGCCAGCGAGGCCATTGAAAACACGAGTGATAATTTGCAAATCGAGGTACTGAAAATTGGGGACCAATGTAGGTCAACGAGCACAGGGGTAATGGATGAATAGGACTTGTGTGAACTAAGCTTATAGGAATGATCTCCTATTTTGATTTTGAAAGAATCACAGAATACTTACAGTGCAGAAGGAGACCATTCGGCCCATCTGGCCTGCACCAACCCTCTGTAAGAGCACCCTACCCAGGCTCACTCCCCCACCCTATCCCCATAACCCCACTTAACCTTTGGACACTAAGGGGCAATTTATCGTGGCCAATCCACCTAACCTGCGCATCTTTGGACTGTGGGAGGAAACCGGAGCACCCGGAGGAAACCCACGCGGACACGGGGAGAACGTGCAGACTCCACACAGAGAGTCGCCCAACATCAGAATCAAACCTGGGTCCCTGGTGCTGTGAGGCAACAGTGCTCACACTCTGCCACCATGCCGTCCTGTAAGAGACATACTGATTCACCACGTCACTACTAAAACGCCGCGTTAAAAGAGAAGTGGCGCTCAAGTGGATATCCAATTTAAGGAAACCTGACCACATATAAATCCGTGAAGCTGGAGGCGATGAATAAAAATCTCAATGAGTGGAGAAACATATTTATAAAATGCTACTTTTGAGGTGCTGAATCTACAGACGTGCACGAGCGTGAAGGTGCGGATTATTACTGTAGGTTATTGGCATGAAACCTGGGAAGGAAAAGACTTCATTAAGAATTACCCTTCCTATCTCTGTAACCGCCTCCAGCTTTACAAGCTGCTGAGTTCTCCACACTCCTCCAATCCTGGCCTCATGCGCATTCTGGATTTTCTTCACTGTCGTCAATGCTGGTCCAGCCTTCAGTTACAGGCCATAAGCTCTGGAATTCCCTCCCTATACCTCGCCATGTCTCATAGAATTTCATAGAGTTTACAGTGCAGAAGGGGACCATTCGGCCCATCGAGTCTGCACCAGCCCTTGGAAAGAGCACCCTACCCAAGCCCACATCTCCACCCTCCCCTTAACCCAGTGACCCCACCCAACCTTTTCTTTTGAACACTAAGGGCAATTTAGCTTGGCCAATCCAGCTAACCTGCACATCTCATAGAGACTTATAAAATTCTAACAGGACTGGACAGGGTAGATGCAGGGAGGATGTTCCCAATGGTAGGTGTGTCCAGAACCAGGGATCACAGCCTGAGGATTCAGGGTGAACCATTTCGGACAGAGATAAGGAGACACTTCTTCACACAAAGAGTGGTGAGCCTGTGGAATTCATGACCACAGGAAGTAGCTGGTGCTAAAACTTTGAATATATTGAAGAGGCGGCTGGATATAGCACTTGGGGAGAATGGGATCAAAGGTTATGGGGAGAAATAGGATTAGACTATAAAGTTGGATGATCAGCCATGATCGTGATGAATGGCGGAGCGGGCTCGAAGGGCCAAAAGGTCTCCTCCTGCTCCTATCTTCTATGTATCTTCGGACTGTGGGTGGAAACCGGAGCACCCGGAGGAAACCCACGCAGCCACGGGGAGAACGTGCAGACTCCGCACAGACAGCGACCCAAGCCGGGAATCAAACCTGGGACCCTGGAGTTGTGAAGCAACAGTGCTAACTGCTATGGTACCGTGCTGTACTGTGTCCTTCCTCCTCTCGGATGACCGCACTTCTGATCACCTGACCCAATATATCCTGACAGGGCTCCGTGCCAAATGTTAATTGGTGGTGCTCACCTTGAGGCATTCACTACACTAAGTGGTGGTATATTAATGCAAATGGTTGATGTTGCTGAATGCACACATCCTGAGGATAACTGGGCGAAAGAAAGAAGCAAGGCAGGTCAACTCAACAGATTTTGTAATGATATTTGTGTCAAAGCTACCTTACACTGAATGAAATAACATAACTTCAGCGGTGGTGGACTTTAAAATAGTTTCCTGAACCATTAGTTCGCAAGGTTTTCATGTTAATTGAACAGAAACGTTTGCAAGTGATTTAACAACACAGTTGCGTTAGAGCAGTAACCTTCATTCAATGTTACCCCCAATGGTATTGAACAATTATCAGCATACATTTAGAAGCCATTGTGGCTTGAAAGCAAACAAGATACATTGGGTTTTTTTTCGATTATTTCCACCATAGCGGGCGAAGCAAATGAAAATATATATTAAAGCTCACAGAAAAGTTTGGCTTCTTTTTAATGAACCTTCTTTTTCTCTTAAGGCCACACAGCCTTAGGAAATATATAGTGCATAGATTTGCTTTTTTATTGGGACGCTTTCAAAAGTATATGTTTAAACATGAGTCTAAACGGCCCTGATGAATGTGGGTTTTCGCCCTGTGTGAATCATTTCCCTTACCAGCAAGAAAAGGATCAGTTGGAAAGGGTGGGGGGGGGGGGGGGGGTTTGGGAGGGTGGGGGGCTGCTGCTGCTGGGACTTCTGCATCTGGGCCCCGCCCGCCATTTTAGAAGTTCTGCTGAGTCCCCGTGACTCTGCGAAAAGCCGAGCCCATGGATTTTAAACTCCTCGAAAAATCAATTTACTGGGATAAATGGCCACTCATTAACAGGGGATTGAACTGTGAAGGAAATCGCAAATTTATTTTTGCCTATTCGTATTTCCCTGAAGCTTTTGGCCTCTTCAAAGGTCGGCAGGCAAGTGATGCAGCACAGAGGTAGGCCATTTGGCCATCGTGCCTCTGCTAGTTCTTTGAAAGAATTATAGAATCATTCTCAATTCCCCAGTTGTCTGTCCACAGTTTTGAATCTTCTTCCCTCTCAACAATTTACCCAATGCCCTTTCTGAAAGTTACTATCGAATCTGCTTCCACCATTCGTTTGAGGCCGCGCATTCTAGGTCGCAACAACGCTTTGTGTAAAATAATTCTCCTCATCTCCGTACTGAAGGAAGCTAACCTGAGCTCATTAAGACCTTGTTAAAAAATGAGGTGATCTAATTGAAGTCTTAATTGGCTTAACAGGGTAGACGCTGAGAACATCTTTTCCAGGCGGGAAATCTAGAACATGAGGTGACATTCTCAGAATAAGGGGTGGGATTCTCTGACCACCCCCCACCCCCCCCCCCCCGGCCGGGTCGGAGAATCCCGCCCCTGCTGGCTGCCGAATTCTCTGGTACCGGGGGGGCCGGGAATCGTGCCGTGCCGGTCGGTGGCCACTGGCAGCGCCCCCCCCCCCCCCCGGCGATTCTCCGGACCCAATGGGCCGAGTGGCTGCCCGTTTTCGGCCGGTCCCACCAGTGTATGTTACGACAGGTACTTACAGGCGGGACCTGGCTCCGCGGGTGGCCTCCGGGGTCCTTGGGGGGGGCAAGGGAGGATCTGGTGCCCCCATGGTGACCTGGCCCACGATCGGAGCCCACTGATCTGCAGGCGGGCCTGTGCCGTGGGGGCACTCTATTCCTCCGCGCCGGCTGGCGTAACGGTCTGCGCATGCGCTGGAATGACGCCAACACATGCTGGCGCTCCCGTGCATGCGCCAACTCACGCTGGCCGGCGGAGGCCGTATGGCACCGGTTGGCGTGGCGCCAAGCCCCTTTCGTGCCAGCCGGCGCAGTGCAAACCACTCTGGCGCCAGCCTAGCCCCTTAAGGTGTGGAGGATTCCTCACCTTTGGGGCGGCCCAACGCTGGAGTGGTTCACGCCATTTCTTTGCACTGGAGTTGTCCGCCCCGCCAGTTTCCGAAGGATCCCACCCAAGGGCTCAACAATTTAGGGTTGAGATGAGGAGAATTATTTTTTCCACTGAGAGGGTTGCACAGTTTTGGAAATTTTACCCCAGGTAGCCGTGGATGCTCATAGTGGCTGAGTACGTTTGTGACAGAGGTCAATAGATTTTTGGGTCCTAAGAGACTTAAAGGTTATGAGGATAGTGCGAAAGGGTGGAATTGAGGTAGAGATTTGACCATGATATTGTTTAATGGAGGAGCAGGCTCGAGGGGCCGAATGGCTTTCTCCAGCCCCTATCTCTTATGTTAAGAATGAATCATGGGAAATTAATTACGATTGGACCTACTTGTAATCAAAGAAGTGTCGCTCTCTTTAACTGTATAATTTCTGGGGAGAAGTGTACCTATCACTATCACGTTTGGACATCTGACATGGGTTAATTTTTAACCTAACCTGCCAGCTGTAATAGTGATGAGCTTGGGTACAACACTGGCTTTCCACTATACCCGATTTCAGTCTCAAAGTCTTGAAAACAGACATTATTATCAGGACAAGCCATCAAACCAGCATTGCTCTCAATTCCGCCAGTTTCCCAGTTTGGTTAAAATGAACCATTACTCTGTCGCGAAATAGCAGTGAGAAACAAATAATTTCCTCGTACGTGTTTAGCACGGTGTACGGGTAAACATTTGCCTTGTGGGGCACGAGCTGCCACACAAAATGGACAGAACAGAATCCTCAAAAAGGGTCAGTAAAATTCGCAGTATCCAATGCGACAACAGTGGAATTGAATTTATTGAATCTCCATCAATGGGAGGTACTGGTCTTCGTAATCTCCAGCAGCAGTTCGAGCTGGGAGCGTGTTGCCAATTGTTGCTCATTCTGTCCCTCACTTCGCGTTGCATTAAACTGCGCCCACAAAACATGGCCCCGGTGGGGCCGATGATTCACTGCTTGAGAACCTTTGTAGGCTCCTTACGATTGTGACGGGCTGGTGGTGCATCTGTTACCCACGTGTAGCAACTAGGCTGCCATTGCTCTCTTGCCAGCGTACAGGTTTCCCATGCATTCCTGCTATTTGGTGACCAGCCCTCTCTTGAGTTCACCATACATTAGAAGAGGAATTCCAGGCCCCCGAGAGTCCCTTGGATTGAATTGATAGTGTACACTGATGAAAACTTCTCCTTGCATGCCCTGATTCCCAAATCAGGGAAAGCCTCAAAAGCGGAAAAAGAAAATCTAAAAGAGAAGAGGTAAACACAGTTTTTTTTGTTCAAGAGGATAACAGTACAACAACACGGACTCTCCTGGAATTGTGACCCTGTTCCTCAGTCCTGAGGATTGAAGCAATATCTCGTCATCTGCAGCCCATGACCACTGCTGTTGGGTTACTTTTCTATCGACAAGATAATCCCAAGACAGTTTTTTTACTAAGAAACCATTTTTTCTGGCTTCTCTGTTTGTTTTTGCAGCGAAATTTAATGGTTTGTATAAAATATCGTGAAAGGTCGATGAGTGAAGTGTTCTCCAAATTCAGTTCATATTTAAAATGCCATAGAAAACACATAATAATGAGTTCAGATTAGCATTTAGTACCTTTCCGTCACCAGACAGCGACAATGCTTCCTGTTCATGTGGCCTGCCTGCTTTTCACTTTTAACATGAATCATTTCGGCCGAAAGAGGGTTCAGTCGCCATTTTAAAAAAAAATGTTTGCTCCTTTGAGAAATTTTACAAAGAAAATAAGAGCAGGAGGAGGATATTCAGCCCTTCTCGTGCCTGCTCCGCCATTCATTATGATCATGGCTGATCCTTCTTGTTTAATAACGAAGACGTGGTGAGGGTTAAATTGCATGACCATTACAATGTAAGTGTTAGCTTGGCTAGAGTCGGTCCAACTCAAAGCCAGGGTTCAGTTTTCCAAAGTCCATCAACATGTCAGGAAAGACCAAAAAGCAAGACCATGTGACAAAATCAATGAGGGCTTCACCTCAGCCTTGACGTAAATAGCCAATAGAAATGTATTCTGAGTGGACAATCTTTCAGTGTTCAATGTTCCGCTTGTATTAGTCTGCGGACCTGCAGGCATTCAACAGGAAAAGAAGAAGCCATCAACCTTCGGGTCATGCGATTGTATAAATGGTTGTTCCCTGGATCCGTGAGTTCTGAGCAGACGGCTTCACTTCAGCCACACTCTGCCAGCTCCACCCCACTGCCCCAATCCTTCGTGCAATGGTCCCGCCATCGCTCACCGAATGTGGATGGAAATATCCTGAAACTTGCAGGCCAGAAATGGGTTCAGAGACAATCTCATTCCAGTACTGTTGCTCCTGAAGCCGGGCAACTTGTTGAAAAGTGACCAAACTGTTTCTCCATTGCTTTGTAGAGGTCAATGTCACTCCGCGAGAGTCTGAACCGACTATCTGGATACTGGGCGTTGTCGAATGGTACGCGATGGACACACTGCACGTGTGTTTTCAGGTTCCCCTTCTGCGAGGCGCTGTAAGGACAGTATCTGCATTGGAAAGGTCTCTCTGCTGGAACACAGAAGAAGAAAAGTGATTTAAGGGTCATCCTTAACCGATTCTGTTTCTAGATATTGAATGGCCTTTTGTGTGCATTCAGCAGTTCCCACTTTACCTAGAACAAACCAACAACCCTCGTTTCTCCTATTCTGGCCTCTAGCCGCAGCTCATTTCTCACCACGCCATCACTGGCGGCCATGCCTACAGCTAGCTACCAAGGGCCTATGCTCTGGAATTTCCTCCTTAAATCTCTCTGTCTTATTACCTCCCTCTCTCCCCCTTTAAGATGCTTCTTAAAATCTCCTCGACCAAACCTTTGGCAAGCTTTCCCAACGTCTCCCTCTGTGGCTTGGTGTCACTTCTTTTTTGATAATGCACCCGCTAAGTGCTTTGGAGTGTTTTTATTTTATAATCTTTATTGTCACAAGTCGGCTTACATTAACACCGCAATGAAGTTACTGCAAAAAGCCCCTAGTCACCACATTCCGGCGCCTGTTCGGGTACACAGAGGGAGAATTCAGAATGTACAATTCACCTAACAGCACGTCTTTCGGAACTTGTGGGAGGAAATCGGAGCACCCGGAGGAAACCCACGCAGACACGGGGAGAACGTGCAGACTCCGCACAGGCAGTGACCCAACGCGGGAATTGAACCTGGGACCCTGTGCTACCGTGCGGCCCACAGCGCAATGTTGAAACACACAGGCCGAAAACCTCCGTCCTCGTTGTCGGCTGGGATTTTCCGGTGCGCCTAAGGTGAATGGGGTTTTGGCTGGGATGCCAAAGTTTCCATTCTCGCTCGTGACGGGTCCCATTGTGGATGGAGAATCCCACCACCCTGTATCAATGCAAATGGCCATTGCGAGTCGGGACACACGCTGAAATGCATCGCTTGACTTAATTTGTGACAGGCAGTAACTGTGATGCATTCTTGACACGTGCAATGTATATGAGGCTTTAACATCTTATTGATACACACAGGCAGGTGGAATGGAAATACCTGCTACAACAGAAACTATGAATAAAGTATGGAATCTTTATATATAAACATATATATATTTATATGTATAGACCTTCTACTTCTATACGTCACCTCAGTGTCAGCTGTGACTCATCTCTGAATCGCAAGATTTCCGGTTCAAGTCCCACCCCAGGGCTTGAGCACAAAAGTCAGGGTTGGCAGGTCTGTGGGACACTGAGGGAGTGCTAAACTGTTGAACAGAGAACAGTACAGCACAGTGCCGGCCCTTCAGCCCACGGTGTTCTGCCGACCATTTATCCTAATCTAAGATCAACCTAACCTACACCCCTTCAGTTTACTGCTGTCCATGTGCCTGTCTAAGAGTCGCTTAAATGTCCCTAATGACTCTGACTCCACCACCCCTGCTGGCAGTGCATTCCACACACCCACCACTCTCTGTGTAAAGAACCTACCTCTGACATCTCCCCTATACCTTCCTCCAATCACCTTAAAATTATGTCCCCTCGCAGGGCAGCACGGTGGCGCAGTGGTTAGCACTGCTGCCTCATGGCGCCGAGGTCCCAGGTTTGATCCCGGCTCTGGGTCACTGTCCGTGTGGAGTTTGCACATTCTCCCCATGTTTGCGTGGGTTTCGCCCCCACAACCCAAAAGATGTGCAGGTTAGGTGGATTGGCCAGGCTAAATTGCCCCTTAATTGGAAAAAATTAATTGGGTACTCTAAACTTATATTTAAAAAAAAAATTATGTCCCCTCGTGACAGCCATTTCCACCCTGGGGGAAAGTTTCTGGCTATCCATTCTATCCATGCCTCTCATCACCTTGTACACCTCTATCAAGTCACCTCTCTGCCTTCTTCGTTCCAGTGAGAAAAGCCCTAGCTCCCTCAACCTTTCTTCATAAGACATGCTCTCCAGTCCAGGCAGCTTCCTGGTAAATCTCCTCTGCACCCTCTCCAAAGCTTCCACATCCTTCCTATAATGAGGCGACCAGAACTGGACACAATATTCCAAGTTTGGTCTAACTAGGGTTTTATAAAGCTGAAGCAAAACCTCGTGGCTTTTAAACTCAATCCCCCTGTTAATGAAAGCCAACACACCATACGCCGTCTTAACAACCCTATCAACCTGGGTGGCAACTTTGAGGGATCTATGTACATAGACACCAAGATCCCTCTGTTCCTCCACACTTCCAAGAATCTTGCCTTTAACCCAGTATTCAGCATTCAAATTCAACCTTCCAAAATGAATCACTTCACATTTATCAAGGTTGAACTCCATCTGCCACTTCTCAGCCCAGCTCTGCATCATGTCAATGTCCTGTTGTAACCTGCAACAACCCTCAACACTAGCTGCAACTCCACCAACCTTTGTGTCATCGGCAAACTTACTAACCCACCCTTCTACATCCTCATCCAAGTCATTTATAAAAAGCACAAAGAGCAGAGATCCCAGAACAGATCCTTGCGGGACACCACTGGTCACCGACCTCCAGGCGGAATACTTTCCAACCACTACCACTCGCTGTCTTCTTTCGGCCAGCCAATTCTGTATCCAGACAGCCAAATTTCCTTGTATCCCATACCCCCTAACTTTCTGAATGAGCCGACCATGGGGAACCAAATGCCTTACTGAAATCCATATACACCACATCCACTGCCTGACCTTTATCAATGTAACTCGTACCATCCTCAAAGAATTCAATGAGGCTTGTGAGGCATGACCTGCCCCTCACAAAGCCATGCTGACTATCTTTAATCAAATCACGTTTTTCTAAATAATCATAAATCCTATCTCTCAGAATCCTTTCCAATATTTTGCTCACCACAGACGTAAGACTGACTGGTCTGTAATTCCCAGGGATTTCCCTATTCCCTTTCTTGAACAGGGGAACAACATTCGCCTCCCTCCAATCATCCGGTACTACTCCAGTGGAGAGTGAGGACGCAAAGATCATCGCCAATGGTGCAGCAATCTCCTCCCTCGCTTCCTGTAGTAACCTTGGGTATATCCCGTCAGGCCCAGGGGACTTATCTATCCTGATGCTTTTCAAAATTTCCAGCACATCCTGCTTCTTAATATCAACCTGTTCGAGTCTATTAACCTGGTTCACACTGTTCTCATGAGCAACAAGGTCCCTCTCTCTAGTGAATGCTGAAGCAAAATATTCATTTAGGGCCTCCCCCATCTCCTCAGACTCTAAGTACAAGTTCCACTATGCCTGATGGGCCCTACTCTCACTCTGATCATCCTCTTATTTCTCACAAAGTGTAGAACGCCTTTGGGTTTTCCCTAATCCTTCCCGCCAGGGCTTTTTCATGTCCCCTTCTAGATCTCCTCAGTCCATTTTTGAGTTCCTTCCTGGCTACCTTGTAACCCTCTAGAGCCGAGTTAGATCCTTGCTTCCTCAACCTTACGTAAACTTCCTTCTTCCTCTTGACTAGAAGATCTACTTCTCTTGTCATCCAAGGCTCCTTCACCTTCACATTCCTTCCTCATCTCAGTTGGGAAAAACTATCCAGCACTCGCAGCAAGCACTCGTTAAACAACCCCTAGATGTCGAAATTTGGATAAGCCGTTAAACTGAAGCCCATCTGCATGATTGGGTAATGGAATTTAAAATATTCCATAGCTCTTTCTTGAAGAAGAGCAGGGGAGTTATCGCTGGCTAATATTTACCCCTTAATCATAAAAAAAACAGCTGACTGGGTCGTTTGCTGTTTGTGGGAGCTTGCTGCGCACAAATTGGTTGCCACATTTCCCACATTACAACAGTGACTACACGTCAAAAATACTTAATTGGTTGCAAAGCCCTTTGAGATGTTTGGTAGTGTGAGATGCAAGTCCTTCATCCATTTTAAAAATTAGGTGCTTTATTGAGATAAATGGTGGGCTGAGTTCTCAAATTGGGTCTTTTAAGTGTTCCTGCCAGAATTGAATCGCGTGAAATTTACGTTCACATAGGGGGTGCTGTTTGTTCCGAGATTCGGGACATGCAAATGGCCAGCACTTAGCCGGCATGATTTCGAAGCAATTCTCATTCCCGGATGTGACGGAATTGCTGGAGCTGGAATTCAGGCCCAGGAGCCTGACAAGCTGGAGCTGCGTATCAGAGCTCTGCTCACCACAAAAACATTCCAGCCACCGAGATGGCTCAGAGACGGCCTGCCCCCTGATTTTCAAGCGGATCCACTGCTCGATGCCATTGAGGGGAGGGGGGACACCCTCTTCCCCAGGGTAGGCCGCAGACACAAGCCCACCCTCCTGAACAGCGTCTGCGAGGTGGTGGCAGTCTCACCAGGAGGAGATAGCTGGTGATGCTGAAGGGTAGGGGGTCACTGGTGAGGCCTCTTCCCTGAGAGGGCCAGAGAACCAGGGAGGGTTTCAAAGGCCACGGTGCAGGTGTCCTCTGGTTGGGGTGAGCTCCGCTAATCCCCTGCTGCCTCCGCACTGGGGCAGCGCTTCTGCAGGGTGCCAACCTGGTGGGCCAGTGATTGAGCTTGGCCACGCCCATCCTATTGATGATACTGCTGGGGCATGAGGATTTCTGGAGAGGCGGCCGAGGTGGGCTCCCATATCACCAGAGGCTCTCTGAGCACTTACAGGGCACAGTGAGCAGTCAGCAGTGTGAGCACCCAGGAGACTGTAAGTAGCACCACGAGGGGTGCATCTAAATCACACACTGCAGCAATGGCGGCCTGAGCCAGGCCACTCTGATCCCGAGGGGACACCCCGAGTGCATGGACTTGACATCAAGTTGTTCGCCGCTGCTGCCCCTGGCCGGGCAGCCGCCCTCCAGCAATCCTGATACATTGAGAGTTTTTTTACCCTCCCGCTCCCCCTCAACAGCCATGGTGCCCAGAAACCGCTCAAAAATACTTACCACGCCCGCCTGACTTTCGGCTGAGAGGGGTGGAGCACCGTGGAGAGGTGGGGCATACTTGTATCCAAACTGCTAATGAGATTTAGATCCGGGCAACTGATGGTTTTGCTTGGCTGCAGAGTTCCTCTGAATTCCCAACACTAAGACTCTGTGGGAATTGCCGGGAAATCTGAACTTCCCTGCTCTCCGGACCCTCCAAATAAATCACCCAATCTGTGTCAGAGCCACAGTGTTCGGACGGTTTTGACTAACTCACCCAGGAACCATTAGACAGAAAATTCCGAGCCTAACTCAACGGCACGAATGACACCCCGACTCCCTCCTAGACCACGAGGAACACATCGAGCGGAGGTGTTAACAATAATCTCGCTGCTAAGAACAATATTGAACATAACGGCAGCACGGTAGCACAAGTGAATAGCACTGTGACTTCACAGCGCCAGGGTCCCAGGTTCGATTCCGGCTTGGGTTACTGTCTGTGCGGAGTCTGCACGTTCTCCCCGTGTCTGCGTGGGTTTCCTCCGGGTGCTCCGGTTTCCTCCCACAGTCCAAAGACGTGCAGGTTAGGTGGATTGGCCATGATAAATTGCCCTTAGTGACCAAAAAGGTTGGGAGAGGTTATTGCGTTGCGGGAATAGGGTGGAAGTGAGGGCTTAAGTGGGTCGGTGCAGACTCGATGGGCCGAATGGCCTCCTTCTGCACTGTATGTTCTATAACTAACATCAAGTCTATAGGGGAGGCAGTTGCCATCTGCAGATAATAGCTCCATTTTCAGGCTGGGATATAAATACCAACTTGACCAGTTTTAGACCCTTACTTAGGGCAATAATACCTGAGCTCGCTATGGCGCAAAACACTCGGGATCAGGTGGAATGCTGATGTTATACCCGGGGCCAATTTTAACCTCGCCATTCAGTTGGAAAGTTAATGGAATTGGGTGCAATCCCATGGGATTGGTTTTCCACCGACTTGATGTATTCTCCACTGAAGTGAACAGTAATATTGAGCGGAACAGGAAAATTTGGAGAGCATTGTCGGCCACTCTCCAAATTTCGCCCTCCCGCTCGCGACAATGCCCGTTGGTCCTGGCCATTAACTCCATCTTTCTCTCTCCACCGATGCTGCCTGACCTGCCGAGCATTTTCAGAATTTTCTGTTTTCATTGCACAGGCCTTTCCCCTCACTTTCTTGCGCAGTGCTATTGGAAACATCACTTTCCTGTACCTCTTCTGAAGCCATCATTACCTTCCGGAACCTTCTGACCAAAACTAGGCCCAGAAACATAGCATAGTCACTCATAAACCAATTCAGGAGAATCCTTCTTGCCCCAGGGAGTAGTGAGATTATGGAACTCGCTGCCAGAGGAATGGGTGAGGTGAATCGTAGAGATATATTGAAAGGGAAATGAGCTGAGCACGTGTTGGTGGAAGGAACAGAAGGCTAGAAATTTTTCATAGAATTTACAGCGCAGAAGGAGGCCATTCAGCCCATCGAGTCTGCACCGGCTCTTGGAAAGAGCACCCTAGCCAAGGTCAACACCTCCACCCTATCCCCATAACCCAGTGTTCCCCACCCAACACTAAGGGCAATTTTGGACACTAAGGGCAATTTATCATGGCCAATCCACCTAACCTGCACATCTTTGGACTGTGGGAGGAAACCGGAGCACCCGGAGGAAACCCATGCACACACGGGGAGGATGTGCAGACTCCGCACAGACAGTGACCCAAGCCAGAATCGAACCAGGGACCCTGGAGCTGTGAAGCAATTGTGCTATCCACAATGCTACCGTGCTGCCTAGAAAGAAAGACTTACATCTCTATAGCTCATTCATAATGTCAGGATGTCCCAAAGCCAATGAAGTAGTTTTGAAGTAGTCATTGTAATGTATGAAACCACAGAAACCAAGTTGTAAATAACAAGCTCTTGCAAACAAGTAATCGGCATTAATATCCAGCTAATCTGCTTAGTGATGTTTATTACATAGATCATTGAAATAGGAGCCGGAGGAGGCCATTCGGCCCTTCAAGCCCGCTCTGCCATTCATTATGATCAGAGCTGATCGTCCAACTCAATAGCCTAATCCTGCCTTGCCCCCATATACTTTGATCCCCATCACCCCAAGTGCTATGTCTAACTGCTTCTTGAAAACATACAATGTTTTGACCTCAACTATCTCCTGGGGTCGTGAATTCCACAGGTTGACCATTCTTTGGGTGAAGGCATTTCTCCTCATCTCTGTGCTAAACAGTCTTCCCTGTAGCCTCAGACTGTGACCCCTGATGCTGGACACCCCCACCATCGGGAACATCCTTCCTGCATCTACCCTATCCAGTCCTGTTAGAATTCTCTAGGTTTCTATCAGATCCCCCCACATTTTTCTGAACTCCAGCAAATACAATCCTAACCGACTCAATCTCTCCACATAGGTCAGTCACGCCACCCCAGGAATCAGCCTGGTAAACCTTGTCCACATTTCCTCCTTAGCAAGGACATCCCTTATCAGACCAAAGCTCCTGACAATATTCCAGGTGTGGCCTCACCAAGGTCCTGTATAATTGCAGCGAGACATCACTGCTCCTTTACTCGAATCCTATGAGAGCCAACGTACCATTTGCCTTCTTTACTGCCTGCTGCACCTGAACGCTTACCTTCAGTGACTCTAAGGGAGCTACATTTGTCTTCATCAATCTTTTTCTCTTCACACATTTATTGAAACTTACACATTCAGTTTTGATGTTCCCTGCATGCTTACTCTCATACTCTATCTTCCACTTCTTAATCAATCCTTTAGTCCTCCTTTGCTGAATTCTAAACTGCTGCCAATCCTCTGTTGCTTTTCTTGGCCAATTTGTATGCTTCTTCCTTTCTCTAATTTCCTTTGTAAGCTATGGTTTGGTCACTGATGGAACCATCAATTCAAGAGACACGTGCTTTAAGATATGAACAGTGGTTTTAATCTACTTACTACAGAGCCAGCCTGTTACCCGTTGAACTCTCGATGAACTGCAGGCTGGCTCTGGACACGGTTATTTATACAGTAGTCAAGGGGGAGGAGTCGTGGGCGGAGCCAAGGGTGGAGCCCTGTACAAACTCCTGAGCATTCCCAGAGCTACTCCCCCTAGTGGTCGGATAACGCTACTGCGCTTACAACGGTATTGGTAAATACAGTGTGAATTACTAAGTTACATTCACCACAGTCACCTTTCCCATTTTTTTACGCCAGATAGGAATAAACAGTTGTTACACTTCACCCATGCACTCCTTGAATGTTTGCTTTTGCCTATCCACTGTCATCCCTTTCAGTAAAGTTTCCCAATCTACCATAGCCAGCTTGCGCCTCATATCGTCGTAGTTTCCTTTAATAAGATTCTGGACCCCAGTCTCAGAATCAATAATAATAATCTTTATTATTGTCACAAGTAGGCTTACATCAACACTGCAATGAAGTTACTGTGAAACTATGTCACTGTCCACCATGGTGGAATATTCTATCATGTTATAGTCACTCATCCCCAAGAGCGATACTGGATAAGTTTGGCAGGGCGCTGGGATGACCCATTTGTTCTTCTTCAGTAGGCCTCTGAGCCAGTAGGCTGGAGGGGTCAGGGGGGATCCAAGTAAATCTGGCTCTATGTGAAATCCTTACACCTTCAAACAAAGTCACACTTTCCTGTATAGAATTAGAATTAGAACAGTACAGCACAGAACAGGCCCTTCGGCCCTCAATGTTGTGCCGAGCAATGATCACCCTACCCAAGCCCACGTATCCACCCTATACCAGTAACCCAACAACCCCCATTAACATTATTTTTTAGGACACTAAGGGCAATTTAGCATGGCCAATCCACCTAACCCGCACATCTTTGGACTGTGGGAGGAAACCGGAGCACCCGGAGGAAACCCACGCACACAGGGGGAGGACGTGCAGACTCCACACAGACAGTGACCCAGCCGGGAATCGAACCTGGGACCCTGGAGCTGTGAAGCATTGATGCTAACCACCATGCTACCGTTTTTGCGGAGCACTAGCTTTGTTCAATTTCTTTCAGCTCCACTGTAAGAACAGAGATGTCTGAAGCTAACTTATATTAATATAATATATATTAACCCCCCGCCATCTTATCCAGCTTTCCTTACCATTTCTCCTCCTTGCTTCCCCCTTCCCCTCCCCCCACATCTACAGTTCATCCTCTAATGTTAGTTTCTCTGCTGTTTGGCCTTTCACATCTTTTGTTCCCTCTGGGGACTGCCATTAGCACTCTTTTCCCTGGGTATCTGTGGTCATTAGCACCCGGTTTCCCTGGGTTTCTGTGGCTCTACGACTCATCTTTCATTCTCACTCCACAGTATAAATATTCCCCACTTTCTCTGTCTGTTAGCTTTGACAAAGAGTCATCGGACCCGAAACGTTAGCTCTTTTCTCTCCCTACAGATGCTGCCAGACCTGCTGAGATTTTCCAGCATTTTCTCTTTTGTGTTTGCAGCTAAATTGGGATGTATTACAGGAGGATTTTGAATATGCTTGCAGGTGGCTCCGTGTGCTGAGCCTATATTCTGCTTATCCCAATCTAGACACATTGTACAGCTAGCAACACAGATTCAATGGTCGTACATTTGTATGTAGGAGAGTGGGAGCTGTTTTACTTTGTAACTTGACCTATAAGAGTGGAAGTGAGAGTTACTGCCAAGAGGTGCAAGTCTCCACTAAGTACATAGAACATAGAACAGTACAGCACAGAACAGGCCCTTCGGCCCTCGATGTTGTGCCGAGCAATGATCACCCTACTCAAACCCACGTATCCACCCTGTACCCGTAACCCAACAAACCCCCCCTTAACCTTACTTTTTAGGACACTACGGGCAATTTATCATGGCCAATCCACCTATCCCGCACATCTTTGGACTGTGGGAGGAAACCGGAGCACCCAGAGGAAACCCACGCACACACGGGGAGGACGTGCAGACTCCGCACAGACAGTGACCCAGCCGGGAATCGAACCTGGGACCCTGGAGCTGTGAAGCATTTATGCTAACCACCATGCTACCGTGCTGCCCACAGTACGGCGCAGATTTCTGCTTTTCTTCAGAAAGAATGGATTGAGAGACAATAAATATCAGCTACTCTTATCTTCACCATTAAGTCCTCTCTTCTCTTAAGTTTGGGTTCACGCCAATGACATTGGAGATCCTTCGACACTCACCCCCTCCCGCACGAAAGAAAGTGGCAGATCTTTGAACCCGACAGAAACAACTGTTAACGTTTCACAGTTCTTCTTAAAATGAAAACACTTCTGCTGTGGCAGTCGCTAAAAATAGACAATATTCGTGGGCAATCATTTTTGCAACAAAATTAAAATAGATTTTCTATTAGCCTCGAGAGTAAAATGCAGCAAATTCAGAATTGAATCTAGCTGCTTCTAATTGAAGTCTCGTGTACGACACCACAGAAAAATACACCAACTATCCATCTTTGCAGTTACTCCCTGCATCTAAAATTCTCAAAACACATCTAGATTCAAACAAGAAACACATATCACAGTGAAAACTGGGCACTTTGGAGCGATAAAATTGCTCTAAATTGAAAGTAAAAGAAATAACGAAAAACATTAAAATGTCTGGAGTACAGGAGCTGGGATATATTCCTGAGGCTGTATAAAGCTCTGGTCAGACCCCATTTGGAATACTGTGAGCAGTTTTGGGCCCTTTATCTAAGGAAGGACGTGCTGGATTTGGAGAGGATCCAGAGGAGGTTCGCAAGAATGACCAGGTAGCACGGTAGCATAGCGGTTAGCACAATTGCTTCACAACTCCAGGGTCCCGGGTTCGATTCCCGGCTTGGGTCACTGTCTGTGTGGAGTCTGCACGTTCTCCCCATGTCTGCGTGGGTTTCCTCCGGGTGCTCCGGTTTCCTCCCACAGTTGAAAGATGTGCAGGTTAGATGGATTGGCCATGCTAAATTGTTCTTAGTGTCCAAAATTGCCCTTAGTGTTGGGTGGGGTTACTGGGTTATGGGGATAGGGGGGTGGTGTGGATGTGGGTAGTGTGCTCTTTCCAAGAGCCTTGATGGGCTGAATGGCCTCCTTCTGCACTGTAAATTCTATGATTCTATGATCCCTGGAATGAAGAGTTTGTAATATGAGGAGCGGTTGAGGAGTCTGGGTCTATACTTGATGCAGTTTAGAAGGATGAGGGCGGGGATCTCATTGAAATTTACAGAATACTGAGAGGCCTAGATAGAGTGAACGTGGAGAGGATGTTTCCACTAGTGGGAGAAACTAGAAGCAGAAGGCACAGCCTCAGACTGAAGAGATGATCCTTTCAAACTGAGATGAGGAGGAATTTCTTCAGCCAGAGGGTGGAGAATCTGTGGAACTCTTTGCTGCAGAAGCTGTGGAGGCCAAATCACCGAGTGTCTTTAGGACAGAGATAGACAAGTTCTTGATTAACAAGGGGGATCAGGGTTTATGGGGAGAAGGCAGGAGAATGGGGATGTGGAACATAACAGTCATGATTGAATGGTGGAACAGATTCGATGGGCCGAGTGGCCTAATTCTGCTCCGACGTCTTATGGCCTTACAATTATTAAAATGTACAGGCAAGTTCTTAACCTGATGTAACAAATGGTCACATTCCTATTGGCTACATTATATATTCCACATAGGGATTATTTTTAAGCGAAGAAAATTGAAAATTTGTCCTTTGTTAAAATATGTATTTCCTGCAGTAAATCAGTAAATGTGTTTTTGTAATTTTTGCTTTTGTGAAGCTAAATCACTCACCACAGGCAAATATACAATTCCAGGGGGACTAATTTATCATAAGACACAACTTAACCTAAGGTCTGCGACCACCAGTATTCCAGATATCGTAGACAATAAGGGACATTTGCCTCAAAGTTTTTATTATTGTAAATGAATTAAAACTGCAATGAAAGATGGACATTTATACAGTGTCTTTCTCAAACCCAGGGTGTCTCACAGCCCTTTGCATCCAATGAAGTACTTTTGAAGCCTAGTCACTGTGGCAACGTCGGAAAAGGCGGCAGGTGACTCATGAAAAACAAGCTGCCACAAACAGAACCGTCATAATGACCAAATTATCTGTTCATAGAAACAGAGAGACGAGGAGCAGGAGTAGCCCATTCGGCCCTTCGAACCTGCTCCGCCATTCAATATGATCATGGCCGATCCTCTATCCTGATGCCGTATTCCCGCTTTCTCCCCATACCCCTTGATGCCATTAAAATCTAAAAAATGATCCACCTCTATCTTGAATACATTCAGTGACTCAGCCTCCATGGCCTTCCGTGGTAGAGAATTCCACAGGTTCACCATCCTCTGAGTGAAGAAATGTTTCCTCATCTCAATCCTAAATGGTCTACCTCGTATCCTGAGACTGTGTCCCTGGTTCTCGATTCTCCAACCAGGGAAAACATCCTTCCTGCATCTGGTCTGTCCATCCCTGTTAGAATGTTATATGTTCCAATCAGATCTCCTCTCATCCCTCTAAACTCCAGCGAATACAGGCCCGGTTGAACCAAACTCTCCTCCTAGGACAGTCCCACCAACCCCGGTATTAACCAAGTGAACTTACGCTGCATTCCCTCTATGGCAGGTATACCCTTTCTTAGGTAGGAAGGATCTGGGTTGAGGGTAAATGTCCACCAGGACACTGGGAAGAACTCACTCTTCTCTTTTTTTAAGGGGCTGTTTAGCACAGGGCTAAATCGCTGGCTTTGAAAGCAGACCAAGCAGGCCAGCAGCACGGTTCGATTCCCGTAACAGCCTCCCCAAACAGGCGCCGGAATGTGGCGACTAGGGGCTTTTCACAGTAACTTCATTTGAAGCCTACTCGTGAGAATAAGCGATTTTCATTTCATCCATTTGGTGCAGCACCAACGGGACCTTTCACATCCATCTGAGAGTGCAGTCAATGCGTTGAGTTAACGTCTCGGCCCCCATTAATGTACTGGGAGGACTGGGCTAGGTGGGTAATGCACTCAGGTCTCCGGAGTGGGTTTCGAACCACAATCTTCAGATTCAGAGGCTCACGTGGTACACACAGTGTGCACAGGAGCAGGTAACAACCTGTGAAAGGTCTCCAGTTCTGTGTCCTTTGAAAAATGCCACCTTTTAAGTCTTCTGCTGCGCTCAGGATAAATAATGCAGTGATAAAGGAACAACATCATCTACAGGGTAATGAGCAGTGGTGATCTGTCATCTGCCTGTGCCCGATTGATTAGAACTGACACCACAGGATGGGTGAGTGATTATAAAAGTGTAAACTAAAAGCTCAATCCATAGCTGATGAATGACAACATCAATTCAAAAACTCCACATCAATCAGGCAATTATGATACCACTAAAGGCAGTCTCGGTTCCCAGGAACCACCCCACCGCCCCCCCCCCCCCCCCCCCCCCATTCCTAAAATCATTGCTGTTGCTCATAGAATTTTGTAACCCTCTTGTGGAAACACACGGAGAGATGAAGACTCAAATGGGCCTGTCTACCTCTCATGTTTATACCATACAAGGGAGGAGGGATAGTAAGTCGTTTTAAATATATGTCAATTCTCCAATCCATTAGTCCAGGGTTTTTCAAACTGTGGGTCCCAACCCGTGGGTGGGTCGCAGGCGGGTGTAGGGCGGGTCGTCGAGCGATTGGTCGCGGTGTTCCCAATCGCGGGACAAGCGCCCAACGGCCAGGGTGTTTAAATTAAGAATGTCGGTCGCGACGACCGGCTTTCAAATTAAACGATGCAGTCTTCTGACCAGAAAAGGCGGCAAGAGAGCAGGTCACAAGCTCGGCATGTACATTGATGTCACGCGGCATGTACATCCGTGCTTTTGACGCAAGATCACAGAGGAGATAGTCCTCCATTTGCTAGATGCAAGCAAGCAAGGCAACAGGAGTTGGAAGATCTGAAGATGGATCATTTTAAACAAAGAAAGAAATGAAATCGGGAACACACCATTATAAAGATGATTTGTTGAGGTATGGTTTTGTTAATTGTGTCAATGCAAATCATGGTGCAAAGCCCCTGTGCGTTATATGCAGGGAGGTCCTGGCAAATGAGAATTTGAAAACCTCAAAGGCATTTGAAGACCAAGTATTGCGAGTTCCAGGACAGACAATGCTCGTCACAACATCGAGGGCCGAAGGGCCTGTTCTGTGCTATTCTGTTCTATGTTCTATGTAAACCTCTTGATTTGTTTCAAAGGATGCAGTGAGAACTTAAATCATCAGCTGGAATCAGTGGCAGAAATGTTACATTGAATGACAAAGCAAATGAGATCGTGAGGACCAAGCAGGCTCACCTGTCGCATTAAAAGCAAGCGAAAATGGTGGGTCGCGAAGGTCGGCCGGCGTGGGTCCCGAAACCTGCTGGTTGGGAAAATTGGGTCCCAGAAAAAATAAAGTTTGAAAAACACTGCACTAGTGAGTCAGCCCCAATGGGGTCTGCCCATAACCAGCTGTAATTGTTCTGCTCCCAATCCCGATCGGAATACCTTTTGGATGATGGAAATTGGAAGCAGAGTTCCTTTGGAACCTGCTTTCTCACAGGCTGTGCGGGAATAAATAAATCTGCATGATTCCAGCTCAAACAGTGAAGTGCGCTAATACTGGTAAAACGCAACACTTACCGGCCACCACTTGATGACTGTAGAAAGACGTTTGCTCTGAAACAGAAAAATACAACAAGGTGTTAAAACACTTTTGTTTATTCGGAGAACACTGCACATTTAACGTTATTACCACATCTCTCAATTTGTGATTTGTGGTCACTGTAGGTGATCACTTAAATAGCTTGTTCTGCAAAGCAGGGCGATTTTGTAAATGAACAGCAAAAGGCTGCACAGATTGTCATTTGAGGGAATAAATTTCAAACTTGCGTACAACGCTTTGCATTTGAAGCGATTTTGGGGGACATTGCTGCGTGAATATTTATTACACGTCTCCAAAAAAGTGCAGAAGCAAAAATGAAAAACCCTGCTAAACCAGCGGAAACTGTTAAAGAGTTTAGCTAGTATCAGCTGTTATCCACCAGCGTAATCTTAAAGTCTTTTTGTTAAAATTAACCTCACGTTTGCTTTTCTCATCAAGTTAATCTTCCTGTATTTTAGCACACATTGCTGCAATGCAAGCTGTCATTGGTCAGTCAGCCTATGAATGCTGGGCAATCCATTCTGTTGCCAGTCTCTGTGGAAAATGCCTCCACCCTACATGGGCGATTAACAGTACCACCGAGCTGAACCTGGGGTGCTTGCAAGATGCGCAGAGGACAGATGCGTCTGAGAGTTGCGTTTCCCACTCAGAAACCCACTATTCCCTTTCACAATCATTTATAAAGAACGGGTGGACAATTCTGTAACAGATACTCCCCAGAGGACATCTTCCCCAACATTAGCAGAATTCATGTGGTCTGTTACAACAGTGCTGGCGATGGTGCACAGCATGGGGTGACAAATAGACACTGCAAACACTACTTGACTACAAAATAAAGAGAGGTGGAATTTATGAACAGGCTCCTTGATCTCAGGTCAAATGCTCGTTGGAAAGTAAGAGTGTAAATAGGGTAAAGGAGCAAATCTGGGGGTACAGATCCACACCTCAGTAAAAGCAGCCATGCAAGTTAACAAGACCATAAAGGACACAGAAAAAAACCTGGGATTCACTTCTGGAAAAATAGAATTAAAAAGCAGAGAAGTCTGAACTTCGAGTTGAACCCTGGTTAGAGAACCGTGAAAAGTTTTGGAGGGGAGCTTTCTGACAAACGTGGTCCAAATTCATATTGTCATAACCTCCACACAAATTCCAGGCACACATAGCTGTGTAGGATTGGTATTGTTTTGCAGGATTCATCAACAAAAAGACACAAGCTTTCAGCTGATTGAAAAAAAAACATACTTGATAGTTTAATTCAGGTAGCAAAATTATTGAAGGAACATTAAGAAAAATACGATAAACTTTACCAAAAGTGAAATACTTCAGATGCAGCAAATCTGATTTTCTGAAACAATGAAATTTGAAAGAATTATTTTTGATCTGTTACCTACGCCTTAATTTAATACACTTTAGCTTGGCTTCCTTCGAACTGTAATCCTGCAAACCTAATTCTAAATCATGCGGCTGGACCTGAACCTAACTTTGATCCTTGCCTCCCCCATGTACTAAATAATTATGAACTGTCGTTGAGTCAAAGAGTTTGGCTCAAATCCCAGCCTCCTTCAGCATTTACACAGCGGCTGCCCCCAGTGGCACTTTTCCCATTTTTCCGAGCTGACTCATCCAGCAGAACAACATGAGGGTGTGCGGTGCCTAGTCAGTGAGAGGGGATGGGAAATCCTCGATCGGGGAGGGGGGTGGAGATTGATACCTTTAGCTGCCTAGCAACACAAAACTGGCCTCAGGGCAGCACAGGCGGATGAGCAAGGGACTGGCGACAATGGGCTGAATGGCTCCTCTCCGAGAATGGCTTATTCTCTGATTCCAAGTCTCGTACAGCGTAGAATCCGAGATGCAGGGAAAGTTACTCTAAGGTCTTGGGGATAAGGGGATGAAGGGATATGGGGGGGAAGGCGGGGTCAGGGCATTGAACTTGGATGATCAGCCATAATCATAATGAATGGCAGAGCAGGCTCGAAGGGCCAAATGGCCTCCTCCTGCTTCTATGGTCTGTGTATGTTTCCAGGTAAGCGCAAAGGCCTTAGAGGAAGGGTAGAACTCACTGCCTTGAATGTATTTTTAGGGATTTCGGGTCTGCGCTGTCGGTGAAGTTATCATAGAACTTATAGTGCAGAAGGAGGCCATTCGGCCCATCGTGTGTGCACCGGCTCTTGGAAAGAGCATCCTACACAATGTGAACACTTCCACCCATCCCCATAACCCAGTAACAGCACCCAACACTAAGGGCAATTTTGGACACTAAGGGCAATTTATCATGGCCAATCCACCTAACCTGCACATCTTTGGACTGTGGGAGGAAACCGGAGCACCCGGAGGAAACCCACGCACACACACGGGGAGGATGTGCAGACTCCGCACAGACAGTGACCCAAGCCGGAATCGAACCTGGGACCCTGGAGTTGTGAAGCAATTGTGCTATCCACAATGCTACCGTGCTGCCGTGAAGACATTCTACAGGAACGGAAACTCATCGCTTGTTGAAAGCTGGCGAATCAGGTCTGGTGAACGTCACAACTCAATGCTACAGCCGCCTTGAGAAAGTTCGAGAGGAACGGACCAAGGCAATGATCTGGAGTCGCTACATGGAGAAGCTTCGCTGGAGAAGCCAGAGGAAGGCAAGGCTCATATAAAACACAGCAGGCCTCACAAAGCAAGTGCGCAAACCTTTATAAATCTGTCGGCGACGGGCTAATAAAGTAATAAGCAGATCGTGTGCTGAGGATTTTGTTTGTCATTTATATTGTGTGTCCTCCTTGTCAAACCTCTGCAGCTTTGAAATGTGCTGTGAATGCCTTCAGCTTTTGATTAAGTCAGCTGGGGGTAAAGACCTTGGTAATAACAGTGCATGACTGCACCAGGAATGAAGGCGAACAAAATGGCTTTAATCAATCATTAGCGATTCAGTATTTCTTCCCCCCCCCCACTCATTCTAAATGCTAACTGGAGAAATCAGTCTTGTGCGATCATATTTGCCTAAATCTGTGCAAAAGAAAAAGACAGCTCTTGCGCAATAGCTTCACTCTTCAATTCACTCCAATGGCACGGTGTGATGGCGTGATTAAAAACGTATGTCAGCAGGGCGGCACGGTGGTGCAGTGCGTTAGCGCTGCTGCCTCACGGCGCCGAGGTCCCAAGTTCGATCCCAACCCCGGGTCACTTTCCATGTGGAGTTTGCACATTCTCCCCGTGTTTGCGTAGATTTCGCCCCCACAACCCAAAAGATGTGCAGGGTAGGTGGATTGGCCAACGCTAAATTACCCCTTAATTGGAAAAAAGAACTGGATACTCTAAATTTATTTTTAACAAAACGTGTGATAGCACCGTGCAGCGCAGAAGGGGCCATTCGGCCCACAAGCCGGTGTCGGCTCTCCGCCTCAATTAGTCCCACTCGCCCAGCTCTCTCCCCTCAGCCTGGGAAAAGCTTCCCACATGTAGACAAACTCTTAGAATTTTGATCATCTCAATTAAATCTTTTACAGATGCGCTATAGAAAGCATCCTATCGGGCTGCATCACAGTCTGGTATGGCAACTGCTCGGCCCAGGACCGCAAGGAACTTCAGAGAGTCATGAATACCGCCCAGTCCATCACACGTACCTGCCTCCCATCCATGGACTCCATCTACACCTCCCGCTGCCTGGGGAAAGCGGGCAGCATAATCAAGGATCCCTCCCACCCGGCTTACTCACTCTTCCAACTTCTTCCATCGGGCAGGAGATTCAGAAGTCTGAGAACACGCACGAACAGACTCAAAAACAGCTTCTTCCCCACTGTCACCAGACTCCTAAATGACCCTCTTATTGACTGACCTCATTAACACTACACCCTGTATGCTTCATCCGATGCCAATGCTTATGTAGTTACATTGTATATCTTGTGTTGCTCTATTATGTATTCTCATGTATTTTCTTGAATTTTGTTCAATTCCCTTTTCTTCCATGTACTGAATGATCTGTTGAGCTGCTTGAAGAAAAATACTTTTCACTGTACCTCGGTACACGTGACAATAAACAAATCCAATCCAATCCAATCCAATCCAATCTTCCCTTCATCTTCTCTGAGGAGAACAAACTCATACTTCCACATGACTGAATTCTTGCATCCCCATCGCATTCCAGTCAATCTCCTTTCCATCCCTCTAAAGTGTGCCGCCCAAACTAAGTTCGTTTAGCAGAGGTCTACCCGCAGAGGTGTAAACGTTGAGCAAAGCTTCCTGATCATTGACAAACATCCTGTCCTGGAAGCAGATTAGTTGTTGCTAATTAGCAACCGAGAGGATGATTGTACTGCTTATGTTGACCCAATGATACCAGAAGAATGTTGCCACATATCGCTGAGAAGGGAGATAAGAAGGACAAATGCAAGAATGCCAAATTTCAAACAATCAGAACAATCTAAACTACAGGAGAAAAGGGTGCTGTTTGGTTGAAAAGTCAATTTTGTTTGGTTGGGGCATTACCATAGACCATAAACCCCAGAGAAACAACAGGGAACTATTGGTCCCCCAACCTCCTGGGTACTTCAAAAAAGGCAGAGAACAGGTCCCTGCATATGAATGTATGTTCACTTCCAGCAAGGATAAATGAGCCAGGTTATGAGCTCAGCTGGTTACCTTAAATTGGTTAATAGTGCAAACATTAAACTAGCAATCGGCCAATCCCGAGTCGACTTGCTAACCAATTTATGCCCTTTTATTCCTGTACCATAAATTTAGTATTCTTGCATTTGTCCAGATAAGTACAAGATGAAAAGCTTCAACAACATGTCTCTCTTTACAGGAAACTGCTCTGTGCAAACAAAAGGAATATGTCCAAGCCTTGTGCCTTTTTTGAAGTACACAGGAGGTTGGGGGACCAATAGTTCCCTGTTGTTTCTCTGTTGTTTATGGTCCATAAATGTTCAAGTTCTGTACTATCCTGCGACTGTTACCATGTACGTTTCGGCAAACGAAAGTCAGGACAGTAGAACAGAGAGACGACATACATTAAAACATCACAACTCTAGGTGTCATTATCATCACGGGTGCTCTGCCCAAAGGCAGATCCTTGGCTCATAGTAGATTTCCCTTATCTCCTCAAACTGTGCCATTATTTTTATTTGCCAGCGACTTCCTTCAATTTCAAGCCAGACAACTCTAGATACACTGGACCCAAAACTAATTTGTCCTGTTTCTCAGAGGTTGGAGGTTGTGAGTGGCACCCTGCCCACACCAGCTACCTTGGGCGTTGGCAGCACACAAATTTGGTGTTCCCACCTCAGTACCACGATTGTAGCTCTTGACCGACAGGGTACCTTGCTGCGGGCTGCCACTTTATGCTGTCTGCTGGTTCTGTGCTCAGCAAGGGAGGTCACTGGTGCAGCCGGCCTCCTCTTCTTAAAAGCAGTCTGTCCCTCTTAAAGGGAACCGCACTGAATAATATTGCTGCAACTTAACTCATGGAAGATGGATCACCAGGGCAGCGAGAGGGTTCTGGGTTGGATGGGGTACTGGAGGCATTAGTGGTTGAGGTAGGTGGGAGCAGACGTGCCATGGTCTGGTGGTTTTCAGGAGACCCTGAAGGACTCGTGTAGAAGAGAATGGGAACAGGTGGACTGGGAGGTCAATTACCAGCATCTGTTCCTGAGGACCTGACAGCAGTACGACACGAGGTCTAATGGCCTCATGTGGGTGGTCAAGATCAGTGAATGCATCTCCACGTGACATCTCCTCTCCCACCTTCCCAACCTTTCACATTTCTCAGCACACCCCAATCCCATTGTTCACCCAGCAGCTGCTCAAGACTCACCACAACCATTCATGTTTACCTGCTAACCCTTACACGCCTTGCAACTCCGCTAGTCACACAGCTTCCTCTCCCTACCTCCAGCTATTCAGCTCTGGAGGGCACATTTCCCACACCCATGCTACAAAATGACTGATGTTCTGCCCTCTCTCTCGCTGATCAAAATGGCACAAAGCAGAAGGCAGCAAAGCAGAACCAGAGGGAGACAAGGAGGTTTGTATCGCCTGATCCCTCTGGGGGTGATTGATCTTAGCTTCATGGGCTGCAATAGAGCTCGCAGGGTCACCATTGCTGAGAGCATTGAGGGTGACAATCTGTTCCTGCCCCCTGACCTATCTCAACTCCTCGCACACCCTCATCCTGTTATCCTACAAAATGAGCAAACTGCTGATGGTGCAACTGTGGACCTCTTGCTTCCCATTTCACCCCACCCCACTTCCCTCGCACCAACCTTCCCCTTCTGACCACCTGCTTTTAGATCCCAGGAGAGAGACTACAGCACTATTGGTGAGACCCCATCACCTGATCTGAAAGTCGCAGCCAGCAGCTCAGTTATTGGCAATGCACTTGCCTCAGTTCGAGCATAGAATTAGGATCAGAATACAGTGAGTCACTGGGCATGAGTGTGCTGAGAATGGGCCAGGGTAATGGGCAAGACTGCAGACAGGTTCTGTTGCTGAGGGCGTGAGTGAGGGTCTCAATGGGGTATCATGTAGAAGCGCCCTGATGGGCAAGCTCACCGAGATGCTGGGTGCCTTGGCTGATTTGACAGACAGCCTCTTCTTATGGTCAAGGAGCACAGAGGGATCCCGCTTCAACATTGGCAGAGGACCTCGCTCAGATCCTGCCCTCTCTGCATCTTCTACTCCATCGCCCTATCGTGTTGCAGTGCCAGGGGTTCCGTAACAGCCTCCATACTTGCTCCAGTCTTTGTGTGGATAGGTCAGTGAATCCTTGACCCTCCCGAGGGGGATGCAGCAATACTCTGTGGCAAATCCAGGAACCCACCAGAGCTCCTCCAGTAATAATTGGGTACTTGCAGAAGTTCTTAAAAATGATCTAACCTGCAATTTTGGTGTCCGCCGTTTTAAGGAACCTGGTAGGGAGCCCATCCCCACGTGTAGTGTTTGCAGAGTGATTTGCACATTGCTCGCCATGCTCAATATTGTACAAATTAGGTACCCAAATCGATGCTTGGTCACAGAACCCGAGTATTGCAGAAAAAAAAGAGACACGCCGTCAAAGCTTTTCTCCTTGCACTCACCAGGACAGATGCAAGAATGCCAAATTTCAAATTGTTGCTCCCTTTGAAATTTGGTATTCTTGCCCTAGTGAGCACAAAATGAAAAGCTTCGACGGCATGTCTCTTTTTCTTTCAAGCAATACTCTAATTACGTATCCTGGCACAAGATCAGCTAGTTGGGCTGTGCCACATAACAACAGCGCCCGCTACACCTCCCTTGCACCACTTGACGTGGCGCACCCGCATAATCATATATATATAATTTACAGTGCAGAAGGAGGCAATTCGGCCCATCGAATCTGCACCAGCTCTTGGAAAGAGCACCCTAGCCAAGGTCAACACCTCCACCCTATCCCTATAACCCAAGCCAACACTAAGGGCAATTTTGGACACTAAGGGCAATTTATCATGGCCAATCCACCTAACCTGCACATCTTTGGACTGTGGGAGGAAACCGGAGCACCCGAAGGAAACCCACGCACATACGGGGAGGATGTGCAGACTCCGCACAGTGACCAAAGCCGGAATCGAACCTGGGACCCTGGAGCTGTGAAGCAATTGTGCTATCCACAATGCTACCGTGCTGCCCAGCCAGGTGAGTCAGGTGATACCGTAGCAAAGTCTTCCCCATGCCCCAACCTCACTCAGACTATCTCATTTCCCTTCACTTCTGCTCGTTTCACTACAGGGAACTACAGTTTGTCGCAGACAATTAAACATTGCAATATTTCAGCGACTGCCGTGAAAATGGAAAAATAGCAAGGAATAAATACATTGAGAAAAAAGCATCCGTTCCACTGAGATGATGCCTCAGTGAGGAAGATGGCATAAGAAGGGTCATTAATATCAGAGTCAATCTTTTCAGGCTCATTTTCAATATAAAGGTACTATAAAGGTGTGAAGTGGTTGCATATTTAGTTGACCTTGTCTCAAAATATATACATAAGATCCCAGAATTGTGTGTTCGGCGTCTAGAAGGCATTCTTCGGGGTTGTCAATCTTCCCTAAGTAAGCTATTCACAACTGCAGTTTGCTACAACTATGATTAATTATTCACAGCTCTAACTCTCCCAAGTCCTGAAAGACGTGCTTGTTAGGTGAATTGGACATTCTGAATTCTCCCTCTGTGTACCCGAACAGGTGCCGGAATGTGGCGACTAGAGGATTTTCACAGTAACTTCATTGCAGTGTCAATATAAGCCTACTTGTGACACTAATAAAGATTATTATTATGTACATCTCAGGAACTCTGCAAGAGTTATGAATCTCTCCTCCTTCCAGATCGTGATTACATCGTAATGTGATATTACATCATGGTTACATCAGCATCAGGTGTTTTGATGTTAACCCTTTACTCTGCAACAAGACGGTTTGGCTCTGACTTCTTTATTTACCAAGTGAAATTTTACCTGCAGCTGAAAATGTCATCCATTACTTTGTTACCTCCAGACTTGACTATTCCAATGCCCTCCCGGCCTCCCTCTGTATACCTGAGCTCATCCAAAACCCTGTGCCTGTATTCGAACCCGCACTGTTCGTCCATCACCTCTGCTTGCGTTTCCGCATTGGCTCATGGTCCAGCAATGCCTCAACTTCACAATTCCCATCCCGCTTTTCAAATCCCTCCACTATCCCTGCAGCCTCCTCCAGCCCCTACAGTCCTCAGATCCCTGCGTCTCTCCAATTCTGGCCCCTTGCGTATCCTTGACTTTAACTGTGCCACCACTGGTGGATATTAGGTGGCCGAACAGAATTCCATCACTGAACATCTCCGCCTCCCTGTTCTGTTTTAAAACGCTCCTTAAAACCTACCTCTACGACCAAGCTGTTGCTCACCTGCCCTAATATCTATCGATGTGGCTTGGGGTCAAACTCTCTGCGCGGACGAGTCAGTGAGGCGCCAATGTCATTGCTACTTATGTATAAATTGCACAGCAGTCGACGGAAGATGTGCAGTTAAACACGGAATAACAAGGGCAGCACGGTGGCTCAGTGGTTAGCACTGCTGCCTCACGACCTGGGTTTGATCCAGGCCCCGGATCACTGTCCGTGTGGAGTTTGCACATTCTCCCCTTGTCTGCGTGTGTCTCACCCCCACTACCCAAAGATGTGCAGGGTAGGTGGATTGGCCACGCCCCCGAGTTGGAACAAAAAGAGAATTGGGTACTCTAAATTTATTTTAAAAAACACAGAATAACAGAAGATGCTAACTGTGATGCGTTGATCCTCTATAAACTGGTATATCCCCATCTGATTCATCTAAATGCATTGAATAGTGTGAAGTTCCTATATTGACATCATAGCTGTAGACGAAACTCACCACAAAATGTTACAGCTTGTCCATTTTAGTTTAAACATGTTTTTATGGTGCATGTAGTATAAATTGCAATGTTAATGTAAGCCTACTTGTGACAATAATAAATATTATAAAGATTCTATATCAGATTAAATTGTTGTGATCATTTGAAATTTGGCATTCTTGTCTTTGTCCGGATGAACGAAGAGTGAAAAGATTCGTCAATATGTCTCTCTGTGGGCGCCGTTCATCCACTGGTTACAGTAAATTCTGACCTAATATTTAACTTTTCTTGCTTTCAATATGATGTGGGAAGATGGTAACGAGAAACCCAGAGTGATAGGGCACAGAAGGAGACCATTCTGCCCGTCGCCTCTGTTCCAGCTCTTTGAAAGAGCAATCCAGGCCCACTCCTCTACACTTTCCCCATCGGTTCTGCAATTATTTCCTTCGCGGGCATCTTTCCAATTCCCATTCGAAGGTTACTACTAAATCTGCTTCCACTGCCCTTTCAAGCAGCTCCCAATATCTCCCCGCATCAAATAAAATCTCCTCATCTTCCTCCTGATTCTTTTTGCCAATTATTTTAAATCGGGGTGCCTCTGGTTACTGACCCCCCCTCCCCTGTTTGCGGAAACACCTTCTTACTTTCTACCGAAACCCTTGTGTTTTCTTTTATCAGGTAAGCTGGCGTGGACGGGTATTGTACAGTGGACCTCAGTGATATTTTTGTAATGATATTACTCGGCTGAAAACTCCTGTGTTCACCCTATCCATTAGAAACTTGCTAAGCTTATTGACATAACTTCAGAGAGCAAAGAGTACAGAAGTGTAACTCTGTAAACAGAAATGTAGACGGAAATTTCTTGAGTTACTTTCAATTCCACTCAGGGAATCTAATATTTCCTTTCAACCCGCTTGAAACTTAAATATTTGGGGATTTGTCAAAGATACATTTTCAAACTGTCAACAGAACTTCCTGACAAAGAGATCTGCACACCGGAAAAAGCCGACAACTTTTATGAGTGATCTGATATTTAGACAGTGACACACCTGTCACCATCGTGAATTATGATTCACGTACGTTGTAAATTTGGACAACTGACACCTGCCGGGAACAGAAATAGTGCATAGCGGGATTTCGGAGATAATTTATGAGCCCTCTTTCGGAAAGTTATCAAGTTAAATCAAACACGCAGTCAAAGAAAATAAACCAGTCCGCCACCAAACTTAAAGAAGACGTGTTTCAAAAAAAGAAAAATTGCTGCAGAAATACACTACGTTCCCTTCCGTGAACTGCAAGTCAATAATCCAATCAAAGCGTTCATAGACTGCACCGAAAACAAAATACTGCAGATTCGGGAAATGCGAAATAAAATTTACTTGGGGAGGGGTGGGGGAGGGGGGGACCTGTATTTAGCACCTTTCACAACCCTAGGATATTGCTGTCACTGTTATTTTGAAGAAAACGCAGCAGTCAATATGTGCACAGCAAGCTCCCACAAACAGCAATGCTGGTGTCGGGGCTGGTTTAGCACAGTGGGCTAAACAGCTGGCTTGTAATGCAGAACAAGGCCAGCAGGACGGGTTCAATTCCCATACCAGCCTCCTCGAACAGGCGCCGGAATGTGGCGACTGGGGGCTTTTGACAGTAACTTCATTGAAGCCTACTCGTGACAATAAGCGATTATTATTATTATGCGATAGCAACCAGCTAATGTGCTCTGATGATGTTAATTGAAGGATAATTATCACTCGGCACACTGGGATAAAACTCCCCGGCTTTTGTTCGAAATAGTGTCGCAGGGTTTCTTACGCCCGCCTGAGGGGGCAGATGGGGCCTCGGTTTAGCACCTCACCCGGGTGATGGAACCTCTGACTGTGCAGCACCCCCTCAGTCCTGCGCCAAAGTGCCATCCTTGATTTCTGCACTCAAATTCTGGAGTGGAGCTTTGAACCTTGCCGCCTTCTGACCCACAGACAAGGATGCAACCCCCTTAGCCTCAGCTGACTCGAGATGGGATGACGTACGAATATATTCATAAAGTGTTGATGGATCGTTCAGTTAGCCAGCAGAATGCAAGAAGGGTAATGGCAAACAGGTCACACAAATGTTTAACCCTCATTATGGGACTATTCATGTTATTATACACACAGGGCGGGATTTCCACGTCCCCCCCTTGGCGTATTTCACGCCAGACGGAGGAGACCCCCACCGCTGCCAATGGGGTTTCCCGTTTTAGCCCCACTCCCGGGAAACCAGCCCAGGGGAGCGCTCTGAGCACGCAGGCGAAAACTGCTGGAAACCTCTGGCCACACAGTTCATTGTGAAATATGTTTGTTCTTCACAAACTGAAGAACGGGTTTTGCTCACTAAAACCACCGGCACATTTTTACCGCGGCAGGACATTCAGATGACCTCCCCATGGATGTGATGTGAATATGTCTTTTCTCACGGGTTGCCACAGGGTAAGCTTTGCATGTGAAGAATACAGGCACAGCGAAAGCAGAGCTGAGATTGGTACGTGAGCACAATGGGCCAGCTGTTTTGTCAAAAGAGCAGGGAGGCTCCACACTCACTTCTCACGTGTGTAGTAGGAGCTACGAATGAAGGAGGCAGAGAATGAGGACTGCAGCAGCCCTCTGGATGTGGAGACCAGGTAGGAGTGGGATAGTGAGCAGAACTGGCCCTCTTAAATGGCCAAAGGTCAGACCAGAAGGTGTAGGAGCAGAATTAGGCCATTCGGCCCATCGAGTCTGATCCGCCATTTGATCATGGCTGACATGTTCCTCATCCCCATTCTCCTGCCTTCTCCCCGTAACCCCTCATTCCCTTATTAATCAAGAACCTATCTATCTCTATCTTAAAGACACTCAGTGACTTGGCCTCCACAGCTTTCGGCAGCAAAGAGTTTCACAGATTCACCACCCTCTGGCTGATGAAATTTATCCTCATCTCAGTTTTAAAAGATCGTCTGTTCACTCTGAGGCTGTGCCCCATCGTTCAAATTTCTCCTACCAGTGGAAACATGTCCACGTCTACTCTATCTAGGCCTCTCTGTGTTCTGTTAAGTTTCAATGAGAACCCCCCTCATCCTTCTGAACTCCAGTGAGTACAGACCCCGTGTCCTCGACCGCTCCTCATATGCCAAGTCCTTATTCCGGGGATCATTCTTATGAACCTCCTCTGGACCTCCTCCAAGGCCAGCACATCCTTCCTTAGATCCAGGGTCCAAAACTGCTCACAGAATCCAAATGGGGTCTGACCAGAGCCTTATACAGCCTTAACAGTACATCCCTGGTCTTGTATTCTAGCCCTCTCGGCATGAATGCTAACATTGCATTTGCCTTGCTAACTGCCAACTGAACCTGCACGTTAACTTTAAGGTAATCCTGAAGTAGGGGCCTTCAGTTCCTTTGTGCTTCAGAGTTCCGAAGCCTTTCCCCATTTAAAAGATAGTCTATGCCTCTAGTCTTCTGACCAAAGTGCATAACCTCACATTTTTCCACATTGTATTCCATCTGCCACTTCTTTGTCCCCTATCCTGGCCGGTCCAAGTCCTTCTGCAGCCTGCCCACTTCCTCAACACTACCTGTCCCTCTACAGATCTTTGTATCATCTGCAAACTTAGCAACAATGTCCACAGTTCCTTCTTCCAGATCATTAATGTATATCGTGAATAGTTGTAGTTCCAACACTGACTCCTGCGGAACACCACAAGTCACCAGCTGCCATCCTGAATACCCTTTATCCCCACCGCCATATAATTTCCCATCTTCTGCCTCCCTCCTCCCTCCCTTCTTAAAAAGGGGTGTTACATTAGCCATTTTCCCAGTCCTCTGGGACCCTCCCTGACTCCAGTGATTCCTGAAAGATCGCCACCAATGCCTCCACAATCTCCTCAGCTACCTCCTTCAGAACCCTGGGGTATAGTCCATCCGGTCCAGGTGATTTATCCACCTTCAAACCTTTCAGCTTCCCCAGCACCTTCTCCTTTGTGGTGGGCTCTACGTTCACCTCTGCCCCTAACATGTGAAGGAGATGTTCAGAAATTGGGACCAGAAATGAGACCCCAATGTAGCAAGCAATTTAGGGGTTAAACAGACTGAGGGGGAAAAACCTGGTACCACAGAGTCAGAGGGATACGCCACACCTGGCCGGGTTACATTGCACCAGGCAGATCTAAACTCGTTAGTGGGAATACACAGGTTGTCTCAGACCAATTTTCTTTGGTACAATCCTGTCTGACCAGCTATTAGCCCATTACAGAGCCTGATGGTCTCTTTGTCCATCAATGGGAGGTTCGTTGCATATCAATAGCATGGCTTTGTTCTTTTGCATAAACAGAAGCGTGCAGTCAGCCCAGATAACGTTGATGGGCTTGTTGATGGAAACCCCAGAGAGCCTTTGTTTGAGCGGCTGGGCGAAGCTTAGAGAGAGAGAAAAGAAACGCTATTTTGAAGAGTTACATGAGAAGACTTTGCAAATCAACCGAAAAGATCATGAAAATTGCCACCGAGGCAAGCTTTGGAAAAGGGTTCAGAACTAATGTCCCTACCAGAAGGAAAATTGCTTAATTTGTCTTCCTGTGAAAGTGGCATGTGAGTTGCATGTTCTGTTATAGTATTGTTTAATGGGAACTAGTGTGTTAAGTTTAAGACACTGCATGTAATCTATTATTGTTAGGGTTGAAGTTGAAAAGTTTAAATATTGTTTTCTTTCAATAAAGTTTGTTTATAAACTAACCAAGCCCTATTTCTTATATTATCACTCCTGGAACGAATCGATCTTTCTGTACCATCCTAAAATTTAAAAAAGTTATTTCTCTGGTTCAGCCTCTTAGCCACTGCTGAGAGCTGAAGAGGTATCTGTAACATCCCTGACTCTCTTGATGTTCTGGTGTGCTGCTGGTGTCTTCAATGGTGAAGACTGATGCAAAGTACCCATTTAGTTCCCCTACGCTATTTATTTGTTCTCCATTGCTACTCCTCAGCCTCTTTTTCCAGTGGTCCACTGTCTATTCTTGCTTCCCTCTTGCCTTTTATATATCTAAAAAAAAACTCTTGCAATCTTCTTTTTTATTACTAGCTAGCTTACACTCATATTTCATTTTCTCTCCCCCCCCCCCCCCCCCCCACACACACACCCTTATTGCTTCTTTAGTTGTCCTCTGCTTGCTTTTAAAGACTTCCCAATCTTCTGGCTTCCCACTCATCCTCGCCACATTGTATGCTTTTTCCTTTTGCTTTTATGCTGTTCCTGACTTCCCTTGTGAGGTATGGCTGCCTCATCCTTCCCTTAGAATGTTTCCTTCTCCTTGGGATGAATTTCCATTGTGCCTCCTGAATAACCCATATAAACCCTTGCCATTGCTGTGCCATCGTCTTCCCTGCTAGGCTCCCCTTTCAATGCGCAGCTCCTCCCTCTTGTCTTTGTAGTTACCTTTATTCAATTGCAATACCCTTACATCTGATTCCAGCTTCACCTTCTCAACCTGCAGGGTACATTCTAACATATTGTGGTCACTGCCCCCCTAAGGGTTCCTTCACCTTAAGTTCCCCATATCAAATCTGCCTCATTACACATTACCAAATCCAGAATTGCCTGTTCCTAGATAGTGGGCTCTACCGCAAGCTGCTCCAAAAAACCATCTCGTAGACATTCCATGAATGGGTGCATATCACGGTGGAAATGCTCAAAGGGAGGATTGCAATCATGTTCATAGAATCATAGAATTTACAGTGCAGAAGGAGGCTATTTGGCCCATTGAGTCTGCACCGGCCCTTGGAAGGAGCACCCTACTTAAGCCCACCCTAACCCCGTAACCCCCGGCCAATCTATTTTGGGCACTATGGGACAATGTAGCGTGACCGATCCACCTAATCCGCACATCTTTGGACTGTGGGAGGAAACCGGAGCACCCGGAGGAAACCCACGCAGACACGGGGTGAAAGTGCAGACTCCGCACAGACAGTGACCCAGGCCGGGAATCGAACCTGGGGCCTTGGCGCTGTGAAGCAACAGTGCTAACCACTGTGCTACCGTGCCGCCCGTCAAGCCACAGATAAAACTTCCCGTGTGCAATAGAAAATGGAGGAGGAAATGGCTGGTGTAGATGCTGTCTTTCATTCGCCTAGCTTCTGGGAACAAGTGAGAAAGAACATCTCAAGTTCGAAGAAAAGAGCAAAGGTAAAGTTGCCCACACTTTGACCATTCAATGAAGTCTATACCTAAAATATGCACGGCGCACACTCCATTTACTGAACATAGTGCAGCACCAGTAATGGAGATTGAAACATACTGACAATAACTCCTTTCATCCTGACACCAAAACTGCTCCATCAAAGTAGCTTCAACTTGAACTCTGTGGATGACGCAACAACTGTGTGCCACATACTTGTTGAACCATCAAAGTAACCGAGGCTTGGAACTGTCAGCAATATTAATATCCACACTCGGGGAACAGTATACTGCTGTTTGGATAATGATTGCTTAAGGAATGACTACATCCCCCGACTGCCAACATTATTGAGAGAGGTGACTAGTTCCATTCTTGGTACGGTGAAGTATCCATTCTGAGGTTTTCCTTTTATTGAAATAGTGAACAATTTCTTGGCCTATTTGGCATGGTTCTTCAAGAAAAATAATTTCATGTAACACAGGATCACAACAAAGTGAGGGCTGTGTTGTAGGAGTTCAAGGGACGCATGTTTTTGTTAGTCAGTTGGATAAATAACTCTGTAACCTCTTCCAAATCTCCAAGAACTGTGTTCCTTCAACTCTGGCTATTTGTGTGCCCCCGCTCCCTTCATCTCACTGGTGCCGGTCATGCCTCAAGTCATCTATTCAAATTTGGCTCCAACTCCATCTACAAGTTTGCTGATGACATGACTGTCGTGGGCCGGATCTCGAACAACGATGGTTAAGAGTACAGGAGGGTGATAGAGAACCTAGTGGACAGGTATAACAACAACAATCTCTCCCTCAACATCAGCAAAACTAAGGAGCTGGTCATTGACGTCAGGAAGCAAAGTATTGCACACACCCCTGTCTGCATCAGTGGTGCTGAGGTAGAGATGGTGAACAGCTACAAATTCCTAGGTGTGCACATCACCAACAATCTGTCCTGGTCCACCCAGGTCGACGCTACGACCAAGAAAGCACAACAGCGCCGATACTTCCTCAGGAAACTAAGGAAATACAGCATGTGCACACTGACTCTTCCCAACTTTTACAGATGCACCATAGAGAGCATCCTATCTGGCTGCATCACAGCCTGGTATGGCAACTGATCGGCCCAGAACCATAAGAAACTACAGAGAGTCGTGAACACAGTCCAGTCCATCATGTAAAACCGCCTCCCACTGCCTTGGGAAAGCAGGCAGCAAAATCAAAGACCCCTCCCACCCGGGTTATTCTCTCCTCCAACCTCTTCCATCAGGCAGGAGATACAAAATTCTGAGAACACGTACTAACAGATTGAAAAACGGCTTCTTCCCCGCTGTTACCAGACTCCTGAATGACCCTCTCATGGACTGAACTGATCTCTCCACACATCTTCTCTATTAAGTAGTACTACACTCCTTATGCTTCACCTAATGTTTTTTTAAAATAAATTTAGAGTACCCAATTATTTTTTCCAATTAAGGGGCAATTTAGAGTGGCCAATCCACCTATCCTGCACATCTTTGGGTGAAACTCACGCAGACACGGGGAGAACGTGCAAACTCCACACGGACAGTGATCCAGGGCCGGGATTCGAACCCGGATCCTCAGCGCCATAGGCAGCAATGCTACCCACTGTGCCATCGTGCTGCCCCCTAATGTCTACGTTAAGTATTTACATTGTGTATCTATCGTATGTCCTATGTTTTTTCATGTACTTAATGATCTTTGTGGACTGGATGCAGAACAATACTTTTCACTGTACCTCGGTCCACATGACAATAAACAAATCCAATCTCGTCTCATTTCACCTGTTGTGTTTCACAAGGACAGAGAAACCCAACCGACATGAGTTAAGATATAAAATGACTATTAAAATGAAGGCTTACAGAGTCATTACAATATTTGAATGACCAACTCCTCTCTTGCCAGCGATTTTTTTTGGGTAACCCTTATCCCCTTTAAAAACTGGAAGTGGGCAGGGTTGAGTTGGGTGAAGGTTTCTTTTTTTAGGAAGTTGCTGAGAAGTTATTACTTCAAGCCTTACCAGCAGTTCACTACATACTCAGATGTGAGTAGCTGGCTTTAAACGCATTCTATCCATAAAAAAGTGATGTTTAAAACTAAAATTATTCCCACATTCTGACCACCGAAAATGACGATAGAATCTGGATGGATGAAGACTGTGCCACGTGAATGGAGTTCTGGGTAAAACTACCGCGGCGTTTCATGGCGCAGAGCGGCATGTTGAGGATATAAAGGAGAACTGGAGGCACTGTGCGAGTCTCCCCTTAAGAAATTTGTGGCGCCATTTTTAAAGGTGTGAGCAAATGACCTGTGACCCTTCGCTGGTGTTGGTTTTGAGGTAAACCCCAAAGGCACAGGAGCAAATATAAAATGAGGAACGTTTGACGTAGTTGAAGACAAAACGGTTCACAAGGTGGGTATGAATTTATGATTGTAGGGGAGGTAAGGGGAACTCTTTTTCACCCAGGGACTGGTGGGATCTGGAACTTTCTACCTGAAAGGGTGGTAGAGACAGAAACCCTCATCGCATTTAAAAACCACTTGTCGGTCACAGCAGATCCAATGCACAACCAAGGCAACTGATCAAGAGCTGGAAGGTTGGATTCAGCTGGATAGCTCTTATGGCCAGGATGGACTCAATGAGCCGAATGGCCTCCTTATGTACCTTAAATTTACACACGAGTGTATGATGGAAGAAAGCCATTCAGCTTCTCCATTTGGGAAGAACGGACAGTCCCACTCTAATAGATTTCCGGGTGTTTTGCCTCTATCCCTTTACCTGGATGTTTGTTGCACATATTCATTGTTCTTTGTACAAAGAGAGATTTCAGACACCAGGAATTAATGCTTCATTAAATTCACCAGTAGAACTCTCCGGAACCCCGGCTGGAATTTTACACCGATTGGACGGGCATGCGCCTGACCCGGAGACGCAGTAAATTCCAAGTCACTGGGCACGTGTCCCGAGGTCATCGCCCACTCACACGATATGACAGTCGGCAGGCGCGAGCAGACCTGTTGACAATTAATTAAGCAGCCAGTTAAAGGGACTAACAGCCCAATGGACTGGGATTTTACATTACCCGTGCCATTTCCAGGTCGGCACACGAGCAGCATGGACAGGCGGCCATCCCGTTTTTTCACTCATCTCATCCGAGGCCGGGATAAACAGGGGCAGGAGCACTGGCTGTGTGAATTGTTAGTTCAGGTCCAGGTTTGCTGCAGCGTCACTGTTGAGATTTCATTGGGCGGGATTCTCTGAGCCTCCGCGCTGAAATCGCGATCGGCGCGGGGGCAGAGAACGGGCGTTGACACCGAAATTCGGCGCAACGCCGCTCCCGCGATTCTCCAGCCCCCGCGCCGATCGCGATTTCCGGTTCTAATCATGTTTTGCCAGTGGCGACTGTGGACTCAGTCTGTGGCCACCCTGGCTCATGGACGGCCAGGCATGCGATCGGGCGTCGCCGATCCGCGGGAGCACGCGATCTCGGGGGGACCTACTTCTTCTCTCAGGGTCCGCGGTGCGAGTCTGCCATGTTGCACAGGGCCGCAGCCGTGCGCATGCGCGGACTCCCTATCCGCAGCCAGAGCTACGTGAAACACTCCGGGGCCATGCACATCCACGGGGACATAGCCCCATTATTGGAGAATTCAGCCCCAACATTTTCCTCACGTTACTTGTGTGAGATATTTGCATTGTTGACCTTGTTCTGGGAGCTCATTTGTTCTGGGAATTCTGTTGGAGCATCACTACCTTCAGTGCACGTGGCAGCGCCATCTGCTGCTCAACAGGTGGGGGATTGCGTACTCAGCTGGTGGCTGCTCTTCTGAGGAGGGGCAGAGGGGCCGAAGGGAGGGGATGCCAGGTGTTCACAGGCAGCATCGCTGGGACAGACCATCGGGAGTGGCTCTGAAGTTCACAGTCGCCTTCAATCTTTATGCATCCGGATCATTCCAGGGGTCAGTGGGGGATCTGTGTGGATTGTCCCAGTTGGCTGTCCATAGCAGCGTCAAGCCTGTAACTGACACTCTGTTCAGACGGGTCCGCACGTTTATTCATTGCCGGATGGACCAAAACAGTCAGGCTGAGTGAGCCAGAGGCTTTGCAGTTACTGCCGGGTCCCCACGGATTCAGGGTGCCATAGACTGCACTCATGTGGCTAACAAGCTGCCAGTGGGTCAGCTTGGATGCCTTTGTGAATAGGAAGGGTTATTACTCCATGAACATGCAGATAGTATTTGGCCACAGCACCCAGATTCGTAAAGTCCTCGCAAGGTATCCAGGGAGCTCCCGTGATGCATACACCCTGCAACACCCCCGGGTGCCACGGCTGTTCATGGCTCCAGCTCAGCTGGATGGTTGCTTGCTGGCCGACAAAGGGTATCCATTGAAGAGATGGTTCATGATGCCACTCTGGCACCTTAGCACAGAGGGGGAAGAGAGATACAAATTGGTATCATGCCTCCGCAAGGGTGGTCATTGAGAAGACAACAGGACTGTTGAAGGTGAGGTTCCGCTGCCTGGGCCATTCCGGGGGTGGGGGTGGGGGGTCCCCGCAATACCCTATAGAGCGAGTGTCACTTATCGCCATGGTCTGCTGCACTCTGCACAGCCCGGCACCGACCAGGGGGGACCTACTCGAGGATGAGGGCACCAGGGCAGCTCCACATGCCTCAGAGGAAGATTCTGCAGATGGATCTGATGAGGAGCCCAGGCAGGTACAGGGTGAGGATATGGAAGCAGCCTCGATGAACCATCAGGGAATCAGGGACAGCAGAGAGGCCTTGATTCAAAGCTCCTTCAGCTGTGCTGCCATGGGTTCCATCTCAGTCCCAGGGCGCCACTTCCTTCACACACATTTGTGACAATACAATGCAATGACCCCAATGTCACCTCACATCCTCAGTAATAAAGTTTGCTGCCTCTGCCATCTATCATAAGGCACTGATGAGACCCGCAGCTATGGAAAACACCAAGGTCACCGTAACACAATACTTCTTATGTCTTTAGCAGACTTACAAACAAGGAACAGAACATTAAATGTTTGGCACAGTTCCACAGAAACAACACATTACTTTGGAGAAATGAACAAACATCGCCCGTGAATACCCATCCTGTGGTTAGAGTGGAATGTCATGAGGGGAGCATACAGAGATGGCCCCCAGTGTGAGGCATGTCTGAACCTCCCTGCTCACCACTGATAACAACAATAATCTTTCTTAGAGTTACAAGTGGGCTCACATTAACACCGCAATGAAGTTACTGTGTAAATGATGGCCACCCGGCAGAGAGATGAGGTGCCTCCATTTCCTGAGGTTACTGCCTGTATGAGGCCAGGTACAACCCCAGGAACCCCTGAAGCTGCCTCTCCACGAGAGTCACCAAGGGAGGAGGCTGTGTGCTTGGTGCTCAATGTCAACGCAATGGTCACGCTCCACATGGACTCCTCCATGACAGATAGTGTAGCTCACTGATGCTGGGGGATGTACTCCAGATTTTCCCACACATCCCATTGGACATCCAGCATCTGCCACCTAATGGCTGACTCCCGAGGCTCATCATCTGCCTCAGTTGGGTTGTCCCTCCATTCCCGGGTGGAAGCGTACACCGCAGCCAATCGTGCTTGGTCAATGAGTGCAAAATTCGGGTTGTGGTCTGAGTGTCACTGATTAGTGTGGTGATATGTATCACTGTAAATACACAAGGGGTTAATGTAAGTACACGTAGACTAGCTAGACACTAGAGGGAGCACCAGAGACATGACACACAGACATTCAACCAATAGGTCAGTAAGATAGAACACGACCAATGGGCATTCACGATACACACAGAGGTGACACTACCACAGGAGGGCATTACACCAACCCATATATAAAGGACACAGCACACATGATCTTCCTCTTTCCAGTGGAGACACTCAGTGAGTACAGGCACAGGATTGATTGAACATCACACCCACCACGTGGATTGTAGCAGACTGGTTCGTCAGTCTGAGTAGCAACAGAAGGATTAACAGGAGAGTCGAATCCAAGTAGGAGAATTGTTAATAGTTTAATAAACGTGTTGAAGTTATCGCCACGTCTGAACCTTCCTTTGTCAGAGTGCACATCAAGGAAGCAGCGTATGCTAAGTCAGGAGCATAACAAGACAATCAGCTTGACAGTCCTTTTCCATCCTGTTTATGTTAAGGAATATATTTCTTCCAAGAGGTTCTCATTTACTGACAATACTTCACATAAAAGGCTAAATAACTCAAAATTCCTTCAACAGCCAGGCTCTGGTGTCAGTAATCAGCTCCATTCTGCACCACTTCCCGAGTGTCAGCGCTCCCACTGGGTAACCCTCTTGCCAACATTCTAACCTTGAGGATGGACAAACCCTTTTCCGGTACATGGCTCCCACCATTCTGCGCAGGAATTACCTCCTCGATGCGTGCTCAGGTCAGCCGTAACCGGCACTCCTCCCGGAGCAAGCTGCCCTCGCCGTTCCCTTGCAGAAAGCCTTTGTTACTGATCAATGTCGGAGCGACTTCACCTCTTGGGAACGCTGCATGGCTTACTGCTTTGTGTGCTTTGGGTTCGGGGGAGATGGGGAATGATATTTTTATTGGCCTCAATCCCAAGTTTTGCTGCACTGGTTTCGTTAAACAGTTGTTTTTTGTTAACGGGCCTTACGGGATGTCTGTCTCGGTAATTTTCCACTCCAATGCAAACATATGTGAAAGCGCCATTGATCAGAGGCTATATTAATAAATTATTTCAATATAAAACGTTGAGGGTGGTTTCTGTGCATGATCTGTTCAGTCTCAACTGTAGTAACCTTGTGTTAAACACGCTCTATTTATGTGTTTAATTACATACAAAGATTGCTTGTTTGCACAAAGTGAGACCTACCCCCGTGTAAAAATAGCGAGAACTGTGTGGTGCTCAAGGGTAGCAAATGACAGGAGAAGTCAAGGAGGTATTTTGATCACCATTAAAAGGGCCCAATCTTTTCCCCGCCCCCACACATGGCAGGCCACAGTCCCAGATGCATTACTTGAATGACACACACCGTACAAAAGTTGCTCGATCTATAAATCGCTAATTAATGGTGGTTGAAAACACGACTTGATGGCTCTTTTCCAAGCTCATTGTGACATCCAAAGCATTGTAACCAACTCACTGCTCATTTCAATGAAAGCATTCCTTCCCGGAGCGAAGCTCCTGCTGATTGGAAGCTCACTTTAGTTGGGACATTTTTAGAAAGTTATTTTTGTTCAAGTCAAGTAAAACACCCCACTGATCAGGGGAAGCACAGTGTGTGCATTACGCCTTATTGTTACCTGAAGACAGGCCACCCTGATTGGGTGAAGTGAGTCTGATCAGAGCCTTTTTTCCCTCTGTGAAATAAACAGGCTCATGGTCAGGTTCACTCAATTCAGCTGCATGATTTAAACAAAACCATTTTGACTGCATCTGTGTCTGTGGGTGGAAGCCTGAACTGGCAGCTTTCTATTTAACCGCCTGTCACTGTGTGGTTTTCTCCCTATTTTTAAATCGCTGAATCAGACTGCTTCCTAATCTTGGCAACCCACTCGACCCAAAGTTAGCATCGAGCCCATTATCTACTCCATCACAAATACTGCCCACTTCCACCTCTGTAACCCTGTCCGCCTCAACCCATCTGCTGAAACTTCCACCCCCCCCCCCCTCCCCCCCCCCCCCCCGGCCCCCCCACCCCACAACAACCCTCTGGCCCTCCAGTTCCTGCATATCAGCCACTCCCAATTCCCACACTAATGCCGGCCAGGCCTTCAACCACCCAAGTCTCAGGTTCTGGAATTTCCTCCTTAAGCCTTCATGCCTCCCCACGTCACACTCTTTCTTTCAAAGTTTTTCTTAAACTCCAACTTCTTGGCCCCCACCCTGCCGCTCATCGTGTCCACCCTCTTTGACACCTCATTGTGGCTCCTTGACCTCTGAGAAAGTAGGTTCTGGGTTCGCATCCCACTCCAGAGTCTTGAAGGCAAAATCTTGGCTGACACTCCAGTGCAGTACTGAGGGAGTGCGGCACTGTCAGAGACGTTAAAACCGTGAGGCCTGTCCAGCCTCCTGGCACTTTTTTTATTTTTTATTTTTTATTTTTTTTTTAATTGTTTTTTTTTAAAATTTAGATTACCCAATTATTTTTTCTAATTAAGGGGCAATTTAGCGTGGCCAATCTACCTACTCTGCACATTTTTGGGTTGTGGGGGCGAAACCCACGCAGACACGGGGAGAATGTGCAAACTCCACACGGACAGTGACCCAGGGCCGGGATCGAACCTGGGCCCTCAGCGCTGTGAGGCGGTTGTGCTAACCACTAGGCCACCGTGCTGCCCTCTCTTGGCACTTTTGAAGATGGGTACTCCCAGCTGTTCTGATCAATATTTATCCCTCAGCCAGCATCAGCAAAAAAAAACGATCATTCGGTCATGATCACATTCCTCTTTGTGGGAGCTTGCTGTGTACAAAATGGCTACCACTTTTCCAACAAGACAACAGCGACTCCATTTCAGAAGTGTTGGTTGTGAAGTGCTTCAAGACATCCTGAGGTCATGAAATTACATTTTTCTTTCTACATTGGGTCTCCTCCACATTGGGGAGACTAAATGTAGACTGGGTGGTCGCTTTGCGGAACACCTTGGCTCAGTCCGCATGACCCCAACCTTCCTGTTGCTGCCATTTGAACTCAGCGCCTAGCTCTCAAGCCCACATGTCCGTCCGTGGCCTGCTGCAACATTCCAGTGAAGCCTGGCGGAAGCTGGTGGAGCAGCATCTCACCTTCAGTCGGGCACGTTGCAGCCCTTGGGTCTCAACGTTGAGTTTGGTAGTTTTAGATTGTGGCTTTTCTCTACCATCTTAAACCCCGTTTTAAAGATATCCCACACTTACGTTGCTGTAATGTAACCATCCCATCCTCTCCCGCACCAGACCGTCTTTTGTTCTTAAAGTTGCTACTCTTTGTTGCAATCTCTCACACCTACATTTTGATATCTAACACATTCCCGGTCTCTCTTCAGTTCAGAGGAAGAGCCAAAAGGAATCGAAATGTCATCTCTGCTCTCTCTCCTTACAGAGGCTGCCTGACCTGCTGCGTTTTCCCAGCTTGTCCACATGGAACGGTCGTATGTCATAGTTCTCCCACTCACATAATCCGTCCCTTTCCTTTCCTGCTCCCGTTTACACAACGTACTCCTAATTTATTGCCTCATTTATTTATCAGCCTCCTAATTTATTGTAAGAAGTCTTCCAAAACCAGGTTAAAGTCCAACAGGTTTGTTTCGAATCACTAGCTTTCAGAGCACAGCTCCTTCCTTTTCCTGAGGAAGGAGCTAAGCTCCGAAAGCTGGTGATTCGAAACAAACCTGTTGGACTTTAACCTGGCTTTGGAAGAATCCTTACTGTGCCCACCCCAGTCCAATGCTGGCATCTCCACACTCTAATTTATCGCCACCTGCGAACTTAGATATACAGCTATTTATTCCTTCATCTAAATCATTAATAGTCGAGACCCCCAGATCATACCCTTTGGGAAATCCACTTGTCCAGCATGATTAAGACCTGGAATATAGAAACAGGAGTAGGCCATTCAGCCCATCGAGCCGCCGCACCATTCAGTTAGACCATGGCTGATTATGCCCGACAACACTTTCCCCATATCCCTTGATGTCATTAGTATCCAGAAATCCATCGATTTCAGTCTTCAATCTGCAAATGATTGAGCTTCTACGGCCTGTGGGATAGAGAATTCCAAAAGGTTCACCACCGTCTGAGTGAAGAAATTCCTCCTCACGGTCTTAAATGGCCTGCCCCTCTCCTGAGATTATGCCCCCTGGTTTTACACTCACCAGCCAGAGGTAACATCTCATCCACATCTGTCCTGTCGTGCCCTGTCAGAATTTAGTAAATTACGAGATCGCCTCTCATTCTTCAGAACCCAAGGGATCCCAATCTCTCCTCGTAAGACAATCCTGCCATTCCAGGGATTCGTCTGGTGACCCTCATGTTTCGCTCCCTCTATGACAAGTATAAACCTCCTTCGATAAGGGGGAAAACTGTGCACGCTATTCCAGGTGTGGTAACAGCAAGGCTGTTTTCAACTGCAGCAAGAGATTTTTGCTGCTGCACTCAAATCCCCCGGTGCTGAAGGCCAACGTACCATTTGCTTTCCGAATTGCTTGCTGCTCCAGCATGCTAACTATTAGTGACTCGGGAACAAGGACACCGAGGTCCCTTTGGGAACCTGCACTTCCCAACCTCTAACCACTTGAGAAATATTCTGCCTTTCTGTTTTTTGCTACTGAAGTGGATAACTTCACACCGGTTCACATTGTGGGCGTGGTTTTACGGGCGACGCTGCTCCCGGGATCTAGCCGGCTCGCAATACCTAGCAAGATCTAACGTGATCTCGCAAGATCTTGTGATGTAAATCCCATCCATTGTGGGCACTTTTTAGCAAATCTGCACATTAAAGCGAGACAGCTAGTCTCACTTTAATACGCAGTTTCCTGAGGCTCCCGAGGTGAGGTATCTATCTCCATCGCCTTGGAGACCTCGAGTGAGTGCCATTCAGCACTGGTCTCCACAAACAGGGATCAGATGGAACGGAACTCCGAGGAGTCTCCCCGGGGATCGGAGGCACCCAGGTGCTGCCCTTTGGGCAGGGTGGCACTCTGTCACTGCTGATGCCACCTGGGTGCTAGCCTGGCCAGGTGGCACTTCTAGCTGACTGTCCACCGTTATGTTTCTCTCTACAATCATACCTTCTTTTCCCTTTCTGTATCAGTTTCTTGTTCCTCCATTGCTGGATCCCAAGTTGCTCCCAATCCTCAAGTTGATCGCTCGTTTTGGCATTCTTATGAGCCACTTCCTTTGATCTAATGGCAATTTTAACTTTTTTTGGTAACCACGGTTGCTTTGTCTTTCCCAATGAGCGTTTGTGCTTTAGACAAATTCGGCAAAGAAGGACGAAGGGATTGATTAAGAAGGGAGTACAGTACGAAAGGAAGCTTGCAGGGAACATAAAGACTGACACGAAGAGTTTCTATAGATATCTGAAGAGAAAGAGATTGGTAAAGAGAAATGTAGGCTCCCTACAGACAGAAACAGGGGAATGCATAATAAGGGACAAAGAAATGGCTGAGCAATTGAATACATACTTTGATTCTGTCTTCACAAAAGAGGACACAAATCAGATTTCAGAAATGCTGGAAAATGAAAGGTTTAGTGAGAGGGAAGAACTGAGGGTGATCAACATGAGTAGAGAAATGGTGCTGGGAAAATTGATAGGATAGAAGGCGGATAAATCTCTAGGGCCTGAGAATCTGCAACCCAGAGTGCTTAAGGAGATGGGTCTGGAAATAATGGACGCATTGGTGGTCATCTTCTGGGATTCTATAGACTGTGGAACTGTCCCTGCAGATTGGAGGGTAGCTCACGTCACTCCGATATTCAAAAATAGAGGTAGAGAGAAAGCAGGCAATTATAGACCAGTAAGCCGAACATCGGTGGTGGGAAAAATGCTTGAATCCATTATCAAGGACTTTATAACGGAACATTTAGAAAGCAGTGGCAGGATCAGTCAGAGTCAGCATGGATTTATGAAGGGAAAATCATGCTTGACAAATCTGTTGGAATTCTTTGAAGATGTAACCAGTACAGTTGACAAGGGGGAGCCAGTCGATGTGGTATATTTGGACTTTCAGGTGCAGCAGGCGGTAAAGAAGGCTAATGGTATGTTGGCCTTCATTGCGAGAGGTTTCGAGTATAGAAGCAGGGATCCATTGCTGCAATTATACAGGGCCTTGGTGAGGCCACACCTGGAGTATTGTGGGTGGTTTTGGTCTCCTTCTCTGAGGAAGGATGTTCTTGCTCTCAAGGGAGTGCAGCGAAGATTCACCAGATTGATTCCATGAATGGTGGGACTACCATATGAGGAGAGATTGACTAGGTTGAGAATGCTCTCACTGGAGTTCAGAAGAATGAGGGGGGTCTCATTGAGACTTATAACATTTTAACGGGACTAGACAGGGTAGATGCAGGGAAGATGTTACCAATGATGGGTGTGTCCAGAACCAGGGGTCACAGTCTGAGGATTCAGGGTAAACATTTCGGACAGAGATAAGGAGACATTTCTTCACACAAAGAGTGGTGAGCCTGTGAAATTTATTACCACAGGAAGTAGTTGATGCTAAAACTTTGAATATATTCAAGAGGTGGCTAGATATAGCACTTGGGGAGAATGGGATCAAAGGCTATGGGGAGAAAGCAGGATTAGGCTATTGAGTTGGATGATCAGCCATGATCGTGATGAATGGCTGAGCAGGCTCGAAGGGCCAAAAGGCCTCCTCCTGCTCCTATCTTCTATGTAACAATGTATCTATGTATATCTATTGCAGACCATGAAGTATTTCTTTAAAAAACTATCCATTGCCTGACCACCATCAAATCTTTTTGTATATTTTCCTAATTCATCACAGCCAACTTCTCCCCCATACTGTAATAATTTCCTTTCTTCAGATCCAAGACATTGGTTTCAGAATGAACTATATCACATTCAAACTTAATGTGAAATTCTATCATATTATGGTCACTATTTCCCAAAGGCTCTTCTACAGCAACATTATTAATAAGCCCTTTATCATTACACAATGCTAAATCCAAGATAACCCCATCTTTAGTTGACTCCTCAACGTACTGCTCCAGAAACCCACCTCATACACACTTTTTTAAAACATTCATTACGAGATGTGGGCGCCGTTGTCTAGGCCAGCATTTATTACCCTTGCGAAGTTGCTGGTGAAATGTCTTCTTGCACCACTGCAATCCATGTGGTGTAGGTACACCTACAGTGCTTTTAATTAAAGAGTTGCAGGATTTCGCTAACCTAGTCTAAGTGTAAATTGAAGTCACCCCTTATTACCGCATTACGTATATTACATACATCTCTAATCTTTGATTCATGCCATGCCCAAAATTTCAACTATAGTTTGGAGGCCTATAAACAACTTCCACCAATGTTTGCTGCCCTTGTTTCTCAGTCCTATCAAACTGAGTCTGCATCTTGATCCTTCGATCTAATATCCTCTCTCATAAATGTATTGGTCTTGTCCTTTACTAACCGGGCTATCCCACCTCCTTTTTCTTTTTGCCTGTCTATCCTCAATGCCGGAAATCCTTGAGTATTCAGTTCCCAATCTTGGTCCCCTTGCTGCCATGTCTCCGTTATGATAGGTAAATCATACTTATTTACCTGAATTTGCGTATTCAAATCATTAACCTTTTTGCGAATGCTCATAGACATCCTTCCCACCCCACCTCCCGTTAATGGGGATTGGACAGTTAATACCTCCTTCAGTGCCTCATCCTCCCACTGCTGGTATTAATCTAGCAACGGGCAAGGGGAACTATAAGCAGACACTGGCGCATTTGTTTGAGGGCTGCCGAAAAGGGAGTGGGCAGCCCTCAGTCAAAGGCCTGATTGGGGGGGATCACTGAAAGCCACCCCTTATGCTTACGGCCAACCCTTCCTCCCCCATAACCCCTACGTCATGACTCCCTTCCCGCCAACATTTACCTGTGCCCGGGTCTCTTTCTGACCTATGGGGCAGTATTTTCTGGCCGTTCACGCAGACAGGATTTTACAGCGCCACCGATGGGACACCCCTGCTGCAGATTTTCTAGCGGAGAGGGTTACCATTCAATGGGAAACCCCGTTGACCAGAAGATCCCGCCGAGCCGCCTCCCGCCACTGCGGAGCACGCCACGGCGGGCGAGGAAAACCCTGCCCGGGGTTTCGGGTGGGTGTCATACCGGCACCAGCCACCGCCTCCCCGGTGGTTCTGCCGATTACGGAAGAGATGCCAGCCTCTGATTGGCTGACAGCTCTCAGTGGGTGGGACCGCTGCCGGGGTCCTTGATCCTGTGGGAAGGCCCTTGAGTGACCTGTCAAGTGCCTGAATGGTACAAGATGCTGCGAGACGTCAAGGAAAGAGGCAAGAGGGCAAGATCCCACCCTCTGTGACAGGTAAAATGGCAGCTTTCATCAGAGGCAAGGCTGCACATAATCAAATTTAATCACTTCATTTGGGAGGTTATTGATTACTTTTAGAAACAGCTTACAATTATAAGTTGTTCACTGTGAAGCAAGACCTCTGCCGAACCCTATAGTTAGAATGTGGAATTTAATACCACAGGGATAGCCAAGGTGATCAGCACAGATGCATTTAAGGGGAAGCTAGACAGGTATATGAGGGAGAACGGTGTGGGAGTCACCACTGATGTATATATATATATATATGTGTGTGTGTTTTACGGTAAGGCCCCTGTACTACAGGTACGGGGGTAGATCCCTGCCTGCTGGCTCCGCCCAGTAGGCGGAGTATAAATATGTGTGCTCCCCGTACAGCAGCCATTTGGTCAGCTGCTGTAGGAGGCCACAGGTGAAGGTGTGAGATGAAGGTGGATGGGACGAGGCTCATGTGGGGCTCGAACACTGGCGCCGACCGGTTTGGGCCGAATGGCCTGCTTCTGTTCTGTAAACACTTTGTAATCCTATTCTGGAATGCTCCTTTAGCACAGGTCCAATGCGGCAATGAGGAGGTTATGTTGCCAACTTGAGGACACAAGTCTCATTTTTTGAAGCTATTACAGCAATTTAACAGTACAATCACAAAATATACCAGCTACTAAGGCAGTTAGCTTGTGGCCAGAAAATAGCAATTTAATACAACACTTAGAGTTGGAGAGTGTGCTAATAGCTGCCTGGAGACACTGCCCTTTTTAATTTGAACATTTATGCTGAAGAAAGCAATCACTGACAACATTAATTATAAACATTTGAGTAAGAGTGCCCGATGCTTGCATTACTTACCATTTGGCCTCTGTCACTTTTCATCACTCTGGCTTACCCATGCATCATTCACACTTATAATGATGCACTTACTTATCTGACTGTCTTGTATCATATAGGGATGTCTTCTTCACAAGCTAAATCCACTGCAGGCTTAACGAGAAGACTTGATTCTTAATGACTGCCTATAACTAAAGACTGCCTTTGCTGAATTTTAAAACGCCCCATGCATAAGTTGCTCATTCCAAAGCATCCGATCGATATACTCTTACTTTTGCAACCATCGGTACACCGTGCAGTCATGGGCACTTTATAATGGTTATCAGGACACGTGGGCAAACAGGTGGAGGCCGTTCCGTCCCTTGAGGTTGTGGTGCCCCTCAAGTCAGATCGTGGCCGATCTGGATCCCAGCTCTGCCTCTCCATTTTGGATCTGGAACCCCCTCACACTCTTGCGTAATAAAAGCCGCTCAATTTTGATTTTGACAGCCTTTGTTGATCCCCAGCCTCTGTGGCTTGTTGACCGGGAGAGTTCAGGATTTCAACTTCTGCCAGTGCGTCGATGTGCTTGCTGGCATCACCCTTAACCGGCCCGGCCCTAGTTTTAAGGTTATGCCCCGTTGGTAAACAAAGTGTGGCACCAGAGCCACCTCAGGAGATGTGAGGTCAGATGGCCAAAAGCTTGGTCAAAGGGGAAGGTTTGAAGGAGGGACGTGAAGCAGGAAAGCGAGTTAGAGAGGCGGAGAGTTTTAGGTCGGGAATTCCAGAACCTAGGGCCTAAGCAACTGAAGGTAGAGCCACCAAGAGAGCAATAAAAATCGAGGACGACCAGAGGGCAGAATTAGAGGAGGACAGATATGTTGCAGGACTGTAGGGCTGAAGGAAGGCGAAAGGGCATTGAGGGATTGTGTTAAAGGCGCTAGTATATATAAGTTGTTGTTGTGTTGTTGTGACAGTTAGAAGGCACTGGGGCTGAATTTCCACCCGACGTCAGTATGGATGGCGGAATGGGAGTCAGGAAATGGGAGTCAGGAAATGGGAGTCAGGAAATGGGATTCTCGCCGGCGAGCTCTCGTTTCCTGATTCTCCTACCCCCCCTCCCAACCAACCCCCAACCCCCACCCACCCCACCCCCACCAAGCCCCCACCCCCCCCAGCCCCCCCCACCCCCACCCCCACCACCCCCCACCCCCACCACCCCCCCCCCACCCCCCACCCACCCCCCCCACCCCCCACCCCCACCACCCCCCACCCCCCCCCCCCCCACCCACCACCCCCCCCAACCCCCACCACCCCCCACCCACCCCACCCCCACCACCCACCCCCCCCACCCCCACCCCCCCCCACCCACCCCCCCCACCCCCACCCCCCCCACCCACCCCCCCCCCCCACCCCCACCCCCCCCCCACCCCCACCACCCACCCCCCCACCACCCCCCACCCACCCACCCCCCCACCACCCCCCCACCACCCCCACCCCCACCACCCCCACCCCACAAAATACGGGAACCCCATTTAAATACATTTTCATGGATTTGCATCTGATTAAAGGGCTCACTTGTCACATGGTCCCGCCTCCCCCCTTGCTATATAATCAAACCCCGCCCGGTTCAAACAAGGACCAGGAGTTTGTTATAACCCACACGAGACCTCCGGGGTCAGGCCAATTATCCTCCTCGAGAGCTTCGTAGAATGTGAGCTTCCCCACTGAGGGCCGGGGACCCCCACCAGCGGAGTAATGGACTCTGTCACAAAAGCCGACCCAAAGGAGAGCTGAGCAGACCGTCCTGGCTGGGACCTGGAGTGTGTTTACTGTGTAGTTTGCTTTGCAATAAAGTAGGTTTCTTTGGCGACAAAGATAAAAGTGGAGCTACAGACGGTGCTGCACGGTTATCTCCTCTCGTACTGCAAGAAGAAGGCTGACACTGTTTTCAAAGTGTGGCTCTTTGGGAGACCTGATGTGTTGGAGGCAAACGTGAAAGATGGGACGCAATACGCACAGTGTATGCGCTACATTTTCAGGGTTAACGCTACAAGCGGTGATGAGCGATAGACGGTAATACTTTTGACTGCGTGTGGCGCCTCCACCTTCAGCATAATAAAAAGTCTAAAGTACCCGCAGCCCAGGACTCCCAAGACATTTGAGGAGCTGGTAACGCTGGTACCGAACCATTCTGAACCCAAGCCGTCAGTCATCTGTCAATGGTGCCATTTTAACACAGCTGAGAGGACCCCTGGGGGTGGGGGTGTCTATTTAATGCATTTGTGGAAACAAGCTGAAATTTGTGATCATGACCCTTCACTGACCGAGATCCTGTGGGACCGCTTGGGTTGTGGCATGAAAAATATGGGACCCCAACGAAAGTTACTGGCTGAGACACTGTTAGACCTTAGGAAGGCCGTGGAAATTTCTCTTCCAAGCCAAATGTGCAGAGAAGGGAGTGCAGAAGCTCCAAGGGATGGAAGTGAACAGCGTGGGATCTGCCCCTTCTTGGAGTATGACACCCCGCCAGAATGGAAACCCCCAGATCCCCACCCTGGAGCGGAAACCGCCGAGGCCAGGTCCGTGTTTCTAGATAGCTAAGCAGGATACGTCCCCCAAATCCGTAGAGGGAGACGCCAGACAATACGGGACGCGCGGCTGGAGAAGCCGCAGGGAGTGAAAGCCACGGGCAGCCAACAAGCCCACCGCCCGACCCGAGGTAGGCGCCAATCCAGAGCCCGCACTTTTCATTTGGAACAATCTGATGACGAATGCATGCAGCTGAACTGCATCGCGATGCCCAGAGCCACCCCCATTCGGATCACCGTTGGGGTAAACAGTCACCTTCTCGAAATGAAATTGGATACGGGAGCCGCAGTTTCGGTCATAGGTAACCAAACATTTGGAGGGATTCAGTCAGGGGGACAACGATGAGCGTCCGAGATATTGAGGCAGGACTGGCAACCGACACGGGGGAACCGCTTGCTATAGCGGGGACCAAGGTGACCCCGGTGACCTACGGGCAGCAATCTGTAAGGTTGCCGTTGTTAGGCCATGATTGGCTGCAACGCCCTCGCCTGGATTGGTCGTGGATTTTGCAGATGGGCTCCGGAGACCTCTATGAGCCGCTGGGAAATTACCCCAAAGTGCTCCAAACCAGACTGGGAGAAATCAAGGAAGCCTTGGCTAAAACACAGGTAGATCCTGAAGCACAAGCTAAATATTTTCGGGCCCGGCCGGACTCTTAAACACCATTGGTAAACGTGAAGCCAGAGCTCAGCCGACTAGAGGGCCTTGGGGTCACTAGGCCGGTAAGATTAGCGGATTGGTCAGCACTGGTGGTCCCCGTCCTTAAACCGGATGAAACCATCCAACTTTGCGATGACTATAAATTGACAGAGAATAAGGCCTCCCAATTGGACAAGTATCCAATGTTGCAAATCAAGGGTTTATGTGCAAAATTGGCTGGAGGTCATCCATTTACGAAGCTTGATATGAGTCATGCTCATCTACATTAGAATTAGACTCGAGTCCAGACAACACGTGACAGTAAATACCCACAGGGTCCTTTATGAATATACAAGATTGCCTTCTAATGCTCTATGATCCTGTCAAACCGCTGGTAGTCATGTGCGATGCCTCACCGTACGTCACACCGAATGGACAATGGTAGAAAGCGGCCAACTGCATTCGCCTCCAGGACACTGGCCTTGGCAGAGCGGAACTACGCACACATTGTAATAGGAGGAATGGCCGTAGTTTTCACAGTCAAAAGGTTCCTCCAGTATGTTACAGACATTGTTTTACGATACCGATGAGCCACAAACCGTTGGTGGGACTCTTCGAAGAAGACAAGACTATCCTGCCTAGCATCGGCCCAGATCCAGGCATGGACTCTCTTAATGATTGTGTACGAATACACGTTCGAGCACTGACCGGTCACACAAATTGTGAACGCTTTGGGTAGACGTCTGCTGCCAACATGTCCCCTGACTCCCCCCCCCCCCCCCCCCCCCCCCAGAGCCGACGGAGTGGAAGCCACACTGAACTTCATGGTTACGTTGCCGGTCACAGCGGCCCAAATGCGTGAGTGGATGCAGACGGATCCTTTATTGTCCAAGGTTCGCCAGATCGTGCTCTATGGGAGCCACCATCGGAAACTGGACAACAAATTGAAGGCTTTTTTTGGCTAAGTTGGCAGAACTCAGCATCGAAGATGGCATCCTCCAATGGGGAACGTGTGCCGTGGTCCCACACAAGGGGGTCTGGACTTCATACTGCGAGATCTGCATAACGGGCACCCGGGCAAGTCACAAATGAAAATGCTTGCCCGAAGTTACGTCCGGTGACCGGGTCTGGACGCGGAGATGGAGCGACTGACTCATCAGTGCGGCGTTTGCCAAGCACATCAGAACCGGTATCCCGGAGGTGTTGGTAACCGACAACGGCACCCCTTTTACTAGCAAAGAGTTCGGGGGTTTCAAGAAAGGAAACGGGGTGTGGCACATCCACGCAATCCCATTCCACCCGGCCTCACATGGGCTGGCCACAAGGGCAGTGCAAACGTTTAAAAGAGGCTTGAAGAAGCAGACCTCGGGATCTCTCAACCCACGGCTTGCCATCTATTTATTTTGTTACTGTATCACCACACATGGCGTGACCGGCGAAACTAAGCAAGAAACATTTAATGGGCCAAAGACTCCACTTTCCCAGATATTGGCGAGAACGTGCGCCGCAGTCAGGAGCAGCAGGGGCGTTGCCCAGACAGGCGGACCCGGACTTCGGATTCAAAACTTCGGTGATGGCGCCAAGTGGGTCCCAGGAAAGGTAGTTCGACAGACACGGCCAGTTTCATACCAGGTTTGGGCACAGGACCGAGTGTTGAAGGAGAATATAGACCACCTCAGAAACAGGAGGCCAGCTCTACGCGAAACTCCTCTGGAGAAATCATGTTCTAATCGGACAGCCCTGGCACCACTGGATTCAAAGGCGTTACCCCCTGGGGAAGCGGCACTGAGAAATGGGGATTCGAGGACTCGGACTCCAATATGGAAGTTTCAGACGGTGAGCAGTCAGGAGAGCAGCCTGTACTGGTCCACCCAAGGGGATTAGCAAGGAAAAGGCGTTCGCCGCTGAGATATATGCCTCCCCTCCACCCCCGGCCACCCTCCACCCCCCAAGGGCAAGAAGTGCAACATTGGGTGAAAAGGACTAGGCATCCTCCTGCTCCACCTTGCTGGGAAGGGTCTTTGCACTTTCCGGTGGGGGGGGGGGGGGTTGTTATAACCCGCACGGGACCTACGGGGACAGACCAATTAGTCTCCCCTTGAGCTTTGTGGAACACGAGCTTCCCCACTGAGGAATCTCCCAGTCCCACCGCTGTCAAATATGTGCTGCCCGCTCGCTCCCTCGGCTACCGCGGAAACCATTGACACTCTCTTGGCATTCCAAATAGCGAAACCCTTATTTTAAAGCAAAGTCGGGCGGCATGGTAGCGCAGTGGCTAGCACCGCTGCCTCATGGCGCCGAGGACCCGGGTTCGATCCAGGGCCCGGGTCACCGTCCGTGTGGAGTTTGCACATTCTCCCAGTCTCTGCGTGGGTCTCACCCCCACAACCCAAAGATGTGCAGGGTAGGGGATTGGCCACGCGAAATTGCCCCTTAATTGGAAAAAAAAAAGCATCGGGCACTCTAAATTTATTGGAAAAACAATTAAGCAAAAACAAATCAACCAATCCACGGACAAAATTCAAGGAGTTTGTCCCTATAGTGTGTGCAAAAAAATGTTCTGCGGGGTCGGTTTTGAGTTTTGGAGAGGAAAGTTAGGCATAGGAGCACCAGACAATCAAGAAACACCAGCCATAATCTTTTAGAAATTGGGGTAAACAAGACAATGATTTTTTTCAAAAATAGGAAATATAGCTCTTGCATGTTTAAGCTACCCAGACAGACGTAGAGCATGGACAGTGATTAGTGGGTTATGAGGATCTATAACGGCCGTATCGCTAATCGAGACTGAACTTTGTGAGACTGCTGAATATATTAAAATGGTTGTTATCTGTGCTTCATTTTCATAACGCTGGTGGCAAATGAATTCATTTACATGTCCAATTTGAACTGTGACAATGACAGCTGATAAATATGTAAAAAGTTACTTTACAGCCCAAGAAACAATGACATTTGCTTGAGGCGTATGTGGGGTTTTTAACGACAGAAGTTAATTAGTATTACAGATCCTGGAAGAGTTTACACATGCCTGCCAATTCCGGACAGGGTTATTGTTACCAGATGGGTGGAGGCCGGGAGAGAATCGTGAAAAATGGACAACACAAAAAAGAATAGGAAATGGTCCGACCAATGGGAGAGGATCCCTACCTGTGTGGGACTTCATGTGTGTTCCGAGTTGCCTGGGCTGGCCAAAACTCTTTCCACACTCTCCACAGTTAAACTCTCCGTGCTGTACCTGAATTGCAAGTATCCCTGTGGACATCGAGGGAAAAGTTGAGAAAAAAAATCATCATTCCAGGACGAGACATCATTAGTATGTCTGATGTGCCGTTAAATGAGGCTACCCTTCAGGCCCCTTAGATGACAACTGTCAGGCTTCATCAGCGTAACCTCTGTCAGGGTTGGCACACACAACACAGAGAGCCTGCATGAATTATGTTGAATTAAATGATCGTGCCCTGTGATGCGCCCACTCTCCGCATGTCAGGTATGCACATTTCAGAGTAGATGGGTCCATGCTTCAGCCCATCACCCAGCCTTGTGCAGTGGGCCACGTCGAACTGGCGGAGGTAAGTCGTACGAGTGATGGGACGTGAGCACAACCACTCCCTCACCACCCCTCCCGCCCTCAAGCACCTCAGAGACAGAGCAGGAATGGGCAGCGGCATCGTGGGCTCCTCAAATTTTCCCACTGCAATCTCCCTGCCCATCGCCACCTCTCTGAGCTTGGGCAGTCGGGGGCACAAGGTCTGCAGACATCCACGAATGAAAGTGTCATCGCACACAAGCCTTTGTGCTTTGAGAATTGCGAGTACTACTGCGTTCAAAACGGCCTTGCTGATGGGCAGGTTTATATGTTGCAATATATGTTTTCATGATCTTTCTGTTGGCCAATTAAACAATAATGCAAGTCAAAGAATTACTGGAGCGGATCATTAGAGGGGCAGCAGGGTAGCATGGTGGTTAGCATAAATGCTTCACAGCTCCAGGGTCCCAGGTTCGATTCCCGGCTGGGTCACTGTCTGTGTGGAGTCTGCACGTCCTCCCCCTGTGTGCGTGGGTTTCCTCCGGGTGCTCCGGTTTCCTCCCACAGTCCAAAGATGTGCGGGTTAGGTGGATTGGCCATGCTAAATTGCCCGTAGTGTCCTAAAAGTAAGGTTATTGGGGGGGGGGGGGGTGTTGTTGGGTTACGGGTATAGGGTGGGTTTGAGTAGGGTGATCATGGCTCGGCACAACATTGAGGGCCGAAGGGCCTGTTCTGTGCTGTACTGTTCTATGTTCTATGTTCTATTGTTTCCTCCATGTGTTCCTGTGTGAATTCAGCACCGCTGAGAGGATTTTCTGCTCAGTGACAGAAATTACTCGGCAAAACCTGGGAAGTTTCCTGAAACAATGTCAGCAAATACATGCATTACACACGCCCCTTTAAAGTAGCAAAATGGCTGCATGGAGAGTATTAAGGAGGAAAGAGAGAGTTAAAGAGAGAGAGAGATAGAGACAGACAGAGAAACAGACAAGAGAGAAAGTCAGAGAGACGGACAGAGAGACGAGACAAGACAGAGAGATAGATAGACGGATAGATAGATAGACGGATAGATAGATAGATGGATAGATAGGTAGATGGATAGATAGATAAACGGATAGATAGACAGATGGATAGATAGATAGACGGATAGATAGACGGATAGATAGATAGCAGGATAGATAGACAGACCGATAGATAGGTAGACGGATAGATAGATAGACGGATAGATAGATAGACGGATAGATAGATAGACGGATAGATAGGTAGACGGATAGATAGGTAGACGGATAGATAGATAGATAGATGGATAGATAGATAGACCGATAGATAGACAGACAGACAGCCGAATTCCATAGCTTGGGAATTCCAGAGCTTGAAGCAATGAAAACAAGGATAAAACCTCTTTTGAGAATATATCTAACTCACTCACCTGGAATGATTCATTCAGGATTATGGAATTACAAAAGTGTTCGAAGCACAATGTATTTTTATTCCAAATAATCCCTGATCTCTATCTTCTCAACAGGTTTTGAGGCATTTGAACAACAACGATTCCGAAAACCTTCAGAACTTATTCATGTTGCTCTAATGTCTCATTCGAGACTGCTATTTCAAATCATCCCAATAAAGCATCAGTTTGTGAACTGCACAGTTGCATTTACGGATTCCACTGTTTTGCAGCATTGCAAATATTCCTTTCTTTGATCTGGAAAATGCTGCCGCGTTCTTCCTCTATTCTAGAATAGATGAGGGGTTAAATTCCTCTTTGATCAAAGACAGCGAGCAGCAAATATGGTGTGGCAAGAGTGGAAAGAATGAGGTTGTTACAGTAATTCAGAAGTGTCAACAAAAGCAGGAAAGCTAGCTCTGAGTAAAGGACAGGGAGAGCAGGGCTAATTGGATCACTCATTTAATTCGCCCAGAAGAGACGAGATGGACTGCGTGGTATGATTCTATGACCAGGTTGAAGGATGTCCCATTCTTTGTCATTATTGCCGCATTGATGCTGGACGTTACTTACACCAGAATGCAACAGGTGTACAGTGTTCCCGAGCAACAGGAAACATGGAGGAAGCTTTAAATGACGGCAGCATGTATTATAATGGACATAAAGTACCACAAAGCATTGGGTTCATTGCAATCTATTTGTGTCACACAGCACTTGTTAGAGGATCTGTTTGAACTTGATGGAAGATGATGCTCTTCTCTAACTGACTGCGCCTGGCTGGTCATTTCCATTTCAAAAGAATAAAGTAATTTATTGCACAAACTCTTTTAGCGATCTGGTTACAAGAGCAAGGTGAAAGGACTTGAATTCTTCAGCGATTAGCTCACTTTCTGACTCCCCAAACGCTGTCCGCCATATACAAGGCAATAGTTCGGAGTGTGATGGAATGTCCTCCACAACACTCATTAAGCTCAACACCATCCAGGACAAAGCAGTGCTCTTGAATGGTACCTCATCCACTGTGTTAAATATCCACCCGCTAGCAGACAGTGGCATCAGTGTGTACCATCTATAAGATACACTGCAGAAACTCCAGAGCTCCTTCGGCAACCACCTTCCAAACTCACGAGCCCAACGACCTAGAAGGAAAATGGCAACATCCTTATGGGAGCGCCATCATCCCCTCAAAGTTTTACACCATCCTGCTCTGGAACTATATCACGGTTTTTGCATTGTTGCTGGGTTAAAATCCTGGAACTCCCTCCCTAACTGTGCTGCAGGTGTACCTACACCACATAGACTGCAGCGGTTCAAGAAGGCAGCTCACCACCACCTTCTCAAGGGCAATTAGCGAAGGTGGATAAATGTTGGCCTTACCAGTGACACTTGCAATCCATGAATAAATAGAACAAAATCTTTGTGTTGTGGTTGACCCCAGATGTCCAACATTCAGACTGCCTACTTTCAGCTCCATAATCTTGCCAGTCCCACCTTGCCCCAGCAGATTTGCTGTTGCATCATTCATCAATACCTTTGTTACTGCTAGTCTTGACCATTTCAATGCTGACTTGGTCAACACCCATCTTCCACCTTACATAAACCTGTGCTCGCCTAAAACTCTACTATCCAAAGAACAAAGAATAATACAGCACAGGAACAGGCCCTTCGGCCCTCCAATCCTGCGCCGATCACATGTCCCATCTAGACCAACTGCCTGTATCCTTCTATACCCCGTCTGTTCATGTGCCTATCCAGATAAGTCTTAAAGGTCGCTAACGTATCTACCAAATCCATATCTTAAAGTGCACCAAATTGCAGTTATTCATTGCCCCTGGATTTGCTGACCTACACTGGCTGCCGGGTTGGCAACTGATCCGAAAATTCTTCATCCATGTCTAGAAACCCCTTTCTGCTTTTCCTGCTTCCTACCTCCGTAACTGCCTCACAGCCCTACAAACCTCCGAGATCTCTGCAGTTCTGGCCTCTTGTACATCCCCGATTTTCATTCCTTCACCATTGCCGACCATGTCTTCAGCTGTCTGAGCCCCAAGCTCCGGAATTCCCTCCTTAAATTCTCTCCTCCTCCAACAGATTCCTTCAAAAAACACTTCTTAGGCCTCGCTTTTGGTCATCGCCCCCGTACCTTCTGCTGAAGTTAAGGTGCAATTTTTAATATATTTGTAATATCTTTCCTGGTCAGCACCTCAATTGTTTTGCTACTTCAAAGGTGTTTTATATAAGGGGCGGCCCGGCAATTAGCACTGCTGCCTCACGGCGCCGAGGACCCAGGTTCGGTCCCGGCCCCGGTCACTGTCTGTGTGGAGTTTGCACGTTCTCCCCGTGTCTGCGTGGGTCTCTCACCCCCACAACCCAGAGATGTGAAGAATCGGTGAAATGGCCATGCTAAATTGCCCCTTAATTGGGGAAAAAAAAATTAGTGGGTACTCTAAATTTATTTTTAAAAAACCATTACTGACACTAGCTTCTTACTCCACATGTATAAGCTGCTGGGGTGGGGTCTAAACTCGGGTCCCTGGACCTTTACTCCAGGCCTCTGGAATTACTTGCACTGCAACAACAAACAACAAACCTCCGACGCTCCCGTTCCCAGACATCTCTAACGGAACAGAAGTTAGTTTTCCCTTCCGGATTCTTGGAAGAGAGGCCATGCACTGAATCCTGTTGCAATCTGTATTGGATGTGTGTTACAGCGAAACACAAGATTTATGAGTGCCCTCCTCCATTTGATGGGACAAGATGTCTTACATTCATGTTTACAGGATCACCGTCCAATATCAAAAAGTAATTACACAGGTTGATGGCATTTCCCGTTAAAACAGGGAGATCTGGCAACTTTCCTTAAACATGTCTTATTTCGTGTTTGCTGTTTGCTTTTATCAAAACAGAACAAAATCGAAGTGAATTCAAAACCAGAAAAAGCCTCTGGTCAGCAAGTGTTGGGGCGTGGGTTTTGAATTCGAATTTTGTGTGTCATTTGTGTGTCGATGAACGGTACAGAGGGGTGATGGTGGTAATGTTACTGATAACTTTAGAGACCCAAGCTAATTTTCTGGGGACATGGGTTCAAATCCCACCCTGGCATTTGGTGACATTTGAATAAAATCTGGAATTCAAGCTAGTCTCAGTGATGGTGACCATGAAAATGTTGCTGATTGTCACAAAGACCCATCTGGGCTTTGGGAGGAATTGTGTTATCCTACAGGTGACAACAGGCCCTCAGTGACTCTAAGTGTCCTCTGAGTAAGCTCTAAGGGCAACTATAGATGGGCAACAAATGCTGGTCTGGCCAGAAGCGCCCACATCCCATCACAAAAGAAATTTCAGGAACTGTAGAGATGTTTGCGTTTCTGGCTGAATGGAAAGGCAGTACTGTAGGATGCAGCAGCACTGATCTAACCAGGAAATATATTTGTATATCTATAGCGTCATCGAGTTTTACAGCATAGAAAGAGGTCTTTTGGCCCAGAGTGCTGGTCATCAATCACCTATTTACTCTAATCCCATTTCCCAGCACTTTGTCTGTAGTCTCGTACACTCTGACATTTCAAATACTCATCGAAATGCTTCTTAAATGTTCAGTAAGAAGTCTTACATCAGGACATGTTGGACTTTAACCTGGTGTTGTAAGACTTCTTACTGTGCTCACCCCAGTCCAACGCCGGCATCTCCACATCATTGTTAAATGTTGTGAGGGTCTCTGCCTCTACCACCCTTTCAGGCAGCGAGTTCCAGATTCCCACCACCCTCTGGGTGAAAATGTTTTTCCTCACATGCCCTCCGAACCCCCTGCTCCTTACCTTATAATATACATACGCACATAGAGAGAAAGCGGTACATATTACATCTCACACTGATATAATGCACATTGGCATTCCTAAAGTTTGGCAAGACATTTTTTCTGATCTTCCGCCAGCCTAACAGTTCCAGTGAGCGTAAAGGTGGGAAAATAGTTTTGTTGTGCTTCAGTCTGTTGTATTTTCCAGTGCGGCTTTTCCCAGATGGAAGCACCGAATCATACACCACAGGAGGAAGATCATCACACATGTGCCAGCGAGCCTCCAATTAGCCTCCTGCTCAGTTGGCAGTGGCAATGTGCCACCCTGGTTCTGCGGAAATGGGGTATCGTCCTAATTTCAGCCCCAAGAGTGGGACTTCACCATCAGCCACAAAAAATAAGAACTAGCAGCAGGAGTGAACCCCTCGAGCCTGCTCTGCCAACCAACTAGATCGTGGCTGCCCTTCTACCTCAATGCCATTTTCCCGTGCTATCCCCATATCCCTCAATGTCTTAAATATCCACAAATCTATCGAACTCTGCTTTGAACATATTCAATGACCGAGTCTCCTCAGCCTCGGGCTGTGGACCCTTGACAAAACCTGTAAGAATTGTGCATGCTAGGGCAGCACGGTGGCCTAGTGGTTAGCACAGCTGTCTCACGGCGCTGAGGTCCCAGGTTCGATCCCGGCTCTGGGTCACTGTCCGTGTGGAGTTTGCACATTCTCCCCGTGTCTGCGTGGGTTTCACCCCCACAACCCAAAAATGTGCAGAGTAGGTAGATTGGCCACGCTAAATTGCCCCTTAATTGGAAAAAATAATTGGGTAATCTAAATTTATTAAAAAAAAGAATTGTGCATGCTTTTCAATGAGATCACCTCTCATTCTTCTAAACTCCAGAGAATGTGGGCCCAATCTCCTCATCGGAAAATCCTGTCATCCCAGGAATTAGTTTGGTGAACTTTTGTTGCATTCCCTTTATGGCCAGCACGTCATTCCTTAGATAAGGAGATCAAAACTGCACACATCACTCCAGGAGTAGTCTCACCCAAGGCTCTATACAACTGCAACTGGTCATCATTGCTCCCGTACTCTACTTTGCAATAAAGGCCAACATAACATTAGCCTTCCTAATTGCTTGTTGCACACTTTCAACAACTTGCGAACAAGGACATGCAAGGCCCTGTGGATATCAACACTTCCCCAATCTTTCATTGTCTACAAAATACTCCGCCTTCCTGTTTTTCAAATTCAGCCATTATCTCACCAAAGATGTTGCCAGACCTGCTGAGCACTTCCAACTTTTCCTGTATTAATTTCAGATAAACGTGTGCTACCTAAATGTAGTCGTAAGATCACCGGTATATTGAGGTTTAATTCAATCATGCATTGATTACTAATCTGCACATTCATCATTAAACCAGCTCGTGCGAACCATCTGAAAAAAAAAAACCCAGTCTGCTGTGTGACAGAAAGCAGCCATCTTACTGTAGAGCTTCAAAACCGACTGAAATACTAACTTGTTTCACCTGTTGGATCCACAAAGGGACTGTTTGCTCCCCAGCTTTGATATAAGGCAGACAGATCTTTTGGACTGTAGCTCGTCAGCATGTTAAAGGAATCCATGTGCTTTGCCCCATAGTCTGGCTCCGGTGGTGACTCCTGCTCGACGGTGCGTGAAGCTGCAGAGAGTTCCTCTGGACTCGGACGACGTGGCATCAACCGATTCATCTGCCCACCTCGTAGGCCGTGCCCTGATGATGCCAGCTCGGTTGCACCTCCTGACCCACACTCTGGTTCAAACAGAGCGTCGGCTTTCACCTTACTCAGCTGGCCTGCTCTGGGCACGCTCTGGCATTCTCGACCAACTTGGGCGTTTGATGGGTACAATTGGCGATGATTACCAGAAATCGCACCACCGACACTGACCTCTTGGAAAAAATTATCTTCGGTAACACTCTCGGTTGGCAATCCATATCTCGGAGCTGCAGGCTGCCCATTAGTGAACTTGCTTTCAAAATTGCCAGCTTGTAAGATTTTGTGCTCTGAGCATACATTTGAGCGCACTTTCTTTTCTGAAATGAACCCATAAAGCTTACGGCTGGTTGCTCGCTGGTACCAGTAAGCACCTGGAGCTGAGTCTGCACACCCTGTGCCTGCGAGAGGGAGGGAAACTCTGTGCCGAGATGGGTCAAGTAACTGGTTAGCGATCCCTGACAACAAGGGAGCTGCTTCGGGAGTTGGTGATCGCCTTTGGCACCGGGGGTGAGCATGTCCCTGTGTAGAGGTGAGCCTGGGAGAGCTCTCTTTCCCATTCAGTACCGGAGGGGGTCCCGTGCGTCGACTCCTCAGAAGACCGGCCGAGTCGTGATTCGTGACTTTCAACCCATTCCTCGCCAGCCATTTTGGAGCCGGCCTATTGAGGTTTAGCTTGTGTAGCACACGCTGGTGCATCAGGAGCACTTCAGGGTAAAGTGTTGTGTGATTACAAAACTGACAAAAGTGTGTGATCATAGCGTCCTGTGCTGGTGAGGTAGGCGAGCCCTTCAAATAGAAATTATCCTTGCAGGTGACCTCTTTAAAAAATGTTACGGTCAAATCCAATGGAAACTCATCCTGAGATGTATTTGTGTGGGTATCGATGGCGTGCAATTGATCTGTATCTTCTGAAGGCCCTTCAACATTTAAATTGGTGCGATTTAAGCTCTCCAATGGAGGGGGTGACCCTGAATTGCTTCCACTGCCTGGTGTGTCCTGACAATCTGGTGACGAATTGGACTGAAAGATAATTTCTGTGTCTCCGTTAGATCCAAAAAGTTTCTCTCTCTGTTGTCCCCTGAGCACCTGAGCTTCAGAAATAGCACCACGCTCCCCAGAGGCTGTCATGGCCGCATTAACATCCAAACAGCGGGATGCATCAATTGGAGAATGACTGGATCCTGGCGTATCGGGAAAAGGCTCATGAATCCTGTCATTGGGATCTGGAATGTCTTCCTGAGATTCATCCTGAGGAGCTATGCGGTGGGAGGGCGAGTGGCACTTGAGTGGAGGTGACTCTGTCACTGCGTCGTCACAAGGAGTACATGTGTATGGCTTTTCTCCTGTGGAGAAATAAAACACAACAATCTTTCAAAACAGACACATTCGCAATTAAAATGCATTCACTGCCTACAAACCAGGAAGAACTGGTGGCATCAAACCCTTTTGTATGAGCAAACACCTTTTGGCAGCGCATCAGAGAGAAAAAGAGTTGCATTCCTACTGAACTTTTCATGACCTCAGGACACCCCAAAAGTACTTTACAGCCAATGACGTACTTTCTATTGTGATGTAGAAATTGCAACAGCCAATTAGTAAGCTGCCATAAACACCAATGAGATAAACAATTAAATCTATTTTGTAGAGATGTTGATTGTAGGATAAATATTACCCAGGACAATGGTGGGAACTCCCTGCTCTTCTTCCAATAAAAGCTCTGGAATCGCTTCAAAAAATTCTTTCACGGGATGTGGGCGTCGCTGGCAAGGCCGACATTTGTGGCTCATCCTTAAATACCCTCGAACTGAATGACTCGCTCGGCCATGTCAGAGGGAAGTGAAGAGTCAGCCACATTACTGTGGGTCTGGAGTCACACATCAGCGGGTAATGGGTAGCTTTCCTTCCCTGAAGGGGTTTTTATGCCAATCGATGAGCGATTGCCCGTGGACACCAGTGCTGAGGCTAGCTTTATAATTACGGATTTATTCATTGGATTTATACTCCACCAGTTGCCATGGTGGAATTTGAATGTACAGTCACGTTCCGATAATTAATGGCTTCGAACAAGTGTCATCCAGACGTCAGCTCCCTTCTCTCGCCACAGATGCTGAAATCTTCCAGCATTTTCTGTTTTTACCTCAGAAGATTAATAATGTGTTTAAATGGGAAGTTTATTCCATAATTTCTGTCACTGTTCTAAATGGTTTCTTCTTTGATTAGCATATAACAATAATTTTATTGTCACAAGTAGGCTTACATTAACACTGCAATGAAGTTACTGTGAAAAGCCCCTAGTCGCCACATTCCAGCGCCTGTTCGGGTACACAGAGGGGAGAATTCAGATTGTCCAATTCACCTAACAAGCACGTCTTTCGGGACTTGTGGGAGGAAACCGGAGCACCCGGAGGAAACCCACGCAGACACGAGGAGAACGTGCAGACTCCGCACAGACAGTGACCCAAGCCGGGAATCGAACCTGGGACTCTGCTGTTGTGAAGCAACTGTGCTAACCACTGTGCTACCGTGCCGCCCATTCCTTGCAGAGTATTGGATTAAAACAATTTACATTGATTTGGCTCCTTAGAGTGAGAAAACGTCCCAAGGTGCTTCATGGGAGTATTATAAAACAAAGTATGACACCAGGCCGTATTAGATTAAAATGTAAACGTAATTTTATTTTTAATCCCCCACCCCCAAAATTGATTTGAGAGGCCTTCCTGATGCTTAACTTGTGTCAGCATTGTTTTGGGGCAGGACCTTTGTATCTTTGAACGTTGGCTTAAAGATCAAATGAGCCCTAAAATGATCAGGCTACTGTTCAACAGTAGTTGCTGTTATTCTGGGGTACATAAGTGTCAGGTGGTGTCACTTGTATAGTAAATGAGGACACAAAACCTTTTAAAAATAAAAGCAACGGGTGGAATAGTGTTGATTTCAACGGCTGCACTATGAGCTAATTGACTTTTTAGCAATGATCAAATGTTTAGTCAAATCCTGTGGTGAAATGGAAGCAGTTTCTAAATGTTGGTAATGTAGTTAAGTAATTGAGGGTTTTAAGACCACTTAATTTAAAAAAAACTGAGACTGTTATAAGTATCTTTAAAATTCATCAGATACCAAATGTGTGATCAGATGACCAAAACCTCAGTCAAAGACGCAGATGGGGCGGCACAACGGCACAGTGGTTAGCACTGCTACTTCACAGCGGCAGGGACCCGGGTCAATGCCGGCCTGGACTGTCTGTGTGGAGTTTGCACGTTCTCCCCATGTAAACGTGAGTTTCCTCCGGATGCTCCGGTTTCCTCCCACAGCCCAAAATTGTAGAGGTTAGGTGGCTTGGCCATGATAAATTGCCCATAGTGACCAAAGGTTGGGTGGGGTTACAGGGATAGGGCGGGAGATTGGGCCTGGGTAGGGTGGTCTTTCGTTGGATCGGTGCAGACTCAATGGGCTGAATGGCCTCCTTCTGCACTGTAGGGATTCGATTCCATTCTATTTGAAGAAGCATCTTAAATAATGCAAGCAAGGTAGAGAGGTGCAGAGGGCGTATTCCAGAACTCACAGCCTAAGCAACTGGAGGCGCAGCCAGACAGGATGGAGCAGAATAAAATTGTGGGCTACACAAGAGGCTTGAATTAGAGCAGCGCAGTTATCTTGGAAGTTTCCAGGAAGTCTGGAGTTAACGGAACAGATGAAACTGGGAACCACAACAGGTTCAGTAAAGTCACAGAGAGTTGAAAAAGTATTGGACCGTGAGAGGCCAGAAAGAGATCTGCAGTAGTGCTAAGGTTTGTGAGAAATGACTCCAGTTTGGGAGACAGAAATAATTATGGAAATCGATGGCTGGACCTCTGAGTTTGCGTAAAAGCCTTTAAGAGAAAGGAAACCTGAAAGGAGAGGCGTAAAATGCGAAAGCTTGATGGTAGCAGTGGAGGGAAAAAGTAATTTAAAAGAAGATTTGAAAGTGTGACTTTTGAAAGCGGAATTTGACGTTCCGTGAAGCAAGGTGGGTCACGGTATAATAATCATCTGCAGGAATTTTGAGGATACATTCACAGACATTCACTTGGGTCCGGAGAGGAGTGTGTCTGACCACAGTCATCTTGTGTGCTTAAAAGGGACTTTGTGTGTTAATGAGACTATTGTAGATGTACTAGATTTAAGATGTACTTTGTAATCTATTTATCTTAAAACCTGTGCGTAATTAAGCTAACGGGGGAGAAATTGTACAATAATCCAACTTTTCATGTTTAATCAATTTCTTGCTGTTAAAAATAATTAGCGGTCCTGTGATTCTGTTCCTCCACGTTTCATTTTTTAAAAAGTCCAAGTTATTTTGAGCCGGGGTTCCTTTCTGGAATCTCCCCGTCCAGTTATAACATCAAAATACAAGCAGAAACATTCTCTCACCATCCAATGCAAGTCGGTTGTCCCCCTCATTTACTCTGTCCTATCAGCATATCCTTCTCACTGGGCGGAATTCTCCGTTTTTCACGGCTAACGGCGATTCTCCGACCCCGATGGGCCGAGCGGCCGGCCGTTCACAACTGTTTCACGACGGCGGCAAACACACCCGGTCGCTGCCGTCGTGAAACGGGTGCCAGATGCCCGTTTGGGGCTTCTAGGGGCCGTTTGGGGCAAGAGCACCACGACTGTGCTCGGGAGGGGACTGGCCCGCGATCGGTGCCCACCGATCGTCGGGCCGGCGTCCAAATTGGATGCACTATTCGCCTCCACCGCCCCGCAAGATCAACCCGCCACGTCTTGCGGGGCGGCTGGGGAAAGACGGCCACCGCACATGCGCGGGTTCGTGCCATCAGCATCATGACGTCAGCCGCGCATGCGCGGGTTGGAGCCGACCAACCTGCGCATGCGCGGCTGACGTCATTAGGCGCGCCGGCTGCGTCATTCTTGGCGCGACGCCTCCGCGGCCGAGAGTTACGGAGCGCCGCTCCTAGCCCCGCCGGAGGGGAGAATAGGGGGCGAGGGGCGGCCTCTGGGGCCGTCGTGAAACTCGGCCGAGTTCACGACGGTTCTCCCCATTTTTCCCGGGAGCGGAGAATTCCGCCCGCTGTCTCTCACTCATCTAGTAGCGTGTTCCACATTCTCACCGCACTCTGACAACAGGAGTTTTCTCTGCGTTCCTCATGAGGTTTGTTTGTTTGCGAGTTATATTCATGGTCCTTCGTTTGGGTGCCCCTGGCACCCTCAAATGAAAACATCCTCCTCGATATCTAACCCGCCAAACGCCTCCGTAATTTTTGTTCTGCCTGATCTTTTCGTCGGAGGGCTAATTAAATCAAACAGCGCGGAAATCAACTTGAATATTGAGTGACAGCTCTAATTACAGCATGGCAAAGATGATTGTGGCCAAATTAAAACGCATGTTTCACATTTCAAGGGTGTCAGTCTGTCGGAAAGTGCTGAACAGGTACGAGAGCAGTAAGATTCAAACTATAATTGTAGTGAGCCGTCACAAAAAGGTTGCCCTGTGAATCATATGGCTTAAATTTCACAGCTGATTTACATGCACAGACAACCTCTTTGATTAACATCGACAAGCTGCGTACAGGGTGAGATTCAGTCAGCAACTTAAGATTGTCCTTTAAGCTAAAGAACTGGGAGATTGCAACTATTGAGTTGGATTGAATAGGTTGGAGGCCTTTTCTTTCGAAAAGACTTATAGGTGATCTGACAGAGGTCTTTAAAATGCTGACTGAGTTGCCCGGGGTGGGTGCAAACCGGAGCACCCGGAGGAAATCCACACCTGCACGGGGAGGAAGCATAAACTCCACCTCGTCACCCGAGGTTAAACACTGTGCCACAATGCCAATGCTAGGCAAAAATAACAGGGGCGCGATTCTCCCGACTTACAAAAAATCAGAGAACAGCGGGCGGCGTAAATTTTTACGGACACGCTGGTCCGATGCCCTCCCGCTATTCTCCCCCCCCCCCACGCCCGCCTCCCGACACGAATCGCTGCCCGCTGTTTTTTTACGGCGAGCAGCGATTCACTCCTGGCCGATGGGCCGATTTCCAAGGCCTTTACGGCCGTTTTTACAAGCGTAAAACACACCTGCTCTGACCGTTCGCAAAAACGGCCGTAAAGTCCCGTTCTCGGGAACCATGGCACCGATTGGCACGGCCGTACCACCCCGCGCACTCTTTCTCCCTCCGCCGCCCCGTAGGATCCATTCGTGGGGCGGCTGAGGGGCATACTGGCCCGCGCATGCGCGGGTTTCACGCATATGCGTGATGACGTCATCTGACGCGTCAGCCGTCGCTAACTTTGGCTAGCGGGCTAAACTAAATTCGTTAAGCCCGCGATGCCGGAGTTCACGGCCGCGCGATGCTAGCCCCGACCGGGGAGATGAATCGGTTCCCGGTCGGGGGGGCGGAGGCTGGCGTCAAACGCGCCCGTTTTTGACGCCAGCTTCCCGATTTTTCGTAACTCGGGAGAATCGCGCCCCAGGGTTTTCTTCTCTTCCCGCATGAGACGTGGGTGTACGCTACCTAAAATCAGTACAGCCCCGCAGAGCGCAGCGCGGTATAGTGAGGTCACTAGAATGTGAGAGGTTATTCAGCAGCAGCAGCATGATGTTTTCGGCAGGTGAGTCATTACAAAGCACCTGCTCACAGGTAAAGGATACACCTGGTGACAGATAGAAGTGCACGGAAATAATGCTTTTTAGGGCCCTGATCACCCCCCCCCACATCCGTAGCCTCTGTCGCTGGCCTTCCCTTCTCCGGACTCCGACCGCGTTGGGGCGGCTACTTAGTTATCTCCAGGCAACCTGTCCAGTAACCTGTGAGGCAAGAGGCACTCAGACCCGGCAGCTCGTCACCCAGAACCTCCCGTTACAACTTAGAATTAGTGTGACGTTGGTTTGCAATCCGACTTATCGAAATGTCCCCTTTATAGGGAGATCAAAAACACACGACAGCAACAGTACACACACCCCCAATGCCTGGCTCAAGTCCTGAAACTGATATTAGGCCACTTATTAAAAGACAGTCAACGCAGCATAGAAGGAGGCCAAAGCACCGTGTCGAGGTACAGGGCACACCCAGTAATAGATAGACGTACGTGGGAGTTCCACTGCTCAATCCCTGCAGAAGTCCATTTCCCACTAGTGCCCGTCTAATTTTCTATTGAAATCACGGTCATCTCCGCTTTCAACTGATTCGTAGGCACAGAGATTCAGGCCACTGCCATTCACTGCGTTAAAAGTTTTCTCCTCGACCCCCCCCCCCCCCCCCCCCCCCCCCCCGCATCTCTTGCCCCCATTTCTGTGCCCCCTAGTCTTTGTACCATCGGCACAGGGAAACAGCAATTCAGCATGGCCAATCCACGTAACCTGCACGTCTTTGGACTGTGGGAGGAAACCGGAGCACCCGGAGGAAACCCACGCAGACACGGGAGAACATGCAGACTCCGCACAGACAGTGACCCAAGGCCGGAATTGAACCCAGGTCCCTGGCGCTGAGGTAGCAGTGCTAACCACTGTGCCACTGTGCCGCCCCAAGGGTAAATCACCCGCGAACCCTCTCAAGGACCAAAGTGTGATGAGTAGAACTAATTGTGGCCCAACCAGAACATAGACTCAATGGCAGCGACACCACACAACACCTGAACCAATACAGCGCTAGATCCTGTTTCTGAAGCTATTCAAGCGTGGGCGTTTGCTCCTCAATGTGACATCTTGGGATCAATGGCTGCACAAGAGGCGGATGCAGCAGCAATGCTGCAAAGTCAAGGTGATCACAACTAAAATTTGATATCTCAAAAATGTATTCGTACCTGCACTTTTCTGACCTTTGATTACAGGCGCCGTACCCAGTTATATTTTTGTGTACATTTTCCAGGTAAAGCTGGAGGGGTTTTCTGACTTACAGACTGTAAATTGGAAAGATGCCACTAGGTGGTTTCATTTCCAAACTGCGAATGTACAGAAATCTCAGCTGGCTGACCTGGTGATTAAAATCATCCATTTGAGCTCTTTCGTCACTAGGGAGCAGCAGAGACTGCTTCAACCTTCAATAGGGAATCGACTTTCACTGGAGCTAAAGTAAATGACTTCAATGTCCCATCTAAAAGAACAGGCAAGCAAAACATTTACTGCGCTAGTAATGCACTGGTCAAAATCCCTTGATGTGCACAAAACCATGAGCTCAGCTTTTCTGTTTGCTGTTTTCTCACTGATACCTGCTACCTAATTTTGTATTAGCCGGAACAGTCACAATCAAGTGGATATCACACATTTCCTCCTCCACTGCACATAAAATTCCTTTTAATTCATTCAGCTCCGTCCTCCATTCCCAATTTGACTTGTTCCATTGTTGGTGGCCATGCATGTCTTCAGCTGCTTCGGGCTCGAAGCTTGGGAGTTGCATAAACGTCAGAAACTGAATCTTACACGATGGAATTAGATGACGTGGTTTGTGGGGGTGGGGGGGGGGGGGGGGGGGGGGGGTTGCAGGAGGTTTGTGTCGAACAAAACCAACAACACAGACCAACTGGGCCGAATGGCCTGTTTCTGTGCGGAACCTTCTCTTTGATTCTATGTAAATTTGGAGTTTCGTGTTTTAAAAGTTCAGTCAGATTGTCAGGCATTAACACATAAAGCAAGGCTGATTATTATTAGAAAACGTGTAAATTTCCATCTGGAACTTTTACACTTATAGATATAAATATGGAATGGGAGAGTAATTGATGAAAAGTGTTGCTTATTACACACACGTCAGGTAACATGAATAAATAAGTGTTATTAGTTCCCATACAATGCTGCACAAGCGCCTTTTCTTCAGCAATAGGATTAAGAGCAGAATATTTCTTGAGACACTCTAGCCAATAAACTTCCTGGGCTGGATTCTCCGGTCGTCGATGCCGAAATTGCGTTTGGCAATCGGGCGGAGAATCAAAGTTCCCGACCAAATCGGGGGCGGCGCCGTGTTTGAGATGCTCCGCCCCCGCCAAAGCTCGACGGCCTCAGGACGTTGCCTGAGGCCCGCCGTACCATGCTCCGCCCCCGACCGGCTGAGTACCCGACGGCGTGGGTCTCTCATGGTCTCATCTGTCGGGAACTCGGCGTCGCTGCTGCGGACACAGCCCAGCGCTGCCACAGTCGGGGGAGGGCCGATCCGCGGGCAGGGGCATCTTCATCAGGCGCTGTGGGCACAGTGCGGGGGGGGGGGGGGGGGGGTGGTCTGGGGCGTGAGTGCCGGCTGGAGGGGGGGGCAATATTTCGTGGGCCTGGTCCGCGAGTGGCTGGCGCCATGTAGCACGGTGCGGCCACTGCAGGCCGCCGTCGTGTGCATGCGCGGCCACGGACCCGGCACTTCTCTGGGCCGTATCGGTAGCTAGAGCCGGGTGCCCTACGCTGCCGGCATGCTAGCCCCCAGCCAAGCGGGAATCGGTGGCGTGGGGCCATCCCCAGAATCGGAGAATCCAGCCCCCTATCTTTCTCCATTCCTCCCTCACAATAGTCACCATGATTGGCCAATGGACAAGCTCATTGCCCCTAGATCTCCACAATGTCACTGGGAAACTGGATCTGAGGAGAGTCGGAGAACACGGAACTCGCTCTTTCTTTTTCCTCCTTCACTTTCTCCGCTTGAGCACTGGCCGTCAGGAAGTGTGGGGACTGCAGTATATTTCTAATCTACTAAATCCAGCTCCCACATAATTACCAACTGCCGATTGTGGAAGACTCTTCTGAGTTTCTTCATCCACCGGTCAGAATGACCTTCTATTTCTTTCACCCCCTCATGTGTTTATCCAGCTTCCCCATAAGTGGATTTTGAACTCGAGCACCATAAGACATAGGAGCAGAATTAGGCCACTCGGCCCATGGAGTCTGCTCCGCCATTCAATCATGGCTGATATTTTCTCATCCCCATTCTCCTGCCTTCTCCCCATAATCCCTGATCCCCTAATTAATCCAGAACCTGCCTATCTCTGCCTTAAAGGCACAGAGTAACTTGGCCTCCACAGCACAAGTGGAGTCATCTCCTCCATGAACAACCCTTTCATGCCCCAAAGGTGCTTTGTAGCCAAAGAAGTTGTTTAAAGTCTCGGGAGCCGGTTAGCTCAGTGGTTTAGAACGATGCAAACAGCACAAGTTCTGGTCACCCAATCAGACTTCCATTTCGGAGAGGAAAAAGCTCCAGGCTATTTAGTTTTTCCGGACAGTTACAGTTAAGTTATCATCCTTGTAAATCTGCTTTTGCAGCATCTCCAGGGCCTCTATAAACTTTAAAAAAATATAAATTTAGAGTACCCAATTATTTTTTCCAATTAAGGGGCAATTTAGTACGGCCAATCCACCTACCCTGCACATCTTTGGGTTGTGCAGGTGAAGCTCACGCAGACACAGGGAGAATGTGCAAACTCCACACGGACAGTGACCCATGGCCGGGATTTGAACCCGGGTCCTCAGCACCATAGGCAGCAATGCTAACCACTGCGCCACCGTGCTGCCCTAGGACCTCTATAAACTTGATGAAACTTTTGCTTGCTCATGTCTTTAAGTTCCATTCCCCGGTGGTTGGGGGGGGGGGGAGGTGGGGGGGGGGGGGGGGGGGGGGGGGGGGCTCTCTCGAGGGAAGGTAAAGTATCCCATGGCACTCTTTGATGAAGAGCAATGGGATTCTTACTGGGGTCCTGGCTATTATTCATCCCTCAGTCAATATCATTTTAAAAAAGGTGATCTGGTCATTATCACATCACTGGCTGTGGGATCTTCCTGTGCGCAAAATGGCTGCTGAATTTCCTACATGACAACAGTGACTGCGCTTCAAAAGTACCTCATCGGCCGTGAAACATTTTACGATATCCTGACGTGAAAGTTGCTAAACAAATGCAAGTCTTCCTTCCTTTGTACAGATGGCACCCAATGGGTAGTGGAAATCTGTCACTCTCTCCGACAAAGGTATTGAGGCTACAGGTGCAACTGAAATGGCAAAACTAGATTTTCTTTTAAGGGTTATGAAAGGTTTACAAAACCGTAGAGGGAGGAGCGGGTAGCTGGAGTGAAGGTACAAATCATCAACATTCCAACTGAATGACAGAATGGGCTTGGAGGGGTTGAATGGCCTCCTCCTGTTCCTATGAATTGCCCCACATGATAAACAACTGTACTATTGGCTTTCGAAGAAGCTGGCAATTGAGAATACCTGCCATACTCATCAAAGATATATAGATAGATTTCAACAACAGCACCTTGTATTTATATACAGTCCCCTCAGCATTTTCAAACTAATCTTGGCACTGGGCCACTCAGGGAGATAGTGCAGGGATGACCAAAACCTCGATAAGAAAGTTATGTTTTAAGTTGTGTCTTAAAGGAGGAAAGAGAGGTAGAGAGGCAGGGTTGTTTAGCAAGGGAATTCCAGAGTTCAGGACCTTAGCAGTTGAAGGCAAAATCATTGAAGGTGTGACTAAAGAAAAAGGATTGACTGGACTAAAGGGCGGCACGGTAGCACAGTGGTTAGCACTATTGCTTCACAGTGCAACCAGGGTCCCAGATTAGATTCCCGACTTGGGACACTGTCTGTGCGGAGTCTGCACGTTCTCCCCGTGTCTGCGTCGGTTTTCTCCGGGTGCTCCGGTTTCCTCCCACAAGTCCCGAAAGATGTGCTTGTTAGGTGAATTGGACATTCTGAATTCTCCCTCTGTGTACCCAAACAGGCGCCGAAATGTGGCGACTAGGGGCTTTTCACAGTAACTTCATTGCAGTGTTAATGTAAGCCTACTTTTGACACTAATAAAGATTATTATTATAACAGGAAGCTTAAACTTTGCATTTATGTGGCACCTTTCATGACGTCAGGATGTTGCAAAGTGCTTTGCAGCCAATGACATTGTATAAAGCGTAGACACGTGTGCTGGAGAGTAGGTTAGCTCAAGTGGCTCGATGGCTAGTGTGTGATTTAGAATGATGGAAACAGCAGCGCTTGCGCCGGACGTCAACTTGGGCCCTGCCACCCCGTCCTACCCCCTGAGAGTGGAAGGCAACGACAAACCAACAAAGGCTTTCAAGAAAATGGCTAAACATGGAGCATCAGCAGACAATAAGGCTTCAGGCAGAGTACACATGACCTGATTGTTATAATGTAGGAAACATGGTTGCCAATTTACACACCGTGGTCTTGTCCTGAGGCGAAGATGACCATGTTCATCTTCTGGGCTGTTTGGTCGGGTTCCGTGCGTACTGAGGTGACTGTCAAGACCAATCGGTGACTGGAAGTCTCCGTAACAAACAGGACAGCTTACCACAGGCAATTGGATTTTGAACAAGTTCCTGGCTCGGGATTTCCTCATCTTGCATTTTCTCTCTGCCTTTGATATGCCTTCAAAGGAGGATGCAGTGTTTGTAAGGCCCTTGAGGCCCGGTAACCTCTGGGCCCCTCCCCTCACTGCACCCTCCCCAGCTGATCTACCAGGACCCCTATCAGCCCCCTCGCAAATCCCCAGGCCTTCCCTATCCTCCCGGCCCTCAGACCCCTGCCACATACCTTGGGCGAGATTCTCCGTTGCCCGACGGCGATATCGTAATTGGTGATCAGGCGGAGAATCCCTTCCGACGCCCAAATCGGGGGTGGCGCGGCATCGGTTTGACGCCGGTTTGAGTCTCCGCCCCCCCCCCACCCCGAAATGGTGTCATCGCATCCCGCGTCGCACGCCATTGGAACAACGTTGGCGCATCATCGGAAGGCCCTCCCCCGATGCTCCATCCCTGATGGGCTGAGTTTTCGACCACACGGTTGACGTGTGATCTGAGCGGTCGGAACGCGGCGTGGCAGCTACGGACTGTGTCCCTCGCCACCACAGTCGGCCGGGAGCTGTGCTGCTGGCTGGGGTGGCTCCCGAGGGTCGCCAGGGCTTGGCCTGTGGGGCCGAATTTGGCAGGTTGGGTCCGCATGCACGGCCACGGGTCCGGCCGTTTTTGGCACGGGAGCCGGGAGTTTTACCCGGCGCTGCTGCTAGCTCCTCATCGATCCCGGAATCGGCTCCAGTTGTGGCGGCGTAAAACGCCACAGATCCCACGCCGGCGTCGGCACTTTGCCGCAGAATCGGAGAGTCCAGCCCCTGATCTCAGGACTTGGTTCCAGGCAGCTCCCTGCAGTGCCTCATCCAGCCACTGGAGCGCTGTTCCTGGAAGGGTTGGAGAGCTGCCGGCCATTCAGATTGTGGCAGGCAGATGTCCCGCCTTCAGCCAATCAAACCTTGATCGAGTGAGAAGTGGCATCAGGCCTGCTAGAGTCGGCGGGTTGTGTTACCCGCTAACTGTTCGAACAGCGGGGATGAGCACCTCCGTCCCCCACCCCCCCACACACCACCCCCCCCCGGAAATTCAGGTCCGCGTGGTAGCCATTTCTTCTCTCTCACCTTTGTTGCAGGTTCTGGCTTAAACTGAGCACTCAGCTACTGTTAAGGAAAGGCTCAGGATGTTTATGACTTGCTCAAAATACCCCGGCCTATGATGGTCTTTACATCGGAATAAGCGTAGCTTTGCGGTCAATGTGGTCATCTTTGAGAGTAAGGATGAGTAAAATGCCTCACTTTCCCCTGAGGACACAGATTATTCTGGCAGCCCATCAACGTTCTTTTTGTCAGACATAGAGCTGCAATTGTGCACAGAAAGATTTGAGTGTCGTTTCATGTGCAGCTCGGAAGATAAAAGCCTGCTGTACTTGACTTGGATTCTGTTGACAGCACATACACAGATCGCACATAGTGACGTGAAGAAATCATTATTCCATGCCTGAGTGTAGTTAGAACAGAACGACTAGCATTTATGTCACGCCTTTAAAATAGTAATCTGTTACAATGTGTTCCCAGGGCACTTGACAGGAGTGTTATCCCACAAAAACTGACACCAAGTCATATCAGGAGATATGCAGTTCAACAGGTATGTTTGAAGGAGCTTCTTAAAATGGAGCAGAGAGATTTAGAGAGGATCCCAGAGTCTGGGATCCAGGAGGATGATGGGGTGGTTCACAAACCAGGAATTGCCTGGAACACATCCAAAACTCAATTGTCTGTGGTAATCCTTTGCAGCAGAAACTTCCTGTCAACTTTGTAACCGCTGGAGCCCTACCAAGCACCCAGATGCATGCGGCAGGATTCTCTAATAATGGTGGGATGTCCCCACACTGGCAGGAAAACCGGTGCCACCGACTCTGGCGTTAACGGCCCCCCAAACTGAGGAATTCTCACCTTTCTAGGGGGCGAGGTTGCCGTCGGAGTTGTCTCCGCTGCTCCAGCCGGCGCCAAAGGGCCACCGCGAGTTCACGCATGCATGGAACGGCCGGCGTGATCAAGCGCATGCGCGAACGGGCCGGCATATTCCCGTGCATGCGCAGGGTTTCCCTTCCCCGCGCCGGCCCCCGGGCAATATGGCGGAGCCCGATAGGGCTTCGGCGCGGAGGAAAGAAGGCCCCCATGGAACCAACCCGTCTGCAGGATCGGTCGGCCCCGATCACGGGCCAGGCCACCATCCCCCCCCCCCCCCCCCCCCCCCCCCCCCCCCCCCGGGTCGGATCCCCCGCGCCCACCCCAGGACCGCCTCCGCACACTCACCTGCCAGGTCCCGCCGTGCAAGAGGTGAGTAATTCACGCCGGGGGGACTGAGCAAAACTGGATGACAGCTCGGCCCATTGGGGCCTGGAGAATTGTTGGGGGGGGGGGGGGGGGTGCTGATGTCAACGGCCCCCGAACGGTGTGGCAGGAATCCCGCCGGCCCCGTAAAAATGGTGCCGGAGAATAGGGCAGCTGGCGTCGGGGCGGGATTCGCGCCTCTCACCCCGAGGATTCTCCAACCCGGAGCAGGGTCGGAGAATCCCAGACAATATAACATGCCAGAATTTGAAGTGTGCAGAGACAATTGTGTGGCTAGAGGAAATTACAGAGATAGGGAAGGGTGAGAATTTAAAATCGAATACAGTGCAAATGTCCCTGAAACGATCTACTTATGACATAAAGTTCGTCACTTTTGTCAATAAGGCAAGTTAGTAACAAACCGCTTTTGTAAATACTTGAGAGAAATGTACACATATTGTGCAGAGCACAGGAAAAATCTAACAAATGGCATGAAAAACTGTAAGTTTGAATGATCTAATCAAAAATACTCTGTTTCTGCTAAAGGTATTTGGTGGAAAATGTAAGTTTGAATGTAAACGTAGGTGCAGGTTTGAGTATTGCTGAAAAAAGACATGTGCTGTTAAAGCTTTTCATCTGACACTTGTCAGGTCAATTGACAAGAACAACACCCAATGTAAAGGAAACAAGTGTTTATACTTCATGAGGAGGGTGTATGTGGAGGGAGTACTGATTGCTTGGCAAGTGGGCTCTAATTGGGAGAGGCATTGCCGTGGAGAACGCTCCAGTTAACTGATGGCTGACAGTTAACTTCCAAGCTTTCTTTGAATTCAAACTAAGTAGCTTGACTCTGATTAATTAAGGCATTGCCCTGGGGAATGAACCAGAGAATGGCTGTCACTTACTTTGTTTAGTCAAAACAGTTGCAACGTATGTACATGTTCTTTCTGTGCACAAAACAGGGTCCTGTGTATTAATACATGTGGCTTCCAGCACAAGTAAGAGAACTACATTTTGAGCCCGACTGATAATCTACACACGTTAATAGTCGACAATATTTTAATAAAATGAGTAACTGTTAATTCATTTCTACTACTACCGAAGAGTGCATTAATGGAAAATTACTATAAAAATTGTGAATAGAAAGCATATAATAATGTCAATTGTACATTAATTCTGTTTAATTGTATGAAAATGGTGGGCATTAATTGGTGATTCATTTGAATCATTACAATTATACAAACTGAAACTATGGTTGTTGGGTTAGGAGGCGTATGCTTGTAAAGAGCAAAATAAATAAATATGTGTGTGAAGATTGGCTCCAGTTCCATCTTTCACCAATTGGCTTTCTGGAATATTACAAATAATAAGCTTTATTCCTTGTTTACACTGCTTTGAGCGACAGGATATATAAAGGAATGCAAAAAGCTGGTCGGTGTTGACAAATCTGCCCAGTTTCTGCTGGGTGGAAATTTGGACGGTGAGTTAGGTCTTGGCTAAATCTCCGGCAGTCACAATTATCCATGTAATGAAAGATTTAAGCTTCTCACAGCGCGCCTCTGGCGGTCTGTTCCAAAAATGATCTAATTCACATACACTCTGAAAACAGTAATGTACTTGGATTCCATTTTCCTATTCCATGGAAATATCTGACACTGGGGAGTAATTTTGCAGTTATGCTATGGTTTAAGATGTTCAACATCGACTCTGCCCATTATACATAGCGGTACAGTCACATAGTTCCTCTGTTACTGGGTTAGCAATCCAGAGGCCTGATCTAAAGATCTGGAAACATGAATTCAAATCCCGCCCAAAGCAGCTGAGACAATTTAAATTCAATTAAGTCAGTAAACTGTGGAATGAAAAGCCAGTGTGACTAATGATGACCATGAAACTACCAGATTGTCATTAAAAACCCATCTGGTTCGCCAACTTTCTTTAGAAAAGGAAATCTGCCTTTCGTACCTGGTCTGGCCTGCATGTGACTCCAGATCTCCAGCAATGTGGTTGACTCTTAACTGAATTGGTAAGTCACTGTGATCAAGGATTGGGAAATACATGCTGGGCTCATCATCGACGTCCGTCAATGAATAAAAACTTTCTCAATTTTCACCTACAGTGAAATCTGGCCTACACGTGACCCCGGACACATGGCTGACTCTGAACTGACCCCCCGAAATGGCCCAGCAAGCCACTTAGTTCAAGGACAATTTGGAATGGGCAACACAACACCCACATCCCACAGAAGAACAAAGGAAATAAAGAGAGAATGATCCAGTGCACATTGCAGTAGCCTACACTGCATATCCTCTTGCGGTAAACACCCTGTTAAAATTCAGGCAGATTGCAAATTAGATAAGGAAACAATAGAAGCATTCTACATGCTTAAAAGTTATTCTGTGGTACACTGTGCATTGAAGACTTTCTGATTAAGTTACCAGATTATCCCAAAGCATCATGGTGGCATCTACCTGAGTCATTGAGGTACACAGCACAGAAAAACCCCTTCGGCTCATCACATCTATGCCAGTCAAAAACAACGACCTAACTATTCTAACCCCATTTTCTAACACTTGGCCCGTTGCCTTGTCTGCTTTGGCATCGCAAGTGGAGATCTAAATTCTTCTTCAGTGTTGTAAGGGTCTCTGCCTCCATCGTCCTTTCAGGCAGCGAGTTCCAGATTTCCACCACACTCCTGGTGAAAAATCTTCTCCTCACATCCCCTCTAAACCTCCTGCCCCTTCCCCTTATCTTAAATCTATGCCCCCAGGTCATCAGTCCCTCCACCAAAAGGAAACGTTTCTTCCTGTCTACTCTATCTATACCCCTCGTAATCTTATACACCTCAATCCTGTCCCCCCCCCCCCCCCTCAGCCCCCTCTGCTCCAAGGAAAACAACCCCAGTCTATCCAATCTCTCTTCATAGCTAAACCTTAACCAACAGTCATCCAAGATATATTTGCTTCGTCAAATTCTATTCCTTTAATTGGTTTCTTTGGTATAAAAGATCAGATTATCGGTCAAGGTGTTGCCTGGAGGATCTTAATTGCTGTGAACAATTCTGAACGAGGATGTAGAGGATGCAAAAAAAGGTTTATTAGAAAGACACCTGAACTGCGAGGTTTGAACAGACTGGAGTTCTTTTCCTAAATATGCAATTGTCGCATATGAAATGAAATGAAAATGAAAATCGCTTATTGTCACGAGTAGGCTTCAATGAAGTTACTGTGAAAAGTCCCTGGTCGCCACATTCCGGTGCCTGTTCGGGGAGGCTGGTACGGGAATTGAACCCAAGCTGCTGGCCTGCCTTGGTCTGCTTTAAAAGCCAGCTATTTAGCCCAGTGTGCTAAACCAGCCCCTAAGTGTGCTATATAAAGTGTGCATATAAATCCGATTGAAAACTCGGGAAGCAACTTAGAGTGGTCAGAATGAGGGACTGACTCCCAGAGGGATCGCTATGGTGAATGGTATAGGTACATTCAAGGGAAGCTCGATAAAGGCAAGAGAAATAATGGAACAGAAGGTTATGTCGATGGGGTGAGGTGAAGGTCGGTGAGAGGAGACTTGTGAAGTACAAAACGTGCCATGGACCAGTGGGACTGAATGGCCTGCGACTGTGCTGTCAGCGGTTTGTGGTATTTTGTACGAAAAGAAGCTCAGTTAACTTAGCAGCTGATGTTTATAAAGTGAGGGGAATGTCGTCTAACCAAATGGTACAAAATCGCTTGAAAGAAAGTTAGAAACGGAAATGGCAGACCAGGAAAGGTGACCACTGATAATCGCTCACCACAGACAGACCACAAAGGTGAAAGTAGAACAGTGCAGTGAGAAATGGAGCTGCTTTATACCAAATACTAACCTGTTATTTAATTAGTCTGTTAATGTATATACCAATGCGAGCTAAGTGACAGATTAAATACTGGAACCTATTATGCAATCTTTGCTGTGCAGTCCACAAGCTTAATTCTGTCATAATTGGGGAGGCATGGGTTAAGGTAAGGTAAGGTAAAGTTGCCACAGTCTCAGGTGACCCTGAGGGGGAGAGCTGACTGGTGGTAGTTTAGCCTGAGGATCGTCACACCTCAGGCGAAGGGCAAAGTGTCACCATGCACAAGCTAAGTTTCCGTTAAAATCAGGATGGCAGGCAGCATTTTGGCCTAGTGGTTAGCACAACCGCCTCACGGCGCTGAGGTCCCAGGTTCGATCCTGGCTCTGGGTCACTGTCCGTGTGGAGTTTGCACATTCTCCCCGTGTCTGCGTGGGTTTTGCCCCCACAACCCAAAAATGTGCAGAGTAGGTGGATTGGCCACGCTAAATTGCCCCTTAATTGGAAAAAATAATTGGCTAATCTAAATTTATAAAAAGAAAAAAAAAAAAATCAGGGTGGCTGGGCAATTATCCACAAGACTGCCTTGGATGGCAAGGGTCTTATATTATATTATAGGCTAATATTAATCCTTTAACCAAAATCACTAAATGCAATAATACAGTATAGGAAACAACTTTAGACTGTGACCTTTCTCCTCCATGTTAAATCTTTTTTTAAATATTCCATTTTTTTTATTGTCTCAATGTAATAAACCCCACATTGGGCTATCTATCTAGTGTCCATAAGTTTGCTAGATCTTGTTGTGAACTCTCACAGCTACAATTTAATATCCAACACTTTTCTCCATCTCTTTAGCTCTGATGATGGGTCATAAGGACTCGAAACATTAACTCTGCTGCAGCGATGCTGCCAGACTTGCTTAGTTTTTCCAGCATCCTGTGTCACTAAAATAAAGATTACCCATCACATTACTGCTTGTGGGAGCTTGCTGTGCGCAAATTGGCTGCCACTCATCCTGCATTACAGCAGTGACTACACTGCAAAAAGTGCTTGACTGGTGCTAAAGTGCTTTGGGCTGAGCTGAGGTTGTGGAATGTGCTTTATTTGTTGCAAGTTGATTTGCAGTCTGATTTGGGAGTCTCTCCTTCCTCTGTCAATTTGCTTACTCCGCGTCTAAAATCTGCTTTATTTTTGTTTTTAAATTTAGATTACCCAATTATGTTTTTCCAATGAAGGGGCAATTTAGCGTGGCCAATCCGCCTACCCTGCACCTCTTTGGGTTGTGGGGGTGAAACCCACGCAGACACGGAGAGAATGTGCAAACTCCACACGGACAGTGACCCAGAACTGGGATCGAACCCGGGTCCTCAGTGCCGTAGGCAACAGTGCTAACCACTGTGCCACCGTTCTGCCCCTAAATCTGCTCTACTCCAATCGCTGTAGCAGAAACCTCCCCCTTTCAGGGTTCAATCACTCACAGTGTTCTTTATGTTCAGTTAGACTGGATTAATGTCAAAGCTGTATTAATGCATCTTATTCCGCTGGTATTGAGGTTTAGCAATGAAGTCAGCATGGTGATGATAGATACCCCGCAATGTTTTACACTGGTGTGTGTGGGGGCAGAGAACTGACTGAGGTATTACACTGCACTGTCTTCTACAGATTGCCTTAGCCCCCATGTGACATTCATTATGAAAACAAACGTAATTAAAGCAATAAATTATGTTAAAAACAGGTTTCAATTTAAATGTTTGATTGCATTGCAGCAGAAAACATTATCCCTAAAAGTTAATTAACAGCAAATAAAAACTGGCAGAAAATGTGTGACAGGCGGTTGGATTTTAACACACGCTTTTGTAATTCGGGTTGTTAATCACACTTTAGTACCTGTAACTTTCACTAATACACTTATTAACAAAGTGCAGCGTACTTACTTCTTCTATACCGTCACGCTGGGATCTATCACCATGTGTCACGTTGCAATGAAGCCATTTTTAAAAAAGTGATAATATTTTCCAAACTATGCGCAAGTTGGCACAATCACCACGGCACTGAACTGTTCTAGTTCTGTAAGTTGTTACATGAATTAGTTTGAGGATGAAGGGTTTTGACGGAGTAAATAAGGAGGTGGAGGATGCGTAAGCAGTGGGCATGGATTGGAGATGATTAAGAGAAGAACAGGAGGGGGACTGAGTTGTTTTTCTTTTTAATGCAACGAGGGTTATGGGGAGAAGGCAGGAGAATGGGGATGAGAAACATATCAGCCATGATCGAATGACGGAGCAGACTCGATGGGCCGAGTGGCCTAATTCTGCTCCCATGTCTTATGGTCTTTCTGGAACGCACTGACTGATAGGCTGGTGGATTTGACAGTAGTTCACAAAAAGGAACTGCACGCAGAATTGAATAGGAATGTTTTGCAGTGCAAATGTTAGGTAAAATAAAGTGTTCAACGTGGATTCAATTGGTGGTGGATGGGGAGCGGAATTTAAAACCCATCACTTAGGTCAGATAGGTTAGGGTGGGCCGACAATTTAAATGGCCCAGATTGATCCAGTTAACTTTCCTGCAGATTGCAATTTGCTGGAGAAAGGTTAATAGAGACATTTGGTCTGAGAGAATTGAGTGATAAAGGGGTAAAAAGTGCTAAATGCGTACATTGTGTTGAAGTGGATTTAAAAGTAGATAGGCTAGGTTCAGAAATTTGCATTAGGAGATCGGCAGGGACTTGGTCTTGCGGCTGGTGAATTTGAAAGGAGAATAAAGAAGTTTTACAACTTACAACGGTTTCATAAGTAAACATGGGCAGGTCATTGAAATTTGTTTGACACAAAAGGGGAGGCAATGGAAAGACGCGAGAAGTTTTTATATTTTAGGAAAAGCTAAATTCGAAGAGGTGCTGGGGGCAATGGAATCGAAGTTGAAAGGAAAAGGGATATTTAAGGGGAGATGGTGAGTTAGGTTGGCTGCATGGGGAAGACACCCTGGGGAAAACTCTGTGCTGAGAGAAGGTGCAAAATTTGAACTAGCCATCCAGAAACCAAAAGAGCGTTTGTTCAAAAAGACAGTCTTGTTTCTGATGTTCTTGTATTTCCACAGCAGTGTGGAACAGAGTGAGACGTCCTGTGGTATACCTTTACTAAAGCGACAGTGGTTTTGCCTTGGGTAATATTACTGGAGTTTAGAGTTAAAAATCAATAAGGGAGTGTTGCCAAGAAGATATTGACTAATAGGCAACAGGTTTAGATAAAGGATCTGGATCGGCGCAGGCTGGGAGGGCCAGAGGGCCTGTTCCTGTGCTGTAATTTTCTTTGTTCTTTGTAATGTGTCCTGACTAAGTTGGCTTTTTTGGGGGGATCTTTTGTAAGATTGTTTTAACTGTGTAATTTTAATCTTGTGCTCTTACTTTTTCTTTTCTTCTTGTTAATAAATATTTTAATTTTAAAAATCCCAAAATTGTTACTGGAATTTTATGTCCCTGAGATCAGTATTTTTTTTCTCATTTTCTGAATATGACAGAAAAGGGCTATGATCAGTAAGACAAGATCCCCTCTGGGATTTGACTTGCTGAGCAAATAAAATCTGCTGTGGTCGTAACGTCGTGACTACTCTATCTAAATGTTTCATAAGTTTAAAAAGACCTGCATTTGGTCACCCCCTCAGTCTTTATATTTCAAAAGAGAGCAAGCCTGGTCTTCCCTTCGAGATAAGTACAGCCTCCCAATTTTGCTATAATCTTCGTGAATCATTTTTGCACCCTCTATATCCATTTTATAATATGGTGACCGGAATTGCAGACAATAATCCAAGTGTAGGCAAAACAAGGTTCTGTATAATTTTAGCCTGACTTCTATACTTCTCAATTCTATTCTTCGAGAAACAAACCACATGTATATAGAAAACCATTGTTTTCTATATACAGCCTTGTTAACCTGTGTTGCTACCTGTAGTGATTTGTGTTCTGTTCCCAGAATCCTTTGTTCCACTACCCCATTTGAATTCCGAGCAGTATTTTCGTGTGACCTCCTTAGTTTTTCTTACCAAAATATAATATCTCACACTTAGTTATGTTGAAATCAATTTGCCAGTTATGTTGTTACCCTCTTGTAATTTGTTACAGTCATACAATCATAAAATCATAGAATTTACAGTGCAGAAGGGGGTCATTCGGCCCATCGAGTCTGCACTGGCCCTTGGAAAGAACCCCCTACTTATGCCTACGCCTAAACTCCAACTCTGTGACCCAGTAACCCCACCTCATTTTTTTGGACACTAAGGGACAATTTATCTTGGCCAATCCACCTGACCTGCATATCTTTGGACTGTGGGAGGAAACCGGAGCACCCAGAGGAAACCCACGCACACACGGGGAGAGTGTGCAGACTCCGCACAGACAGTCACCCGAGGCTGGAATTGAACTCGGCTCCCTGGAGCTGTGAGGCAGCACTGCTAACCACTGTGCCATCATGCTGCCCCTTTATTATTGACTACCCTCACAGGTATTTTGTCGTTTGCAAACTCATAAATTCAGAAAAGCACTATTCCGTGATCCTTCTGGAATGTAAAACTGACCCCCAACTTCTCTTCTCCATCACATGCTATCTCCTTCACCCATACCCCTCTGCCCTATTCTCCAGCAGTTACGTGCAGGAGCTCAAGAACTTCTTGGTCACCAACACTGAGACTCTTCCCCCTTCCATCCCTTTACCTTCCCCACCAAGCCACAAAGGAGCACATTGGGGCGGATGGTCACAGAGGTAGCTTTTAAGGATGATCTTAAAGGAAGAGAGACAGATGGAGAAGCAGAGAGCAGATTCCAGAGCCAAGGGCCCCAATCAGCTGAAAGCCAGCAGCCAATGATCAGACAAAAGGAACCAGACACATGCAAGAGGCCATGATTGGCGGAGTACGGAGACCTCGGAGGGTTGCATGAGTTTAAAGAGATAAGAAAGGAAAAGATCATGGGAGGGTTTGAAAAGAGGGTGCAACTTTTGAGATCAAAGTGTTGCTGGACTGGGAGTCGGATCCGTGAGCAAAGAGTTCATAGGTGAACAGGACCTGATATGAGTTAGGATGGAGGGCTAAAGTTCACAGTGGGTACAGGTTGGGAGGACAGACAAGAGAGAAATGAAGATCAGACAAGAAGTCCAACCAGCACATGCCATGTTCTGTTGCATACGTGTGCTTTCTCACAATGGCACCTGTGCATACCCTTCCAATGGCATCCTTACAGACCCGTCAATGGCACCTGTATATACTTTTCCAATGACGCCTTCTTACCTCTTTCTGATTCTGCCTGTGCGTCATTAACCAACTGCATCTCTGCTCCCTCTTCCGAGCTGTCTGTGTCTGCTTCCCCCAGCCCCGGTGCCAGTGCATCCTCTGGGGCTGAGACTGAGCTCGGTGTGCTGGGCCTGCTGGTTGAAGTGGAGTCCACTTCGCTTGTGGAACCAGGCCTAAAGTCCTGACATGCACCGGGTGCACCTTCACGCCCACTCCCTCTCTTCTTCCTGTGAACTCTGGAATGCAGCACCACCTGATGATAGGTCCGAAATGCCTTCCCGCATTCCAAACACTCCGTGCTTTTGTTCTGCGATGATCTCCTGCCATGGTGAGACACGGATCTGAAGTCAGTGCCGCTCTCCCCAGAGTTGGCCGACTGACTATCTTTCTCTGGTGCACTACTCGTCCGAGTGCGTCTCTTTGGATAATTGCTGTTATGGGTGTCGTGTTCGCGTTTGCGCTTCTCAGCTTCAATGAAAATGCCTTCTCCTTTATCGCTACCATACGTTATATCGGTCTCCGGGAGATCCACGTCTAACCCACTATGCCTTGCATACTCAGTAAGTTCTGCCACTTTTCCCTTGGTGGCTAACTGCCAAGCTTGATAGCTACTCACAGGGTCTAATTCAGCAATGCCCTTTGCCAACAAGCGACTTGCAAAAGTGTCCAGTGTCACAGACGGCCTCAAGTTCAGAGACCTGAGGAAACTGTCCTTTGTAGAGTTTTCAGTGGCGTCGCTAACTACTGCCTTCCTTACGACAGTGGCCTGTTCTTCAGAGCACTCCTCAGATGTTCTGAGGTGTAGTTTCTCATGCTCCTGTAAGCTTTCCCTGCTCGGGAACAGATAGCCACATTTCATGCAGATTTTGTACTGGGAGAATGCAATGCCCATTCCGTCCTCCTGCACCACGTTGTTAATGGTGGCTAAGCTCTCCGAGTCAGTTTTACTGACCTTGTTCCGGTTCCTGTTCCTGGCGACGTGCACCTTCATGTGGTTCTTGAGGAACCAGCGTTCCTTGAACCTACGCCCGCAGACGTGGCAACCATACTCAAAGGACCTACTGTGTTTCTTCATGTGGGCTTTCAAAAACCAGGACTGGTTAAAGGTCTGATGGCACATTTCACACGTGAACTCACTGGCGGGCTGTTCAACCTTGTCACTCTCGCCTTCATTTTTTGGCATCTCCAGGGTGATATGGATTTTTTCGATATGGCTCAGCAATTCATCGTCCCTGAGTGTGACGTACTCACACAGTCTGCACTTGTACGACTTGTGTCGTAGTTGGACATGCTGGTCTAATTGGTCCTGCTTCTCAAACCTTCTTTTGCAGCACGAGCATTGGAATGTGAAGGCACTGTCACTGGCGTTCAGCACAACCTCCTTCTCTTTCTTAAGCCTCCTGAGGACGATCTTCCCATCCTCTGCCTTTGACAAGCCATTCCGTGCCTTACCCCAGGATGAGGCACCCTGAGCGGAGCCGGTGGACACATCGCAGCTCTCCGAGGCATTGAGCTCTTTCAGTTGTTGCTCTCTCAAATTCTTTTCATGCCCCTCGCTCAAGTCTCCCATCTTGTGGGTCCGGATGTGTATTTTAAGATTCCCTTTCTGAGACGCTCTGTGGTCGCAATACGGGCATTTGTAGGGTTTCTCGCCAGTGTGTGTCCGCATGTGGACAGACAGCACGCTGAGGAAGGTGAAGCTCTTTTCACAAATGCGGCAAGTGAATTTTTCAGCCTTCCTCTCGTCTCCATCATCTCCGTCACATTGGGCAGGATGGATCGCGCTCAGCTTTCCTGTCTCTTTGTCTCCCTGAAACTCTGCGTCTTTTTGATCCTTCACAGCTGGCTTGCTCCTCAAACGCTTGCTTGGCGGCACCATCATAGCTACTATGCCAGGCTCCTTCTTGACCATTTGTTCCTGAGAACCCATTGGCCTTATCACCAACACCCTTTAACTCCTTCAAACATCATCATGCATCGGTGTGCAACGGTCAAACGTGCTCAGAGTTCGGTCTCTCGGTGGTTGGGCTCATTAGTTTAACCGATCATTCAAAGGAGCAGCCACAGCCTATAATCGAAGAGAACAAAACAAACAGAATTAAGTCAGCATCACTGGCTGTGATGATGTATTATTTCCCTCAATTCTTGCCAGAGTTTTGCACACATTATGAATTACTTGAAAAATGTGTAGACCTGAACATTATGTTACAAGTTGTTACAATCCAGTTAGGGACCAGTAACTGTTATGTAGACAATGTTTGAAACCCCAGATATGTCCTGAGAGAATAAAGCCTCAAAATTCCATGGTTTTAACCAAACAAAATAACCTTTAATATGCAAAGTCAGAAAAGTAAAAACAATCTACAATATCTATCTTATACTCTAACACTCAGAATTAACAGGAGTCAAACTGTGGTCAAACACACACATTGCTCATAAAATGGCAGATGTGACCAAGACAGATTCCCACTGATTTTTCTGCAACCCACCCAGATGTCAGTGACCACTGTGAGTCACACGATCATGTTAAAATTCCATCTTCCTCATCAGGGATTTCAAATCTTCACTTTTGGAGATCTGAATTTCCTCAAAAGCCACTCCAAAACAGGCTACCTCATCGACTGTTTACCTCTTGATGGTTCAATCTCTACTCCTGAGACTGCACTCCTCTTCACATTACCAGCACACTTCCAGCTCCTTTGCAGACAACTACCTTCACTAAACTGGCGATACCACTGGGTTTCTTTGAATACATCTCCTGGTTGCACCAAGCTAAAATGGTTAATTTATACTAATGGCTGCCAGAATTCTTCTGAGTCCTAACCCTGTCCAACGTGGAACCAGTAACCTTCTGCCGCCTTCACATCTCCCCAGGGCTTCACCTGAGTCCTAACATGCACCAAATGATTCCCAGGGCTTCTCTATGAGCTGCAAGCCATACGAGGTCCAAACTGCAGCCCTCAGCTGCACTGAATGGATCCCAGGATTTTTTCTGAGCCCTACTGCCCTGAGTCTACAAACTACAACACATTTTCAGTACCCTGCCTCTTCCCCCGAGGAGAGCACTTGGATGAATTGAAACCAGAGAACCTTCTTAAGCTCCATCCATCTCCATGGCAATGTAGCTTTTCCGGGTTCACTGAAAGTTCAGCAATTCATTTAGTTCTAGCTCCCAAAACAAAACATCTCTCTTGACTTGTTCCTGGGATGACGGGATTGTCCTATGAGGAGAGATTGAGTATACTATAATCCCTGGAGTTTAGAAGAATGAGAGGTCATCTAAATGAAATATATTAAATTTTAAAGCGCCTTAACCAGGTAAAAACTGGGAAAATGTTTTCCCTGGCTGGGGCCATGACCCCAGTCTACGGGGTCAGCCATTCAGAATTGAGATGAGAAATGTCTTCACTCAAAGACGGGTAAATCCTCGGAATGCCCTTCCCCAGTGAGCTTTGGTGGTCAGCTGTTGAGTATATTTAAGAACGGGATTGATAAGATTTTTGGAAATTAAAGAATATGAGGATAGAGCGAGAAAGTGGAGTTGGGGCAGAATCATAGAATCATCATAGAGTTTACAGTACAGAAGGTGGCCATTCGGCCCATCGAGTCTGCACCGGCCTTTACAAAGAGCATCCTACTCAAGCCCACGCCTCCACCCTATCCCCGTAACCCAGTAACCCCCACTTAACCTTTTTGGACACTAAGTGCAATTTAGCATGGCCAACCCACCTAATCTGCACATCTTTGGACTGTGGGAGGCAACCGGAGCACCCGGAGGAAACCCACGCAGACACGGGGAGAACATGCCGACTCTGCACAGGCAGTAACCCAAGCCGGGAATCGAACCAGGGACCCTGGAGCTGTGGAGCAACCGTGCTAACCACTGTGCTACTGTGCTGCCTTCTTGCTATAAATTCCCCTTGTTTGGGGGCAGCAAGACAGAAATATACAGAATACAGCCTGGGTGTAAAAATAAAAGCATCATGATATATATAACCTGATCACATTGTTCACAGCACAAAAACAGGTCATTCGGCCCAAATGCTCTGTTCCAGTGTTTGTGTTTCCCCCTTCCTCTCCCCTGCTTTCATTTCATCCTATCAGCAAATCCTTCACCAAAAATAGATATGGGACGGGATTTTCAGCACCCCCCCCACAGCGTGTTTTGTGGCGCCGGCCTGCCATTGGCTAGCGGCGGGATGGTCCGGTCCCGCCACTATCAATCCTGGGGTGCCCCACTGTTTGCACCCTCCGCCGCTGGTTTGTGGGGTCGCTGGTGAACGGGATTGGAACATCCCACTGGCGAGAATGGCCGGACAATCTCACCCATGAACTTCACAGCAGCCCAATGTGGGATCTGCTCTCTTATCTGGATGGTTACTCCAGGGCCTCTATACACCCAGTGCATCCCCCACTGTACCCACCATGCCTGAAACAGCTCCACAAAAGGTTTTGTACTTTGTGGGAGTGTATTTGTGCTGGGAAATAGCATCATATTTCAGCTGCACCGATTGGAAATCTCAGTCGTACGCTGAGAAATTGAAAATAGGCGTAAAGCTGTCAAGTCGAATGTCGTGCTCCTCGAGGTCTAAGGCTCAACCTGGGGTTCAGCACTGACTTGGGAATCCCCTACTCCAGGCATGAAGTGAGCAAAACCCAGGCACAAAAACAGAACAACTTTTGACAAAGTTGCTTGTCTTTAAGTAGCTACATTTGTTTACTAATGATAAAAATGTGGATCATGGGGGGGGGGGGGCGTTTGACTGATAGTCAAGGATCATCCAGTCACGTAATGAAGATCTTATTCAATTTCCTATGGGGATGGACGTGGCAGGCAGCTCAACATAATTGACATTGTCATGGATTTCCCCCAACGTACTGAATGGTCAATAGCAATATGTGAAAAGTCAAGGAGATAAATTTTAATGAAATCGCTTTGACCTCCACAGTTATTGCAGCAGCATTTGACAATATCTATCCAAGGTCACCAGCTGCATTGGTCAGGTTTAATTACAATCCATAGATGGCGCTTCCATGGTCAGAGAAGCAGCAGATGGTCAACAGTGTGCAATATCTGACCAGCCAAGGGAACCCTATTTGGTGACATTGCTCTTTTTAAACATGTTTACCCACTGCTCTATAGAATGAATCGGCTGGATGGTCAAATGGGTATACGGGTTACGTGGGTTTAAGTAGGGTGGTCATTGTTCGGCACAACATCGAGGGCCGAAGGGCCTGTTCTGTGCTGTACTGTTCTATGTTCTATGTTCTATAGATGAAGGGTGAGATCGAGAGAAGTTCAGGACTCAAAGAGGTTGTTCGTACAGCTAGAGAAAGAAAGATGGCTAATCAGAGACATTTGAAAGGAAGACTGGGTGGAGGGTGGGGGGGGGGGGGGGGGTGGGAGGGGGATTGCCCTCGTTATTATGTATTGCTCATTGTCACCTTAGCCGGGCCATTGCCATTGTCTTCATTCTTCCCTGGCTTTCTTCAAACCTCCCTCAAACCATTTGAAAGGAAGACTGGACGGCCTCGTGCTGGCATCTACTGAAGGAGAAACGGAGGGTAAAAAACAGAAGACGAAGAAGAGAAATCAGATGGGTGGATAACATTAAGACATGGCCTGAGTGAGGTTTGAAGAAAGCCAGGGAAGAATGAAGACAATGGCAATGGCCCGGCTAAGGTGACAATGAGCAATACATAATGACAAGGGCAATTCCACCCCCCCCCCCAAAGCCCCCTAAACCACCCCTCCCCCCCCCAACATCCCCCCCACCACCCGCCTAAACGCAACAGATTTTAATTCCACGGCTAACTCTGCATTCATCCAATATTCATCCCTCAACCGACATCACTGAAAACAGATTATCTGATCATCAATGCATTGCTAGGGGATGGGTTAGCTCAGTTGGCTGGACAGCTGGTTCGTGATGCAGAGCAAGGCCAGCAGCGTGGGTTCAATTCCTGTACAGCCTGAGGTTATTCATGAAGGCCCCGCTTTCTCAACCTTGCCCCTCACCTGAGAGGCGGTGTTCTTCAGGCTAAATCGCCACCAGTCACCTATCAAAGGGGAGAGCAGCCTATGGTCCTCTGGGACTGTGGCGCCATTTACATCACGTTTGTGCTTGTGGGAATTTGCTGAATGTAGATCATCTGCTGCATTTTCCCATTAGACCCGAGACTGCACTTCAGAAAGAACTTCATTTGCTGGAAGCCGGTTTCAGAAGTCCTGGATGGCTGCCTGGGTAAGTCTGATATTTATTTTAATTCGCCTGATGCCATTGGGTCAGATGGCCGTTTAACCCCCTATCTAATTTTACCCCCAAGCTAGAAGGCTCAGGGCCTGTGGAGGTGGCACAGGAATGGGCCCAGACGCATTGCCCTCTCACAGGAGCAATGGTACATATGGAAGTGCTGCCTCAGTAAAAAGATTATAAACACAAAGTTTGCTTTTTTTCTCCCTTGTGATCAATGGTAACCATGAGACAAGAGCAGAATATAGCAAAAGGTTTCGTGTCAGGCCATTGTTTTCCCATTAAAACAATCAAGATTGATTTCTTTTTAAAAGAAATACAAGTTCCTAGAAGGAACACTGGGTTATTACATCATCTATGGAGGTCATATTACCTACAACAATACCACTTGAAGACCGTCCTGCATGATCAGCGAAAGCTACATGATCACAAGATTACACCATAAATAACCAATCTGGAGATCTTCCAGAGTAAAATAGAAGCCAATCCTGTCACTGCTAATTTATTCCACATGGAAACGCAATCCTTTATATTTATGATGCTGAAAAATGCATTATGAGTTCAGACGTACAAAAAAGCATAAAACAAAGCTGGCAGCGTTCGGGATGTTGACTTAACCTGTTCTCATGTATGGTCTTGTATTCAACTTAGTACCATTCACAGGGAAAGAAATAGCAACTGAGAAAATATATGTCAAGCCCTTTCCTCGTCATGGCCTGAAATTGTTCAATAAGTTCTTTGTAGCGTCCCCTTTCAACTTCCCTTCCTCCTTCCACCTCACAAAAAAAAACTCCAGCTAACTGCAAGAGACACGACACGGTTTCAAATGACACTAACATTGAGTTGGCTGTCAAAGGAATCAACAGCTTCAGTTCCCCAAAATAATGGGCCAGTGTAGCTTAACTGGCTTCCTTGACTGGGTTAGCCCGTTTGATAATGTTCTCAAACTTCGGCTTGTAACCTAAAGACTTTCCGCTCAAAACTATTTGGACTGAAATATTTTCTTATATCCAGAAAAATAATGGGCAGAATTTACCGATTCTTCACGCTGGTGGGATATTCCGGTCCCACCGACAGCGCCTGGGCTTCCCGGCAACAAGGGGTTCAGTCAGTAGGAAATCTCGGAAAATCCCACTGACAACAGCAGGACCAGAAAATCCCACTGGCAGGCCGCCACTGCCGCCGAAAAACATGTGGCAACTTGTTCGATATATCCCGCTCAATATTTTGTTGCGTGGCTTAAGTGTACGAACGCTCCATTTCCTCGTCAACAACAATCAAGATTTAGCGATAGGCACTTCACCTTAAAATCATGGACAGTTAACTTCCTGAAGGGTGCAACAGGCCAGTCACTTGGAAATCAACAGGGTTAAGCATGTAAATTTAATTCTGGAACCCCCCAAAATATTTAAGAGGTTATTTGTGAAGCTACTTGATGGAGGGAGTCACATTCTGAAGTACCTTATTCAATATTTTGTCTCAGAGTTGTCGTGCTAAATAGTTCGGTGGGTAGCACTCTTGTCTCCGAGTCAGATGACAAACAGGCTCATGCCCCACTCCCAACTCTTCAACACAACATGTCGAGTTAAGCTCCAGCGCAGTACTGAGGGAACGCTGCACTGTCAGCAGTTTCATCCGCTGGATGTGGCGTTAATTGAGGTTCCGCCTGCTCTTTCAGGTGGATACAAAAGACCCAATTGCACTATTTTCAAGAGGACCAAGGGAGATCTCCCCAGTGTCCTGGCCAATATGTATCCATCAATTAACATCACTAAAACAGGTTATCTGGTCATTGTCTCATCATTGTTTGTGGGATCTTGCTGTGCGCAAAGCAGCTGCTGTGTTTTCTAAATTTCAACTGTGACTGTACTTTTAAAACATTTCACTGGCATCAAGGCAGCATTTGATCGAGTATGGCATCCAGGAGCCCTAGCAAAACCGGAGTCAATGGGAATCAGGGGGGAAATTCTCCACTGGCTGGAGTCATACCTGGCACAAAGGAAGATAGTTGTGGTGGTTGGAGGTCAGTCATCTGAGTCCCGGGACATCACCGCAGGAATTCCTCAGGGTCGTGTCCGACGTCCAACCATCTTCAGTTGCTTCCTTCCAACATAAGGTCAGTTGTGGAGATGTTCGCTGATGATTGCACAATGTTCAGCACCGTTCGCGACTTCAGATACTGAAGCAATCCATGTGCAAATGCAACAAGACCTGGACGATATCCAGACTTGGGCTGACAAGTGGAAAGTAACATTCACGCCAAACAAGTGTCAGGCAATGACCATCTCCAATGTGAGAGGGTCAAACCACCGCCTAAACTGATTCCAATTTTTAAGGGATGCCATCACTGTTGGGCTCTCTGTATACTTGACCGGGGAAAATGGGAGAGGGGCAGTGACCATTGCCCATAAACAAGATCGAACACAGGAAGCCTCCTCCATTTGCCCCATCCTGACCCCTGCTCCCCCCACCGCCGCCGCACCTTCTCTACATTTGCCATCCAATGGTAGAACATTAAATTTGGTAACGCCATCCCCTTGCAAAAAGGCTTTCCGAATCCTGGGTGTCTTACCGGCCACACAAAGGCCGAGATTTGCTTATCCAATCAAACAAAAAAATATTTGGGGAGGAAGATCGGGAGAGACTGGAACACGAATAGGAACCTCGGCAGAACGTTCATTTTAGTCGTCTGTACTCTCTCCCCCCCTCCACAAGGAAAACGGGACAGCATCCCACCTCTTCAAGTCCCCTTTCACCTATTCACCAGACTGGCCAAGTTCAATTGGTGCATTAAGGTCCAATCATGAGCCACCTGAACACCAAGATACCTGAATTTCATCGTGGCCAGCCTGAACGCGGGGTTCCCAAGTCTGTTCTGCTACCCAGGGGGTTTACTGGAAATGCTTTGCTCGTGGTCAGGGTTACGTTTGCGGGAGCTTGCTGTGCACAAATTGGCTGACCAGGAATTTCTCCCGCTCTTACTGACTGCCATTACCGTGTGTTGGAACGATTTGCAGGTTAATATTCCACCTGTTTTGGCCGCATTATGAATGCTTTCCTCGGCCATCAAGTCCTGGAGTGGGGCTCGAGCCTGCAGCCTCTGGCTCAGTGGTACCCGCTGCCTGATTAATATAAAGATAGAGATGCTGAAGTGGTTCCAAAAAGGCCAACCTCCAACAACTTGGGGCACAGCTGGATGTGGTGTGAGGGGGAACTCACTATGAATCCACCTGCAACTTGGAGCCATTCTCTAACCGAGGAAAACACATCAACTTCTATTCATACAGCATCTGAGAGGATAGAAAACATTTTCTTTTTCCAATTAAGGGGCAATTTAGCATGGCCAATCCACCTACGCTCCACATCTTTGGGGTGTGGGGGTGAGACCCACGCAAACATGGGGAGAATGTGCAAACTCCTCACGGACATTGACCCGGGGCCAGGGTCAAACCTGGGACCTCGGCACCGTGAAGCAGCAGTCCTTTTTATTTTTTATTTTTTTATTACTTTATCTGAGTTACAAAGCCAGGGCTCAGAGTGTGGAGAGAGGCAAACCCCTAATCCAGCTCCTTGCCTGCTCCAAAAACCAATTCAAATTGAATCCAGTTCATGGTCCCCATAAAGAAGACATACCAGATCTGAGCCAAAAGGCTCAATCTACGCTCAATCTTAGCCAAAAGGCCGAGAAGCGATTGAAGCAGCAGTCCTAATTGTGCCACCGTGCTTCCTGCATAGAAAACATCTGAAGACGCTTCAACAAACGGACTTTGAGCTACACCAGGAGGCATGAGGACAGATGAACAAAAGCTTGGTCAAAGAGTTAAGTTTTAAGGAGCATCGTAAAGGAGGTAAAGATCTGTCAGTCCTTTTTAACAATTCTTTCATGGGACATGGGTGTCGCTGGTAAGGCCCCTATTTATTGCCCACCCCTAATTGCCCTCGAGAAGGTGGTGGTGAGCCGCCTTCTTTAACCGCTGCAGTCAATGTGTAGGTACACCTACAGTGCTGTTAGGAAGGGAGTTCCAGGAATTCAACTTAGTGACAGTGAAGGAATGGCCAATATAGTTCCAAGTAAGAAAGGTGTGTGGAGGGGGACTTGTGAGCGATGGTTCCCATGCATCTGCTTCCCTTGTCTCCGTGGGTGGTCGAGGTTGAGGGTTTGGAAAGAGCTATTGAAGGAATTTATACAGTGTCTTTCATGATCAGTCAACCCAAAATGCTTTATGGTCAATTAAGGGCAGCACGGTAGCATGGTGGTTAGCATAAATGCTTCACAGCTCCAGGGTCCCAGGTTCGATTGCCGGCTGGGTCACTGTCTGTGCGGAGTCTGCACGTCCTCCCCGTGTGTGCGTGGGTTTCCTCCGGGTGCTCCGGTTTCCTCCCACAGTCCAAAGATGTGCGGGTTAGGTGGATTGGCCATGCTAAATTGCCCGTAGTGTCCTAAAAAGTAAGGTTAAGGGGGTTGGGTTACGGGTATAGGGTGGATACGTGGGTTTGAGTAGGGTGATCAGCGCTCGGCACAACATCGAGGGCCGAAGGGCCTGTTCTGTGCTGTACTGTTCTATAAACATTTTTGAAATGCGGTCACTATTGTACTGTAGGAATCACAGCAACCAATTTGCACACAGTAGGCTCCCGCCAACAGCAATGATAAAATCTCATTGAGGTTGTGGTTGAAGGTTAAAATTTATCAAAATAGTGTCGTGGGATCTTTCACATCCACCTGAGTTAGTCAGGCTGGGCCTTGTCTATTGGGCTGTTGAGGACATTCTTGTACAATGAGAGTTTCCTCCCCCTGCACCCAAACTGCCACGGGGCTGTGCTGAGGCAAACTGGGCGGTGCCCTGAATTTATATAACTTGCTTCAGTACAATAAACAAAACGCCATGCGGCACACAGATCTTTAAAAGCCGATTTCCGATCTCGCAGCGGCACACGCAAAACACAGCCAATCACGAAGCTTGAGCATTTCCGACCGGTTAGTTTCGGTTAAGTAGGAGCCCTTATTGCGTCATCGCTAAAAAATGCTTGAGCCGCAGACCCGACAAGATGAAAAAGGTGAACTTGGTTATGGGTTATTTTCTCACCTGTACGAAAAGCCTTGCCTGTATATAGTGAAGCAATGCAGCAACTGAAATAAAGAAACCAGGACTTCTAATAATAATAATAATTGCTTATTGTCACAAGTAGGCTCAGGAGAAAGTGCCCGCGTAGGCAGGGTTTTCATTGTGGTGTGGGCAGTGCGGGTTTCAGTGGGCCAGCTGATCTGCGATGGGTTCGGACGCAGTCGCAAAGGGTGTCGGCTGTTGAGGTGGGCTCTGGTAAAGGGCCACCTCGGTGCAGTGCACTTTGTCCCAGGGATAGTAAAATCTCACCATTCACACTCCCTCACCACCTTACATACTCCCCATGCCCACCCCATCCATACCACCTCATGCCCCTCCATCCCCCATGGCTCCCTATGGCCCCCATGCCACGCTATGACACTTCTATACCCAGTCACCCACTGTACAGAATCAATGAACCCTCTACTGACAATAGTACGTGTAAAAGTGGCTTTAAAATGCAGTTACTCATGATAATTTTCCACTTTCTTAAACAAATCTTCTTTTTACTACAGCTCAACAAAAGTGTCAATCACCACACTCTTTAAAGTATCATCGGCTGAAACTGCAAGCACTTGAAAGCTCTTTACCGTGTGAAAACATTGTGCAATTGAAGGTGGAGATCAGGGAACAAGAGCTGTCAATCAAGCAATGTTTTCCCTGGCGATCAGCTGTCTCAGCGCTCTAATGGATATCCCGGCGCTCAGTCAAGCCTCATTATGCATTCTTGGCTGAGAGCTCACACATCCATTAAGTTGCTGAGGAGCAAGGAGGGAATTCCAGAGCTTGAAGCCTCGGTAACTGAAGGCACAGCCACTTGTGGTGTAGTGACTTACAGCCAATTAAGTACTGTTGAAGTGTACTCATTGCTGTATTGTAGAAAAATGGACACAACAACCTCCCACAAACAATAATGCGATAATGACAAGAAAATCATATTATAGTGATATTGATTGAGGGATAAATATTGGCCAGGGCATCAGGAAAAACTCACCTGTTCTTCTTAAAATAGAGCTATGCGCAAGCTTGACTGTGTTGACGATCCCCAAAATAAATCTCTGCCTTGGACTCCGCCACTCATGGCTCTGACAGCCTGCCCCAGGCTTTCCAATGCAGTCGCCACCCATGCAGTGCTGGACTGGGTGCCACGCAACGCCGGCAAGATCACCTGCCACTGAAGGAAGGCTTCAGGACTCCAAATGGCCTTGCAGTTGCAGTAATGTAACTGGCGAATCCTTCTGGATTTCCCGGCTCTTTCTTTGCATCTGGGAGAGGCACAGCATCCGGCTGGGGCACAGCCGAGTCCTGTAATCCAGCAGACCTCCGACTGCCCGATCCCTGGCACATTCCTGTCTCCAGCTGATGTGTATCAGAGGCAGTGTGGTGCTCACAGTGTGTGTGTGTGTGGGGGAGGGGGGGGGGGGGGCGGGTAAGTGCGGGGGGGGGGGGGGTTGAGGATGATGCTGTGAGGGCGGGTGTTGGGCGACTGTGAGGTGGCAGTAAGTGGGTTAACGGTGACTTCCAGTGAGGAAGGGACGAAAGCCAGGAGGAGACAGGCGGGAACGCACCCGAGCAGCATGTAGGAGGTCATTCATCTTCTTTCGGCACCGCACTCCCGGCCTCCTGCTGGCACTCCCTGTTTCTGCCACTGCGTCCCAGGCGGGATTGGTGACATTGCTGGGTGGGGGGGGGGGGGGGGGGGGGGGGGGGGGGGGGGGGGGTCTCCTGCCAGCATGTGGGTATTTCATGTCCTCCCTCTCCTCCACGGCACCAGGAAGTCTGAGGCGGGCCCCTTTCCGAAAACCTAGGCACCTCGGGTCTTCTTGCTGCCATCCTTCTGGCTTGGCCGGGAGAGAGTGCTGAGGTCCCAGTGCAGCTCCCCCTTGATTGAAGTGCTCAGCTAACCCTCGGGGTGAGTCAGGCGTGGTGCGTTTAACGTGGGGGACCAGAAATTTGACTAAGTGCCTGAAGGTCTCGCTCTGTATCGCGAAGATGCTGTACCCATGTATATCTATGGCGGCCCGTTTAGTTTTGACACGGAGGCGACTGAGGTTAAAGGCCAGGGACCAACGTATCTCAGCCAGCACAGGGTTGGTGGACTAACAGCTGTCATAATATCCACTCATGTATATAATGAGATGCAGACAGGCAGTGATTGACACACAGGATGACCAATGAACACACAACACAGAACAACCAATCACCAGACAGGACACCACCACTATTAAGCCCACAGGGCATTAAGCCTCCCTCTCTCTCAGGACCCAGCTGCTGAGACAGCCAGAGTGCACAAGTTAGTGAGTAATATTACCATGCGGTAGCTAGTAAGTCTGGTCAAGCCAGTAAGAGGTCATCAGTTGGATTAGTAGAGTGTCAGCCCACAGCTGAACATGTACAGCAATCCACTAGTTAAATAAAACAGTGTTGGATCATCTCCTGTGTCAGACGTCTGTTTCTAGCTTCACTGCATCCAGTTGCAGTCAACGTCGAACCAACCTGCCCAACACATTAACAGCGTAGCAGCAGTTTTTGAGGAAGATTTCTGCCTATTGCCCGCGGAGCAGCCCTTAATCTCAACCACAAACCAGTCATGTGTCCCTATCTCAAGGAGTTCAAATAAACATGGGAAAATCACCATTCAATATACCATTCAGAATATATAAACAGTTGAACAATAGATATTCCGTGAATCTGCAGAGTCCAAGAATTTGTTTGTGCAGCAAAAAATAAAGATAAAACATGAATCTGTTCTATGCCGAGGTAAATCATTATTCCCAAATTAGGATAATCCAAACCTAATACGTTTCCCCTGAATGAAAAAAAAACAATACACTGTACTTTAAATAGCAGGTACAACTATAAATTCAGGAAATCCTGGCATTCTCCAGCACTGGAGTAGTGAAGTTTAGATTACGGTCTTTTTGCTGGCCTAACACAGGCTTCTTTTGCAAAGATGCAGGGTTTTTTTGAGAGCGAGACAATTCGTCATGTCAAAACAGCAGCCGGGGTCAGGACAATGGGCTTTCTTTCTTCAAAAGTCCTTTTGTAAATACAGGCGTTATAAAAGCCTGTCCTTGTTCAAATGCTTGTGGCTGCAATGCTCTTCAATTCAAAATATGACTTTTGGGAGTGCGAGATTGGGGGTGGGAGGGGGGGGGGGAGGGGGGGGGGGCAGGGCGTCGGAGGGGAAATGGGGAAACAAACATTTTGAGAAAAATTTAGAGGACCACCTGAGGAGTGGAGACTCCTAGCGGGTGCAAGAATGGGAGAATGGCAATCGACGTGGGATGCCCCACGGCACATACCAAAAAGTGCGAATGTCAGGCTGTGTGCATGTATGGGATTGCGCATGTATACAGGATAAAGAAACGGTGTTCTATTCTGCGCTGAATATAAATAAAGATAACTGAAAGATTCGCAATTGTGCAGCATCTTCCCCAACCTCGACACATCCCAGAGTGCTCACAGCCAATTGAAATGCAGTCACTCTTGTCAGGTAGGAAATGTACTGTCTAACTTTCATACGGCTCCTAATATAATAATATTAATCTTTATTGTCACGAGTTGACTTACATTAATAAATCGAAGTATTAATAATAATAATTTTTATTAGTGTCACAAGTAGGCTTACATTAACACTGCAATGAAGTTACTGTGAAAAGCCCCTAGTCGCCACATTCCGGCGCCTGTTCGGGTACACTGAGGGAGAATTCAGAATGTCCAATTCACCGAACAGCACGTCTTTCGGGACTTATGGGAGGAAACCGGAGCACCCGGAGGAAACCCACGCATACACTGGACATGTTGCTCAACAATTAACTCCGCCTCCTTCTGCTTTGCAGGTGATAGTATTCCTTCCAGTGAATAGTGGCTGGTAAATTTATTACGGAATTCCAGAGACTGGTCTTTCACGGCGAAATTGCGGAACGTGCCATCACAGGGAGTAACTGAGATGAATAGCAGAGATGCACTTTAGGGGAAGCTGGATAAACGCATTAGAGAGAAAGGAAGAGATGGTTACGGTGATCTTGTTAGATACATGAGGGTGGAAGGAAGCTCGTGTGGAGCATGAACACTGGATCAGGCCAGCTGGGCCCAATGGCCTGTTTCTGAGCTATCCACTTGACACCAATCAATGTTAAGTATGAATAGGTTTTTACTAGTTTTTTGATACTTTGTGGTCCAGGAGGCTGGGGATTGGGCCCTGCTCCGGAGGTTGAATTACGTGAGCCTGTTGAGTTGAGTTGAGTTAAGGTGAGTCTGCAGAGGTGGGATAGTCTCCCATTACCTTTGGCGGGGCGGGTCCAATTGGTGAAGGTGAACACCTTGCTGAGATTTTTGTTTTATTTCATTGTCTCCCAGTGTTCCTGCCCGTCGTTTTTTCCGAAGGGTCAAGGGGTTTATTTCCTGCTTTATTTGGGCGGTTAAGTCCCAAGGATTCGGAGGGGGGTCTTTCAGATGGACAGACAGTTGAACGGTCTGGCCCTGCCAAAATCTATTACTGGTGGCCAATGCGGAGAAGGTGTTGGGGTGGTGTGGGGAGGCTCTCTGGGTTCATATGGAATCTGGGTCACATAGAGGAACACATTTGGAGGCATTGGTAACAGCGCCAACACAAGGTATTCGCCGAACCCAGTGGTGGTAACCACGTTAAATATCTGGAGGCAACTCCGCCAGCATTTTAAATTGGGGGCTAGCTGCCATTTGAGCTAATCACCTGTTTGAGGGGGCAAGGAGGGAGAGAGGGCTGGTAAGACTGAGTAATTGGATGGGCTGCTTGTCAGCCTAGAGGAATTGAAGGAGTATTTGGGTTAGCAGGTTCGGACGTGTTTAGGTATCTCCAGGTACGGAGCTTTGTGAAGAGGATATTCTCCGATTTCCCGGTGCTGCCACCATAATCCTTGTTGAGAGGATTCCCTCCCGTTTGGGATCAGAGGAGGGCAGTCCGGTGTGTATGAACAGATTGTAGGGGAAAGGTTGAGTTCGGTGGAAGGGGTAAAGGCTAAATGAGTGGAGGAATTGGGGCTAATGCTGGAGGAGGAAGTATAGAGAGTAAGGCTCCGTGGAGGGTGAACGTCATGACGTTGTGTGCGAGACGGAGTCTGATACAGCTCAAGGTAGTGTTTAGACCGCACCTCACAAAGGCTAGGATGAGTTGGTTTTCTGTGGGCGTGGAGGATAAATGCGAGCAATGTTCGAGAGGGCCCGCACACCACACACACACATGTTCTGGTTCTGTTCTAAGTTAATGGATTTCTGACGGTCGTTTTTTAACACCATGTCAGCCAACTTAAGTATTGAGTTGGTTGCCTTGTCCTTTGATGGCTATTTTCGGAGTTTCAGATGTGTCAGAGCTGTGGACGGGTGTGGGGGCAGTTGTCCTTGCCTTTGCCTTGTTGGTGGCACGGAGATAGATCCTGCTGGGCTGGAGTGCTTCGGTGTGGTTCGGGGACTTGTTGGAATTTTTGCACCTCAAGGTCAAATACATCATGAGGGGGTCGATTGAATAGTTCTACCAGAGGTGGCAGCTTTATATCGGATATTGTATTTCAGAGAGTTGGTCACTGTTAGATGTTAAAGGGGGATGGGGCGAAAGGGCGAATACATGGGAGGGAGCCGTGTTCCATGGGTAGTCCCAAGTACCGATCCATTTGTTAAGTTCACCCACTTTATTCCTGATGCTTCTTGCATTGAAGTATACACACTTCAACCCATCTTCATGCCTGCAAGCACACTCCTTTGTCAGTGTTACCTTCCCCACTGCCTCACTACACGCTTTGACGTCCTGAACATCGGCTAACTTAGTTGCTGGACTACAAATCTGGTTCCCATTCCCCTGCCAAATTAGTTTAAACCCTCCTGAAGAGTACTAGAAAACCTCCCGCCCAGGATATTGCTGCCCCTCTGGTTCGTATGCAACCCGTCCTGCTTGTACAGGTCCCACCTTCCCCAGAGTGCGCTCCAATTATCCAAATACCTGAAGCCCTCCCTCTTACACCATTCCTGCAGCCGCATGTCTGCAACTGCACTCTCTCCCTATTCCTAGCCTCGCTATCACGTGGCACCGGCAACAAACCAGAGATGACAACTCTGTCTGTCCTGGCTTTTAACTTCCAGCCTAACTCCCTAAACTCGTTTATTACATCCACACCCCTTTTCCTACCTACGTCGTTGGTACCAATGTGCACCACAACTTCTAGCTGCTCACCCTCCCCCTTAAGGATCCTGAAGACACGATCTGAGACATCCCTGGCCCTGGCACCCAGGAAGCAACATATCTTCTGGGAGTCTCGCTCACGACCACAGAATCTCCTATCTATTCCCCTAACCATTGAGTCTCCTATCACTATTGCTTTTCTATTCTCCCCCCTTCCCTTCTGAGCCCCAGAGCGAGACTCAGGGCCAGAGACCTGGCCGCTAGGGCCTTCCCCCGGTAGGTCATCCCCCCAACAGCATCCAAAACTGTATAATTGTTTTGAAGGGGAACGGCCACGAGGGATCCCTGCATGTCTGGCCGTTCGTTTTCTCTCCCATGACTGTAACCCAGCTACTCTTGTCCTGTACCTTGGGTGTGGCTACCTCCCTGTAACTCTTCTCTATTACCCTCTCTGCCTCCCGGATGATCCAAAGTTCATCCAGCTCCAGCTCCAGTTCCCTAACGGTCTCTGAGGAGCTGGAGTTGGGTGCACTTCCCGCAGGTATAGTCAGCGGGGACACTGGTGGTATCCCTCACCACCCACATCCTACAGGAGGAGCATGCAACTGCCCTCGCCTCCATCCCCTCTTACCTTACAGAATGTAGCTGCCCTGTGGACCAACTGGAACTCCGCCCTCTGACTCTGCTCCCAGTCAGCTGCACTCTCTGTAAACCCCCGGCTCCCTTCACGCTCTTTGAGGAAATGTAGGAAATGAAATGAAAAGGAGCACCTTACTCCCTCCTCACCGAACTCCCTCAGTCACCAAACGCTCATTATAGCACTCAAATGCACCCAAAATCAGCACTCCCTCAGTCACCAAACTCTCACTATAGCACTCAAATACACCCAAATTCAGCACTCCCTCAGTTACCAAACTCTCACTATAGCACTCAAATGTACCCAAATTCAGCACTCCCTCAGTCACCAAACTCTCACTAGCACTCAAATGCACCCAAATTCAACACTCAGTGCAAACGACGTCTACACTGTAACTAGCTCAGATGTATACTGTGACTCTAGCCTCTGAAAACTGCTCTAATCCAATTAACTAATTGGCAAGCTCCAGCTGCAAGTAGTTACAAGTAGAACCTTTCTTTAAAGCTGATTGAAAATTCACCTTCTTCAGTGAGGTCCCCAGGGAGCCCTGCACTGTTGGGAGTTTTTGCCTTTGGGGCGAGTTGTTAAGCCAAGGCTTCATCAACCTTTTCAAAAGGAAGGCCCTAGCGGCCAGGTCTCTGGCCCTGAGTCTGGCTCTGGGGCTCAAAATGGCAGCACGATTCGAGGAAAAGCAAGGGAGCCCCCCGCAGTGCCCTGTTCGGTATATCTTCCTCGACCAATGCAAGAAACCAGACTAACTCATTCCAGGAATTATGCTGTGCACGGATTGGTTACATGGTAAGAGTGACCACGCTCAAAGTTAATTGACACGAAGCTTATAAATGTTAACTCAGCATATTCTATCGAACATCATTCCCAAACGGATACACATATAGGGGGGATTCTCCGGACACCCAGCCGTGTGTTTCTCAGCCCCGCGCAGTTCACTGACGGTTTGATTCTATCTTCCTGCTGCTTGTCAGTGGGATTTCCCATTGTAACCACGCGTGTGCCGTCGAAAAACCCGGGTAGCTGCCGGCAGAAAAAAGGGAATCTCAACAACCAGAGAATCCCAGCCACGGCCACTGAACTAAGGTTAGTGTTCTCTGATACGGCACTGTCACTCAACAGCAACACTAAGTGGGGGAAGAACAATGCAGTTATATGGGAAAGGCCACGCCGAGTGAAATAGAAACGACATTTTTCATTTCATGTGCCATTTTCCAGATTAGCAAAATCTTTTCTAAATTGAATCTTTATGCTCTCTAAGCGCTCAATTAACAAATTCTGATTGAAATCTGTTCCAACCCCAACAAAACCTCAAAACATTCAAACGAGATTTTAATCTAGCCAGACAAATCTCCTTCCCTCTCCCGTTTTTCAAATCTCGAGAAGTAAAGGACCAGCGCATGCCCGGATAGTGTGCTGCAAATGTGACAAGGGATCCCAATGCTAAAAACTCGCTTTCGTCCTGATCAGAATATCAACATTATTTCACTCAGTTCGAAAGCTCATTTTCAGAAGGGCCGATGCCTGATTGATGGCCACTCACTACACTGAGATGTAGAATACCACTGATGACAAAACCTAAGGGCTTTGTTACTCTCCGAAAATAATCAATAAACTATTATGAACACACTATATTATTTCCTCTACTGCGCCCCGCTCCCCCACCACCCATATGAGAAACACGGAAACAATAAATTAAAGATCAATTTCACAGAGTGAAATAATTCCAGAAGATGTTTCAAAACATGCTACATATTTTTTAACAAATATTCAGCGGAAAACTGCCAAGTGTTTTGATATTCTATTTTTTGAAAGCGTTACTCTGTAAGATATTCCGAATTTAGCGAGGAGATAGCTTAAACTTGTACTTGCTATGTTGGTGTCAAAGATTTAGCTTTCCAAGTGATCCTTGCCAAAGTTAAGCGTAAATTAGTGCTATCTTTGCTAAAATGTGGATCACAAGAACAAGAAATGGAGAAAAGAAAAACTCAGAGCGCTTGGTGCAGCATGGTGGTTAGCATTATTGCTTCGCAGAGATTCCAGCTTTGGGTGCCCGTCTGTGTGGAGTTTGCACGTTCTCTCCATATCTGCGTGGGTTTCCTTCGAGAGCTCCAGTTTCCTCCCACATTCCAAAGATGCGCAGGTTAGGTGCATTGGCCATGCTAGTGTCCGAGGATATGCAGGTTTGGTGGCATTACAGGGACATGGCGGGGGAGTGGGGCTGGGTACGGTGCTCTTTCAGAGAGTCGGTGCCGACTCAAAGGGCTGAATGGCCTCCTTCTGCGCTGTAGGGATTCTGTGGTTCCGTGATTCTGACCTTGTACATGGAACCAAGAAAGTGAGCAGATGGGAACATTTCACTGTGATTACTGAATTCAACTGGACCCAATGTTCGTCAACAAAAGGCAACTTGAAAAAAATTGATCCAAAGTTACATTTATCAGATATGTGTCACAACTGCACAAGATGGTCTCGCTCAGTCTTTAAACATCTTGAAAGTTTATAAGTGGAATATGTAATCCACCTGTGATGCGTCTTGTAGAATGCTGATATCAGTCGTGATTATGTCAAAAGGACGATCCCAATTGCAAATAATTCCGAGTGAATGGAAATTTCATTCATTTGACAAATAGTGCAGGAAGTCTTGGTTTTCTAATTTGCATGTTCAAAAGCCGAACGAATGCAAATTTATATATAGGCATAAACAACATAAAATGTATTCTAAAAAGGAAAGATATCAAGTTGGTCATTTTTCCTTCTTCAGAAAGAAGCCATTCGGCCCATCGTGACTGTACTGGCTCTCTGGATGAGCGGCGCACCCTGTGCCGCTCTCTGTCTTCTCCCTGTAGCCCTGCACATTCTTCCTTTTCAGGTTGCACCAATCGATGATAGGTTCACACCATCGTTACTGGAACCGGGGGGGGGGGGGGGGCGCGATTTTCTGCGCAACCCACCTCGAGGGCAGCTCCCCATTGGCCAGTGATGGGATCTTCTCCGGTCCCGCCGTTGTCAACGGGGTTTCCCAATGAATCCGGTCTTCGCCGCCGTGAAACCTGCGGTGGGGGTGCGCCGTCAGCAGGACCAGACGATCCCCGCGGCGTGAACAAGTGGAAAGTTCCGGTCTAGGGTTCAATTCCAACCTTTTTAAAAAAAATATTCAATTGACATTTCTACACGTTTGAAACCGGACACGTTAATCCTCCAGCCCAAAGTTTAATGTTTATAAACTGCACAAGAACCACCCCCTCCCCCCCACATTCCACCAATATAAAATGGTACTGGAGAGGGTGATATAAATCTGATACCTCTGAGATTCAGAGATACGAACACAAACAGTCACATAAAACCAAATTTGAACATAAGTGTTCATATTTCGACTGGAGCTGAAATAACAACACATGTACGAGAGTGGATCAGGAATAAGCACCCAGTACAGGTTTATTGTGAACTGATCTGGAGAGAATTACATCTGATCTGCATTATTTAGCCCCGGGGCTATTCCGACTCCAATATAAAGAAAGTCACAGATTAAATGCAGGAAACATGGCAGAGAATTTGCTCAGAGCCGGTTTCCACAAACGCCACTGATGTTAGTTGAGGCTTCAAGAGGTTGGGGGGGTGGGGTGTGGGGGGGGGGGGGGGTGGAGGGGGGGAGAGGGGGTGGAGGGGGGGAGAGGGGGTGGAGGGGGGGAGAGGGGGTGGAGGGGGGGGGAGAGGGGGGTGAGTGAGTCCCTTCCTCTTCCTCAGGACATGGTTGTGGGATCTTTACATTGATCCAAAACAAGGACAAACGACTCCCCGATTTACCATCTCAAAGTCCATTGAAGCAGTGCAGCACACCCTCAGTAATAATCTTTAATAATGTCACAGGTAGGCTTACATCAACACTGCAATGAAGTTACTGTGAAAATCCCCGAGCCGCCAGACTCCGGCGCCTGTTCGGGTACACAGAGGGAGAATTCAGAATGTCCAAATTACCTAACAAGCACGTCTTTCAGGACTTGTGGGAGGAAACCGGAGCACCCAGAGGAAATCCACGCAGATACGGGGGAGAACGTGCAGACACCGCACAGACAGTGACCCAAGCCGGGAATCGAACCTGGGATGCTGACACTGTGAAGCAACAGTGCTAACCACAAATCTCAGTTTGAATTTTGTACTCAAGCCTCTGGGATGGATCCAGAACCCACAACCTTCTGAATTAGGCGGGGGTATTACCCACTGAGCAATGGCAGATGACTAAGGGAAAACCCGTTATAGGATTGGTCAGTTCTGTACTGGTGCCTCCGTATAAATAGCTGAGTAGAACCCCTCTATGGGATTTGAAGCTGTGTTTTTGAGCCTGATACACACTCCATTCTTAGCAAATGATTCCACACCCCTCAGGCTAAACCAGACTTCTCAAAACCTCACAATCCAAGGCAGCACGGTGGTGCAGTGGGTTAGCCCTGCTGCCTCATGGTGCCAAGGTCCCAGGTTCGATCCTGACTCTGGGTCCATTTGGAGTTTGCACATTCTCCCCGTGTTTGCGTGGGTTTTGCCCCCACAACCCAAAGATGTTCAGGGTAGGTGGATTGGCCACACTAAATAGCCCCTTATTTGGAAAAATGAATTAGGTACTCTAAATTTTAAAAAAAATAAAAAATTTTAAACTCACAATCCTATATTATTCTAAATGAGCATCCCTTAACCTCTCCCTTACACAGATAATGTACTTCTCTTCAGTAACATCACCCATGGTTGTGCCTATCTCTTCTGACTTGAACTGGAACCCTTTGTCACCGCAATTAGGTCAATGCTCTCCTGGCCAACCTTCCATCTTCCACCTTCTCAAAGCCTTCGATTATCAATCTACAGCCTTTTCCAATCCCGTGTCAAAATCATGTCACAGGTCACCCCTGTCCACGTTGACCTACATTAGTTCCTTCCCGACAATGTCTCAAATTGAAAATTCTCATACCTTTGCTTAAATTCCTTCGTGGTCTCACTGCTCTCGACATAGTTCCAGAACTAAAACTGCTACAAAACCCGACATTCTTGACATCCTGGCATCCTGCGTGTCCCCCTGCATTTTATAGCCCGTGGGCGGGAATTTCTGGCTCTACCGGAAGACAATGGACGACCGACGAACCCACCACAAACCCCGTCATGGGTCCCTCCACAGCAGGGCCACAAAATCCTGGCCTGTGTTTACAATAGTCTAGATCTAGCGTTGCCAACTCTAACTGGATATAATCCTAAGGGGGTCCATTCTAACAGTGGGGGGGGGGGGGGAACCACATTTCCATGGCAGCTGACAAACAAACTGACCCCTCCGTTACCTCATTGGCTGCCAGTGAGCAACCATTTATTTTTCAACTGCAGTGTTTCTCTGGCTAATAAGCAGGCGTTGAAGGAAAATGATTCTTTTTGAAGTCGGTGTGATCTTTCTGTGGGGTTTCCCCAGCAAGGTACTGGAGACCACTCTTTATTTCTGAAGACACCAGGTCAATTTTAAGAGGCAAAGCAATCTTATCTAGGCCGAACACTCTGGGATCTCATCCTTAAACCTCTGCACCGCCCACTCCTCCCTTCAAGATGCTCCTTACGGTCCACCATTCACTGGCACCAAGCTTTTGGTCACCATTCCATTTCTTCACTTTTTTCTCAGGGGCTGGTTCAGCACAGGGCTAAATAGCTGGCTTTTAAAGCAGACCAAGGCAGGCCAGCAGCGCGGTTCAATTCCCGTACCAGCCTCCCCGAACAGGCGGCGGAATGTGGCGACTAGGGGCTTTTCCACAGTAACTTCATTTGAAGCCTACTTGTGACAATAAGTGATTTTCATTTTCATTTCATTTCACCTATCTGTGAGCCTCTGCGGCATTTCCATTAAAGAGAATAACTGCCAGTTGTGCCTTTTTGCTGCTTTTTCTTTAACTCATTACCGTTTAATTGCAGAGTCACTGCTTGACAACGTAAGAGATAATGAGTGGAATTCTCAGATCGCACCGCCTGAAGACGGGACATTGCTGCGCGAGGTAAATGGACCTTTAAATGGTCTGTCAAATTATCCATCCCGCCCCTCATAGCAAAATGTACTCCAATAAATATGCAACAAATGCAATAATTCACTGACTGATTTGTAATCAGTTCAGCTGCAACTATTAATTAAAATAACCTTGTTGCTCATCCCAGCAACTTCTCATCAGTATTCACTATTTAAATAATTTACAAGAAAAAGACTGCAAAGGTCAGACAATGACTACATGTACTTTCCGTTTCACTCTGCCCTGAATATTTTAGATGGTGGGGGTTCAAACCTGGAGAGTCGGTGGGGAGCCTGCTGCTGTTTTACACTCAAATGGGGATTTATTGGCAGCAGACGGGTCTTCCCTCCACACGTGGAGGGAAGCCGTGAAATTACAACGGGGTCTTTGTACGCTGCCCGCCAAGGCAGATCGAGTATCCCCCTGGAGGCTGGCATCAAACTGATTTGCATCCCGCTAACGGATGCAGATGAAGGCCCGACCAGAATCCTCCCCCCAACGCTCGATGCCAGCAGAAAAAACCACCAGTCCAGACGCTGGACCAATGTGGCGTGCGAAAGTCAGGATTTTCCTGAAGAAGGCCTGGGGCTGCCTCCCAAGTTCGGGTTGGAGGCCACAAGTGACCCTGGACCACCACAGCAGTCGGTGGGGGGAGCATCTTTCAGGCGGACTTTCCAGCTTCACTATCATCCGGAAGGCCCATCCTCCAGCATCAAGGGTCTTCCTGGAGATCCATCTTCTTTCTTCGGGAGGTGCATCTTCCTTCTTCCGTGGAGGGTCAGTGATATCAGGCGCCTTTCAATTATGGTGCCCGGATATGATAGTGAGACCCGTTCCCTCATGCCCACCGCGCCACAGAAGGTGGCGTGAAACCCCTGGGTGCATATTTAGTAACATCGTGACTGGAAGATATGGCCTGTTCCCAATCAGCCTCCGCAGCGGGAAACTCTCCTCATCCCCATCACGGGACTGAGTCCCAAATTGCAGAATTCCACCCATTGTTTCCGCTGGTCATGGAACCTAAAGCACGCGGGAGGGAGGACTCAGTCGCAGGGTAAGGGTGCCGATCGTTCAGGACTGAGATGAGGAGAGATTTCTTCACTCTTCACTCCAAGGGTGGTGAATCTTTGGAATTCACTACACAGGAGAGTTGTGGATGCTCCATCGTTGAATATATTTTAAATTGCGATAGATGTATTTTTGATCTCTCAGGGAATCCAGGAATGTGGGGAGTGGGCCAGAAAATGGAGTAAAATTCAAAATCAGCCACGATGGTATTGGATGGTGGAGCAGTCTCGATGGGCTGAGTGGTCTACTCCCCATCCTATTTCTTGTGTTTTTGTGTTAAAACCCATGGCATTACTAAACTTACAGAATGGCCTCTAAAAGATAAATCAATTTCAATATAGAGAACCATGAGGTGGTGAATGTTTTTAGGAGGAAGAACGAAACCACATATGCTCCATGGAACCCAAAACTCAAAATGGGGTACAGCAGCAAATAGATCTAGGGGTACAGAGATCATTAAAAACAGAAATGCCAGTTAATAAGGCCATAAAAAAGGCAAATGAAGTACTATGGTTCATTTCTAGAATGACGTAACAGAAGAGCAAAGTTGTCAAAACCTGTGCAGAACATTAATTCAACCGCACTTGGGAGTTCTGTGCCTGTTCCTGGTCGTTTAGCACACTGGGCTAAATCGCTGGCTTTTAAAGCAGACCAAGGCAGGCCAGCGGCGCGGTTCAATTCCCGTACCAGCCTCCCCAAACAGGCGCCGGAATGTGGCGACTAGGGGCTTTTCACAGTAACTTCATTGAAGCCTACTTGTGACAAGAAGCGATTTTCATTGTGTTACAAGTATGAAATAGAGGCAGGGCGAAGGAGACGCACAGAGGATTTCCAAGTATAATACCAGAATGGAGAAGTGTTGTACCAGAGCGGAGAAAGATTGAATTTTTGTCTCTAAAAAAAGAGTTGCAAGGCGATCTAACAAGTGATATTTTTAAACTATGAGAAGGGTTGATAGAGTAGATGGAAAAAAAATGATGATTCCCACATGAGAGGGAGACCAGAACCAGGAGGCAGAAATATAAAATAGTTGTTGAAAATCAAACAGGCGTGATAAAATACAGTATGAGACAGTCACCAAGAAATCCAATAGGGAATTCATAGAAACATAGAGAAATTCAAGAGGGTCTTCCTTACCACGAGAGAGTTGGGCAAATATGGAGCCTGCTACAGCACGAATCAGACAGAGTGAATGTCTTTCAGAGGAAGCTAAATGGGGACGATGAAAAGAAGGGAAGATTATGCAGAAATGTTCAATGGGGATGGGAAGAGAGTTATGGGAATAGAAACATCAACATGCTGCAACGGTCAGTATTTCTGGTGTAAAAACTTACTATATTTATTTAAAAAGCAAGGCTGAGGCAGCTGGGCGAGCTTAATTAACCTTATAATGAAGGTAGATAGGTTTGCAGAAGGAGGTTTGCAAATTCACCATTTCTTTCCAAATAACCTTGGCTGGAGTCTCCATTCCTGAGACTAAGTGTTTATGCCGGGACAGGATTCGTGGACTTTCACAACAGCATAACTGGTGCCGAATCTGGACCGATTCAGTGACTGCGGAGGGGCTAGCACCGGCGTCACGTGGAACACAATCAATTACAACGAGAAATGGTGCGGGATTTGCTGGGTCGGTGATTGACACTCGGGAGGCTGACAAGCTGCAGCTGCACACACACATTACACTCCCCACACACACTCATCCCAGCCAACACACTCCCCACACACACACATCCCAGCCAACACACTCCCCACACACACTCATCCCAGCCAACACTCCCCACACACACTTATCCCAGCCAACACACTCCCCACACACACTCATCCCAGCCAACACACTCCCCACACACACTCATCCCAGCCAACACACTCCCCACACACACTCATCCCAGCCAACACACTCCCCACACACACTCATCCCAGCCAACACACTCCCCACACACACTCATCCCAGCCAACACACTCCCCACACACACTCATCCCAGCCAACACACTCCCCACACACACTCATCCCAGCAAACACACTCCCCACACACACTCATCCCAGCCAACACACTCCCCAGACACACTCATCCCAGCCAACACACTCCCCACACACACTCATCCCAGCAAACACACTCCCCACACACACTCATCCCAGCCAACACACTCCCCATGCACACTCATCCCAGCCAACACACTCCCCACACACACTCATCCCAGCCAACACACTCCCCACGCACACTCATCCCAGCCAACACACTCCCCACACACACTCATCCCAGCCAACACACTCCCCACACACACTCATCCCAGCCAACACACTCCCCACACACACTCATCCCAGCCAACACACTCCCCACACACACTCATCCCAGCCAACACACTCCCCACACACACTTATCCCAGCCAACACACTCCCCACACACACTCATCCCAGCCAACACACTCCCCACACACACTCATCCCAGCCAACACACTCCCCACACACACTCATCCCAGCCAACACACTCCCTACACACACTCATCCCAGCCAACACACTCCCCACGCACACTCATCCCAGCCAACACACTCCCCACACACACTCATCCCAGCCAACACACTCCCCACACACACTCATCCCAGCCAACACACTCCCCACACACACTTATCCCAGCCAACACACTCCCCACACACACTCATCCCAGCCAACACACTCCCCACACACTCATCCCAGCCAACACACTCCCCACACACACTCATCCCAGCCAACACACTCCCCACACACACTCATCCCAGCCAACACACTCCCCACACACACTCATCCCAGCCAACACACTCCCCACACACACTCATCCCAGCCAACACACTCCCCACACACACTCATCCCAGCCAACACACTCCCCACACACACTCATCCCAGCCAACACACTCCCCACACACACTCATCCCAGCCAACACACTCCCCACACACACTCATCCCAGCCAACACACTCCCCACACACACTCATCCCAGCCAACACACTCCCCACACACACTCATCCCAGCCAACACACTCCCCACACACACTCATCCCAGCCAACACACTCCCCACACACACTCATCCCAGCCAACACACTCCCCACACACTCATCCCAGCCAACACACTCCCCACACACACTCATCCCAGCTAACACACTCCCCACACACACTCATCTCAGCCAACACACTCCCCACACACACTCATCCCAGCCAACACACTCCCCACACACACTCATCCCAGCCAACACACTCCCCACACACACTCATCCCAGCCAACACACTCCCCACACACACTCATCCCAGCCAACACACTCCCCACACACACTCATCCCAGCCAACACACTCCCCACGCACACTCATCCCAGCCAACACACTCCCCACACACACTCATCCCAGCCAACACACTCCCCACACACACTCATCCCAGCCAACACACTCCCCACACACACTCACCCCAGCCAACACACTCCCCACGCACACTCATCCCAGCCAACACACTCCCCACACACACTCATCCCAGCCAACACACTCCCCACACACACTCATCCCAGCCAACACACTCCCCACACACACTCATCCCAGCCAACACACTCCCCACACACACTCATCCCAGCCAACACACTCCCCACACACACTCATCCCAGCCAACAAGATGGCACTCGTTGCGCTGGAGCACGCCCATCCCGCTGATGGGTCGGCTTGGCCACAGGCCATCTAGGGGGGGTCCCCTGGGGGACACACGTACGACCCGTGGCCCTAAGTTCACAGTGGGCAGTCAGCGGCTCGCGCAGCTACACGGCTGCCTTGCCGGCTGCAGGACTAGTGCTCCGTGCCCGTCCACCTTGACCCCACGCCCACCTCGTAGCCACCCCCCGATAACCCCCCCCCCCAGCCCTAGCAGAAGCCCCCCTGGCCAGTGGTACAACAGTCAGCAAACTACGGCGATGTTGGACACTTTCTGCACCCCATCACTCTCCCTTAGCAGTCACGACACCGGTTTCATGATTTTTAAAAGAACAACGCTATCAGGAACTCCCACCAGTGGAGGGGGAGAATCACGGAGGCCCCGTAGAATAACGGGTCAAGCCCGGTAATGATATGCCACCGCCGATTACTGTATGGGCATTCTGGAACGCATTGATGCTGCTGTCGAGGTGACGGAGAATTGTGGTTTGCAGTGAAATCGGGGCCCTCCGCAATTTCGACGTTGGAACCGATTCTCCGCCCAATCACATTTCCAGATTTCCATGTCGGCCAAAGGGGAATCCCGCTTCCTACGTTTAATGTCCGAGTTAATAACTCCTCTGTCCATTCTTACCAGTGGCTTATAAGAAGTTCATAAGAAGTTTGTAATTATACACTGGGTATTGCTGTGAATCTTATCGTTGTCAACATCCTTTCAGAAACTTCGAACATTCATTTCACATTCGGCTGTCAGTTTTGATTCACTTTGATACGCTTTCTCGGGGAAATCCTATTCTTCTTGCGAAGTCTGATTGCAAACAGGTTCCAATTTCAGTGTGCGTTGAAGTGGAGCCTTTGAATGGATGCAAAAGCAAGCACTCTGCAAACACCACCACCTCCTCAAGGACAATTAGGGATGGGCAATAAAAATGCTGGTCTGGCCAGCGACATCTTTGTCCTGTGAGAGAAGTTTCAAAAAACCCTCCTGCCCCGGTGGAGCACTATCACCGATATTGACTAATTCGGCCAAATGGCCTGTTCCTGTGTAAAATAAAGGTCTTCAAATTCAATCCCAATCTTGATCTTTATCAAGCGTCTGCAAAGACAAGTGAGGGTGTAATTAAGACAGTTTGACGGTTAATATTAGTGCCACAAACTCACCCTTGCGAATTTTATCATGCTTCTAATTGAGCAGACAGCTAACGAACACTTGCCCAAAACTGGAGTGGTCCTTCTTTGCATAGGAATGTTGTACTCTATGACATCAATGCAACACAACTGCACTTTTATTTTAACCGGTAGTCAAAGTTGGGGAAGTGGAGTGGGCGGTCGGGGCCAAGAGGAGTGGCTCAAACAGGCGTTTGCATTTCTTAGAGGGGGCCCAAAGCAATCATTCTGGTTACCTGGCCATTAGGCCTCACTTGTCAAGGACTCTCTCCTCCTTGCCAATCACCCACATATTTTGTGTTGACGGGCAACCTTCTCTGGAGTGTGCGACTTTTCCACCTCTTCCTGCTGACTTCCCATCCAACATGGCGGCAGGGTGCTTGGGGGCGGGCGGGAAAATCAACCATCCAAACTTATTTGAGGCCTGGTAGTTAAAAAAAGGCTGGGCCTCTGTTCTGGAGCAACGTGTAAGTCACCTTTGCTCTCAACCGTCCAAAACCTGCCAAGGAATTAAAAGCAGGGCTGTCGATCCCACAGGAGGTTCTAGATTGCTGTTTGGGTGTGAATCCTGGTGGATTTTTCCACTATATCTATAACAATTTTTATTGTCATGAGTAGGCTTACATTAACACTGCAGAATTCAGAATGTCCAATTCACCTAACAGCACATCTTTCGGGACTTGTGGGAGGAAACCGGAGCGCCCGGAGGAAACCCACGCAGACACAGGGAGAACGTGCAGAATCCACACAAACAGTGACCTAAGCCGGGAATTGAACCTGAGACCCTGGCGCTGTGAAGCAACAGTGTGAATCACTGTGCTACCGTGCCGCTGGAATTATAATCCCACCCTTGACTTCCTTAAGCATGCTCTATCCTGCAGGAAAGAAACATGGAAGAAGGAACCAACGAGAGAAGGAAGAAAGGATCTGAATTCATATTGGGTGGGATCTTTCTCACCGTCCCCACCCTGTTTCCCAGTCCCGGCCCCACTAATGTCCATCGTGCTTTGTGTGGTTCGCCGCCCCATCACCTTCAGCGAGACCGGAAGAACCCGCAGGCGTGGAGTGTTGGAAAATCTCGTCTGTTGTGCTTTTACAAGCTCAGGACAGCCCAAATTGTTCAACAGCCAATGGAAGTGTCGTCACTTATTCTGCACTTAATCAACATAAAACACTTCAAGTCAACCAGCGTCTAAAATGCATCCAATTGTTCCAAATAGATTTAATTTTTTAAAAAATTTAAATATTTGACTAATTAAAATGAATTTGTTAATTAATTAAAACACTCGTGTTTAGCTTAACTCACACTTCTGTCCCTCAAAGAAATGACTGAGTTACCAGCCATCAACCAGGGTCTATTTCTATCGATTAAGTATGTTTAATAGGATTTTATACTTTTTAAACAACACGACAGAATTACAAACTAAATACATCGCAGTGAGCAACACAGAATGGATGCAGAGGGGAACAGGACAACTACATTATCACTGGCTCGATACAATCATTAGACATGGCTAGATGCTTCTAAAAGCCCCACCAGAGACCATGGGAGTAACAGGATGAAGCCATAAAACCATGGTAAAATGGTGCACACCCTCCCACGATGCGTCTGCGCACAATCACCAAGAGAGATCAGGATAGGTTTTCATGCCATGTTTGTGCACGCACCAATATATATCCCCCCCCAACTCTAACAGCAGCAAAAGCACCAATGTCACACTATCGCCTCATCTCCTCCGATGCCAACCCCGTCTGCACCTATGCAGGGACCAATCACGGGTTCCCCACCCTTACAAAAGAAAAGGAAACAAGGCAACAAGGTGAAAGCTCCAGTTCTAAAGAGAGGAGTTACATTTACCACACAACGTAACCCCACTCTGATGACCTGTGCATAACCACCATCATCCCATACACTAATACAGAGAGGGTCAGCAACAACATGTTCAGATTGTGATCAAGCCTTCACAGCCTCCCAATATAAATGTGGTGGTATGATCTGCATAGCTGTCTGCCATTGGTGCAGAACACTGGCTTATCATTGGCCCTGGTCAGTCATGTGCCTCACGACCGATTGGTTGAGACCAGTCATGTGACGGCTCCCTGATTGGTCGAGAGGCTGAGTTAACACCGCCTCCAGAGCGAGGTATAAATACCCAGAACGCCCGGCGGTTGTCCATTTACTGTAGTCGACCGCAGGGCTAACTTCTAGCTTATTAAAGCCTAACTTTTATACAGCAACTCGTCTCGCGTTCGATTGGTGGTTCATCAATAAACAGAGAGGAAAAAGTGCTTAAGGAGAAGGAGACCCACTCAACTGCCCATTGCAGGGGAACCTTCGGACTTGGGGAGGGGTGGGAAGGATACAATGACCCTAACGCGACCCGCGGGGACACATCGATCGATCACCCCTGTGGGACTCGTGGAATATGAACCCCCCCCCCCCACTAGTGGGGTGGAGGGATGCCTGCCCAGTTGGGGTTCTTCAATTTCCCCTTGAAAAGCCGGCCGGACTGGGACCAGCACATCCGGTATTCCTGAATGGAACCTCTGAGCTGTAAGCCGTGTTGCGGCCTTTACTTTATGCTTACAAATTAAATGTTGTCCAATTTACCTTCGTGGGCCTCTTGAGCTTTTATAGGTTTCTATGACTCAATGTAATTTGTGGTTATTTTATTAAGCTCCCTTTACAATGCTGGATGACCACCGCAGGCACACATTTGACATGCATTTATGGTAGCTTTGCTCAAAAAAAATTGATCGTAGTCACTTCTAAATAGTTAACTAACAACATTTAAATGAGGCACATTAAAGCATAATTTTTGCCATATTTTTCTGACATTTAAATTTGTCCACTTAAATGATTTAAAAATGGAATTTGCAAATGGATCATTAATGTAATTATATTTTCTGATTCCATTTTCCCAGCAGCCGGGTTAAAATGTTAACTGGTTGCATCTGTCGTCGTCATTTGCTGACTGGAGCAGGCAAATTCCTGTGACGAATTGTTCCTTATTCACCAACAATTACCCTCTTTTCCAAAACCCTGGAACATTTCTCAGCCGTCCGCACAGTTCAGTCCTTTCCTCCCCTCGCATAGTATTAATTTTAAATAGGCCTACAACTGCATCGCAATCAACTCCTTATTAATATTTCCCAAACTAATTTTGGCTGTAAGGTGATAATAACGGCGGCACGGTAGCACAGTGGTTAACACCGCTGCTTCACAGCGCCAGGGTCCCGGGTTCGATTCCCGGCTTGGGTCACTGTCTGTGCGGAGTCTGCACCTTCTCCCCGGGTCTGCGTGGGTTTCCTCCGGGCGCTCCGGTTTCCTCCCACAAGTCCCGAAAGATGTGCTTGTTAGGTGAATTGGACATTCTGAATTCTCCCTCTGTGTACCCGAACAGGCGCCGGAATGTGGCAACTGTGGGATTTTCACAGTAACTTCATTGCAGTGTAAATGTAAGCCTACTTGTGACAATAATAAAGATTATCATTATTATTTTTAACCAGGATTCGTTCCACAACTTAGTCCTGTTACTCTACAACGGAGAGATGATTGTCTTAAGATGCAACCAAAGGCCGTGATATTAAACTGATGATCTTGATATGCTGTTGACTTGTGAAAAAAAGAGAATTGGATCTTGAACTCGCCTCAGTCTATGCTTGCCTTCAAGCTTTGGTATGTGGAGCGATTAGTAAAATAAATGTTCTAACAGCTGATTCTGCAGTGGTCAGAAACCAACAAACTCCAGAGTGGAATAACTCTATTAGCAAACAGTCAGTTTGGATATTTCTTATGTGTGGGTGTATATAGAGTTTCACAGCCATACAGATGTGTTTGCTGAGCAGAATTAAAATGCAACAACTGGACTCTGGGCAGGATTGTGCCAGAAAACACTGTGGGCGGGATTCTCCCATTCGGCGGCAGAGTGTCCACGCCGTCGGGAACGCCGTCACGTTTCACAACAGCGTGAACGGGCGCAAACTGTGCGCTGCGGGATCCGGGCATGCGCAGTGGCGCTGGCGCCAACGAAGACATGCGCAGTGGCGCCGGCGCCAACACGAGCATGCACAGTGGCCTCCCTCAACGCGCCGACACAACATGGTGCGGGAGTTATGGGGCCGGAGCATACGAAAATAGCCCAGGGAGCGAGAGGATGAGCCACCGAACGGTGGACCCCAATTGCGGGCCAGGCCCCATCAGAGGCCCGCCCCGGGACCCCCCCCCAACAGGCCGTCAACGACCCTGCGCGCAGAGCTCCCACCGGCTGCGACCAGGTGTGGATGGCACCGGCGGGACTCAGCCTTTTTAGAGCCATTCGGGCTGGAGAATCGGCAGCCCGGCCGCGTAGAGTGGCCCGCGACTGGCACCGCGCCAAACGTACCGCCGCCGATGGCGCCGATTCTCTGCTCCGTGCAGAATCGCGTGCCGGCGTTGGGGCAGCGTGGCCCGATTGCGGGGATTCTCCGGCCCGGCCCCGGGGCTGGGAGAATCCCCGCCCTGTAGGTTTGACAACAGCGACAGCCTGCGTTTATATAGCATCTGATTCAAAACACAGTATAGGCGGACAAGGTGTAGATAGACTGAGGGGCTGCCACACTACATCAGGCAAAAGAGTTTTGTTAGAACATGCCAGATAACTACATGGATTGGCTGCATAACGGCAATTGTAATCTCAAATATGTTCACAGTAAATGCCAAGCCTGACGTTGAATTCCCTTAACCTTGTATCGTAACTCCCCCTTACTTGCGTATGGTAAGAAAGGCGTTGATTTTTGTGCAGCACCTTTCACAACCACAGGATGTCCTGAAGCATTGTGTATCCAGTGAAGTATTTTGTGAAGTGTTGTCGCTGGTGTAATGCAGGAAGCAGAGCAACCCATTTGTAGACAGGTGCCCCCCCCCCCCCATTCGGTTAAAGGGTCGGCCATCACAGCTGGATATAGAAGATCCAGCAGCACAATTTCGAAGACGGGCGGGTGGTGGGGGGGGGGGGGGGGGGGGGGGGGGGGGCAAGTGGGGGGGGGCAAGTGGGGGGGGGGTTCTCCCCGGTTTCTTGACCAATGTTAATCTCTCAATCAACATCACTAAAAAAAATCAGATGATCTGGTCATTATCACAGGCCTGTCTGTGGGAGCTCCCTGTCCGCAAATAAATTATTTTAAAGTGTCAAATTAAGCACTCAATTCAGCAGCTACGTTGTTAGAATTTCTCAACTAATTAGCGTTGTTGTGCCAGGAAACACTGTAGGTTTGACAATAGCGACAGCCTGCATTCATACAGCAACTTTAACGTTCACTCTGCGGTGAGGATGTCCACAAACGTTTGCTCCCCCCCCACCCCCGACGCACAGTGGCAGCCGCGTGTGCCATCTACAAGATCCGCTGCAGCAGCTTGCGAAGGTTCCTCAGGCAGCACCTTCCAAACCCATGACCACTACCATCTAGAAGGAGGAGGGCATCAGGTACACAGGAACTCCCCAACCTGGAGGTTCCCCTCCAAGGCGCACACCACCCTGACTTGGAAATATATTGGCCGTTCCTTCACTGTCGCTGGGACAATATCCTGGGATTCCCTTCCTAACAGCACTTTGGGTGTACCTACACCACCTGGCCTTCAACAGTTCGTGAAGGCAGCTCACTACTCCCTACTCTTAGGCTAATTGGGGATGGGCAATAAACGCTGGCCTGCATCTCGAGAATGAATAATAGACATGTCAAATACCTTTTATACAAAAGGTACAGGAGCTGACTATCCACTACCTTAAATCATAAGCACAAGCTGGAGCCTCTTAAAAATGGATTTTACAAGATTTTAATCCATTAAAATAATGTAATTTGATTGGTTGTCATAGAGATTACTCAGTAAAAGCTGAGCATCTTGTGACATTGAGGAACGTGAAAAATCTCCTGCGATGTTTCCATCAAATCACAGATCCCAATGTATTGAATAGTACTCGAGTGTAACTGCGTTCATAGGTCTGTGTCCGGTAAACCCCTGGGTTAAATCCAAACCCTCCACCCCAGCTCAAAGTGTCATTCCACACGTGGGTTTTTGAAAAACACTTGCTCTGTGTCTTCCCCCCACCCAAGGTTTCAGTGAGACTCTTTTTTTACGATACAAATATCGCCGTTTGGAGAGAAACTGCAAATGCACAATTGAAATGTGACATAACCAAACGCATTCTGCTGCTGTCAATAATTTCCCTTCATCCTGAGACTCCCTCCCTCCCTCAGCCAACCATTCAATAGCTCCAACGCTGACAGGTGCAATAAGCTTAAAAGATCTGCAATAACTACCTTCTGACAACGTCATTTTGATGAAGTTGAGGCTGAGTTTTATCACTGAAGGAAGCAAAGTCTGATCCAGTGTCTCGGTGGCTTTAATGGGAATATTGTCAGTGGTTTGCATCTCGTTCAACGCCTGATGGTTCACAGGAATTTTACTGACTGTTTTCCATATGACAGTGGAATATCCAAAACCAGAAAAGAAACGATAGGATGAGCTCTACGTTTATACTTACGACTTAAAGTAGCAAATAACTGTCTCAGTTCCTTTTTATTTCCTGTTGTTTTGCTTCAAGGACTCTACAGCTTAGCTTTGTTACTGGTTCAGCTGACATTCCATCGTAGCTGATAGGAATGCCCCATTATTAGTTGCACAATAACTTTTGACAGATAAACGGAGTAGTTGCTGCCAAGACAGAATGCATCGCGGGTGATCTGTGCGCAGTGAGGGAAGCTACACTGGCCCAGCGGCGTCTCAATTTTAAAGTTGCACCATGGCCTCGCCCTTCCCCATTCCGTAATTACCTCCATCCCTACAACCCTCCGAGATACCTCCAATTCTGGCCCCTCGCTGGTTTAGCACACTGGGCTAAATCGCTGGCTTTTAAAGCAGACCAAGGCAGGCAAGCAGCACGGTTCAATTTCCGCACCAGCCTCCCCGAACAGGCGCTGGAATGTGGCGACTAGGGGCTTTTCACAGTAACTTCTTTTGAAGCCTACTTGTGACAATAAGCGATTTTCACTTTTTGATTTTCACCCAACGGGGCCGTTAAATCTCGCAAGAGGCCTCTCGTGACATTTGTGACGCTCGGAAGCCTCGCAAGGTCTAACAAGATCCCGCAAGACGAAGCGATCTGGATCTCGCCCTCGCTGGCTTCATTGAAGCCTACTTGAGACAATACGTGATTTTCATTTCATTTCATTTTCATCCTCCCCCCCCCCCCGTGGTTCTATCGTATTAAATCAGTCCTGATCTCATTGAATGGCGATGCAGACTCGATGGGCCGAATGGCCTGCTTCTGCTCCCACCCTTTATTGTTGTATGTTCAATGGCGTCCGTGCCTTCAGTTGCCTAGTGCGCTAAGCTCCAGAATTCCCTCCCTAACGCTTTCCGCCTCTGCCTCCTCCTTTAAGAGCTTCGTGTGGCCCATTGTCACGTTTTCTTTGCTCCGGTGAAGCACCTCACGATGTTTTTCTCCCTTCAGGGTGCTATATAAATGCAAGTTGTTGTCGTTCAGGGCACTGCTTTGAACAAAGGTCGAACAGCGACAATGCTGTCAATCCTTGCTCCAGCTCATTAGGCGAGATGAAAAAAAAAATAAACAAAATAAATGGTTGCGGTTTGTTCAATCCAAGGGCTCATTATAAACCTTACTCCCCATCATTCTATTGAAAAGAACAGGGTCATCCAGCGAGAATGACATGTTTTGCTTGGCTGAATCAAACTGTTCCCAACCTTGACCTTGAGGTGAGCTGCTGACCGGATATCCATTTCCTTTCTAACCTCACTGTGGGTGTATCTACACCACACATACTGGCACATGGTAGGCCACAGTTTAAGGAGGCGGCTCACCACCATCTCCTTGAGGGCAATTAGGGAGGAGCAATAAATGTTGGCCTAGCCTGCGACGCCCACATCCTGTGACCAAATAAAAATAAAAGGCTGCCCTTTCCCAGCTGTGTAACATCACCAGGCTCCAGCTCGCCTGCTGTTGAAAATCTCACCCAATGCCTCTGTTACCTCTCGACGTGGCGACTCCAATGGCTCCTGATTAAGCCTCCCACCTTCTAACCTCCATTAAATTCAGCTTTTCCAAACCTTTGCTGCACATGTCTTTACTCGCACCAAGTCCTGCTTATCTACCCGACCTGGTGTTTGCTAATCTATAATATTAATCTTTATTACTGTCACGAGTAGGCTTACATTAACACTGCAATGAGGTTACTGTGAAAAGCCCCTAGTCGCCACATTCCGGCGCCTGTTCGGGTACACAGAGGGAGAATTCAGAATGTCCAATTCACCTAACAAGCACGTCTTTCGGGACTTGTGGGAAGAAACCGGAGCACCCGGAGGAAACCCAAGCAGACACGGGGAGAACGTGCAGACTCCGCACAGACAGTGACCCAAGCCAGGAATCGAACCTGGGACCCTGGAGCTGTGAAGCAACAGTGTTAACCATTGGTCTGTTAACATCTCACTTTTAAAATTCCATATTTTTGTTTTGAAAACTTCACCCTTCCCAATCCCTGCAATCTCTTCCACTCTCCAACCCTCCGAGATCTCAGCTCTCCACCAGTTCTGGCCTCCTCCACGCTCCTGATTTTAATCGCTCCAGGACTGGTGGCCATAACTTCAGCTGCCTCAGACTCAAGTTCCTGAATTCCCTCTCTGCACCTCTCTGTCTCTCTACCTCACCTTCCACCTTTAAGATAATCGTTGAAAACAACCTCCTTGATCAAGCCTTTGGTCGCCTGACTTCTGGACAGAATTTACTGCCATCCCCCAAAGATGAGTCCGGAGGCCAGAAATAGACCTCACCACCTTCCCACCTCTGCCCTGAATAAGTTCAGAATCATAGAATTTACAGTGCAGAAGGAGGCCATTCAGCCCATCGAGTCTGCACCCGCCCTTGGAAAGAGCACCCTACTTCAGCCCACACCTCCACCCTATCCCCATAACCCAGTAACCCCACCTAACCTTTTGGACACTAAGGGGGAATTTAGCATGAACTTGCACATCTATGGACTGTGGGAGGAAACCGGAGCACCCGGTTTAGGGAAGGAAGGCTCATTGACGGCCTTCCTGTCCTGCCAATTGAGGCCCCTAAATGGGAATTAATCTCCAATTAAGGTCCTGTTGTGCCACAGCAGTGGGCCGGACAGTCGCCACACAGGGAGCCCAAAAAGCAAACCATGGGGTTCCAGCAGGTTGGGGGTCCACAGTGCCTGATCGAGGGACCCGGCATCTGGAATGAGGAGGCCCGATGAGAGCCAACCCCCCTCGCATTCCCTCCAACTCCTCCACTCCACCTCCCCCACACCTCCCCCCCCCCCCCACTCCTGCAAACCCCCAATCCGCCCCCGCTCACCATGGTCATGGCGCCTTGCTGATTCTGGGTCTTTGGTGGGTACATTCCCCCAGTGCCACCGCCTGCAATGAAGAACAGTCAGCCTCTGATTGGTCAGCATCCCTCTGGTGGGCATTGCAATTACACCCTGGGGTCCTTAATTCTGGGGGCGGTCACTTAAGTGCCTGCGAGGCATTGAATTCCATCCGGCCTTCTTCAAAGGAGGTGACCAAAGGCTCTTGCTGGCTGTCTAGCTGACATACAAGACCCCCGCCATCTGGTTCAAGTTCCACCTAACATTGAATCTCCTTTTACAGCGCGGTATTCTATTTTATTTTATAATGCTCTTGTGAAGTGCCTTGGGGCCTTTCGTTATGTTAAAGAAACTAAATAAATGTTATTGTTATTCCTGTATATTTTCCCACATCACTAAGAAACACCTCAAAAAAACCCCAACACTTATCTTAAAAGGAAAATTGAATTACGTGTACTCTGCATTTAAGTGCCTGAAAGCAAATAATTCTCATCATAAAAACATATTCAATTCACTCGTCTCCCAAGCCTGGTATTATTTTTACTTTATCAATAACTATGCTCCAAAAGTCACATTTTTCAAGGATCAGCTAGTGGATTATTTCAAGGTAAATCTATATTAATCAGTCAATTACTTGATAAAGGTCCTTGAGATTGTGAAAGGGGCTGATCCAATTGACACAGAGAAGATGTTTTCTCTTGTGGTGGACAGCAGTACAAGGGGCCTAAAATATAAGACAGCACTAATAAAACCAGCAGGGAATTCAGGAGAAACTCCTTTAGTTACAGAGGGTGTGGTAAATTACAGTAGCGTAATTCACACTGTATTACACATGTTGTACTATGTCTCTGTAAGGTCGGCACACGAGCAGTTGCGCTGCTCTGCCACTAGGGGGAGATGCACTGGGAGTGTACGGGAGTTTGTACTGGGCTCCACCCTTGGCTCCACCCACAGCTCCTCCCCCTAACCGGAAGTATAAAGGTTGATGCTGAGAGCCTGCCTGCCAGTTCATCTGGAGTTCATCTTGTCACAGGCAGGCTCTGTTGTAAGACGATTAAAACCACTATTCACTTCTAACCACGTGTCCCGTGAATTGATGGTCTCATCAATGGGTGAGAACTGGGCATCCCAAACTGTGTGTCACCACCTTCAATGGCGGTGCAAACTGTGAGGCAGCAATATGGCAGCCACGGAACACGGGCTGCATGCCAGCCACTGCGAGGCCCCAATAAACGCTCAAGCTCCTTGGAATTGGCGGCCATCCCGGAAACACCCGCCAAGCGTGCGGTCGAAGATGTGGCTCTAGCGTCGGGCTCATCCACCACACAAGGACCCACAGGACCCATGACCGGCAACACAGAGTTTTCTGGGTGGACAATCATACTCGTCAGCGAGTGATCGCCAAAGATGACCAGTGGACCTGAGCGAATGGACTGCTCTCCAGGCCCCCACTGCCGCTGCGAATGACCCCTGCGAAAAAGTGGGTGCTCGTTTCTTTATTTTGGAAAAACCGCGCCTCTCCATCAATTCCCCCAACACTCAACTAGACTGTTCGCCAACCTCCACCCTGGTCAAAAACCAAGACCCAACCATACCCCAGGGAGGTTTGCCCGAAGCATAAACACCAGCACAGACCAGTTGGGCCAATAGATTGGGTGGGATTTAGTGCCCTAAAAACAGTCCCGTTTTGGGTGGGTGCGATTTAGTGCCCTAAAAACAGAGATCCGTTTTGGGTATGTACGGTTGGAAGGTGTTTCCATCAAACGGGACTCTTCTTTCTGGCCTCAGTTGGGAATTCCCTGACGAGGCTGCACTTACCTCATTTTTAAATGCTGCCCTTCTCTCTTGACCCCCCCTCAAACTCCCCACGGGGCCTACAGACCTCCCCAATGTCCCAACATACTTGTTAGGGGGCCCTCAAGCCCCCCTCCCCCCAGGCCCCCACCCCATTTCTTAAGAGCAGGCCACCCCCAGGCCAATACCTAGCACGAGCAACCTGGCACCTGGGCAATTTGGCGCTGCCAGCCTGGCATTGCCCCTGGCAGCCAGGCAATGCCACCTGCACACCCTGGCAGTGTGAGGTGTCACTGACAGGGTGCCAGGCTGGCAGTGTCAAGGTGCCTGAGTGGAAGCGGGAGTGCCAGGGTACCTCCCTGCCCAGAGCCCAATCACACGGGGCTGCTGATGGCCTGGTAGACACCCCCCCCCCCCCCCCAGATGTCATTACGTCTGGTCCATGTTTGTGCGGACCAATGCTAAATTGTGCCATGGGGAGGTCACCCCGTTGTGGGCGTTCGTTCCCGGCCCTTGGGAGAATTGGACATCGACATATTTATATGAAATGAAATGAAAATGAAAATTGCTTATTGTCACGAGTCGGCTTCAATGAAGTTACTGTGAAAAGCCCCTAGTCGCCACATTCCGGCGCCTGTCCGGGGAGGCTGGTACGGGAATGAGCCTAATATGAGCCTAATGGGCTTATTTAAGTATGTAAATCTGCACCTTGCCAGCGAGGGCAAGATCCAGATCGCTTCGTCTTGCGGGATCTTGTTAGACCTTGCGAGGCTTCCGAGCGTCACAAATGTCACGAGAGGCCTCTTGCGAGATTTAACGGCCCCGTTGGTTGAAAATCAAAAAGTGAAAATCGCTTATTGTCACAAGTAGGCTTCAAAAGAAGTTACTGTGAAAAGCCCCTAGTCGCCACATTCCGCCGCCTGCTCGGGGAGGCTGATACGGGAATTGAACCGTGCTGCTGGTCTGCCTTGGTCTGCTTTCAAAGCCAGCGATTTAGCCCAATGTGATAAACCAGCCCCTGGTTTCACCGAGTGAAGCCCGGCGAGCCGTTTGAACTCGCCCACTGTTTCTGTGCTGTAATCTCTGGTTCCCCCCCCCCCCCGTTTCTGTGCTGTAATCTCTGGTCCCCCCCCCCCCCCCCCCCCCCCCACACCACCAGGGCAAAGGTCATCGAGCATCAACGGCAAAGTCCTCACGGAGAGTCACCAGTCCCCGGTAGAACAACAGCAGACTCGATGCTGAGTAAAGCCTCCATATCAAGTTAAATTGCTTTCTACATTATTTGAGGACATGAAAATAATCAATACCGTGGAGTGTTATGAGGCAGTAATATTATCCCGAGGTTCCTCTGGCAGTTATAAGCCCACTCCAGCCTCGCTCCTGCAGTTTATGACATCTGAACCTCCACGATTAGATTACTGCTTTGTAATCGCTCCCAGGTATTCATTGGCTTCTCTGAATGTCAGCCACAGTTTTAAGTACAGGGCAACAATTGCATTTCTCTGGCTGGGGAATTTTGATAAAACAAAGCAAAACACAGGAAACTTCATGTGGATCTAATTTCAGAGCCAAAAATCCACACAGCAACAAATATAAACCTCAAGCACAACTCTGCGCTGAAACCACATTCTCTTCGAGGAGAACTTACAGCCAAATGCATCTATTATCTGTGTATTTTAAACATGGTTAGCAATGACTGGAGTAGATTGACTCCTTGCATACTCTAATATAGTGTTGTCGATCCTCATTTGGAGCAGGGTCAATGTAACTACATTGATTTTATTTTTTTGTTAATTGCAAAAGAAAATGCTTTCTTACAATTTATACTTTTTCCACACTGTAATAATAACCTCGCAACTGCAAGACTGCAGTGTTATCAATGTTTCTGGTTCAGATTGATTGAAATGCAGAACCATCAAGTCTCCAGCCCAATTAAACCGTCACCTAATCTGAAAACATGTTTCAACTTTCTGCAGATGGAAACTGTGCTTTTTTCTAATTGAGTATGAGAAATCCAATAACTTTCCCTCATAATCGACCTGGGTTAATAAACAGTCTTCCAGCTCTGTGATACACATCAAACAGCCCACGCTCTGATCAAGGGACAACGCAGGCATTTCCAAACAAATAACCCGGCTTGAAAAATCCGCGGGCCAGTGATTCAGGCGATCGCGCCGCGTTCGCCCCTACTGGATCCCTCCCCCCCCCCACCCCACACCCCACCTCCCCCACCCCTGCTACCCCTGCTGATTCCAGGATACTCTCACAGTGAACCCAGGCAATGGCTGGAGGGGGCTTTGGGGATTTGGGGGTACGGCAGCGACGCCAGCAATTTTGAACTCCGTGTTGGGACCAGGGTGCACTCCGTCGCTGTTCCTTGGAATATTGCAACAGGCTCTTTCACGTCCGCCTCAGTGGGCAGGCGAGTCCCATCCAAACTTCAGCACCTCTGACAGTGCACCTCCCTCAGCACTGCCCAGGGGGTTGGCAGCGTGGATCTTGCGTTCCAATTCTCTGGAGTATGGTTCCAAAACCGTGAGCTTGTGACTCCGGGAATCCACTGCGCTGCAGCCAGCACATGGAACTGCAGAGACGGTAGCAAAAGGTGGCGAAAGGTCCTGTCACTTCTGCCTTGCTCACACAGCCAAACAGGTTGGAGCCTATTCCTCAGCCAAGGATGGGCAGGGACAATGAAATATAGAAACATAGAAGATAGGCAAGAGGAGGCCATTCAGCCCTTCGAGGCTGCTCCGCCATTCGTCACGAACACGGCTGATCATCCAACTCAATAACCTAATCCTGCTTTCTCCCCATAGCCCTTGATTCCACGCGCCTCAAGTGCCATATCTAGCTGCCTCTTGAATATACTTCCACAGGCTCACCACTCTTTGGATGAAGAAATGTCTCCTCAACTCTGTCCGAAATGGTCTCCCCCGAATCCTCAGGCTGTGCCCCCTGGTTCTGGACACACCCACCATCGAGGGCACCCTTCTTAGCAGTTTGCCTCTGCTCCTAAATGGATGTGAGCGGTCAGATTCCCAACTATCTTGTGGCATGAAAGACGAGGCTTCATTGAAGCCGTTTGGTTAAGCACCACACAAATTAATGGAGGAAAGAGCACGAGAAATGCAGGGATGGATCAAAGTTGCTCCTAAGCAGAGGAGCCTGCCCTGTTCAGATGCCAGTTTGATTTGCTCTAGCCTTGCGGTGTAAAAGAAGATTAACATCCAAACGATCGGCATTTGCCACGTGAAGTCAACTAACAACTGTCGCCATCTTATTTCCACGTCAAAGCCGTAATGGAGAGTTAGACATTTTGATTGCATAGAACCAAAGCTCTGGGGCTGGATTCCCCGCACCCTCGCACCCTGATATGCAGCCATGGAATGTTTGTGCGGGCGTTGATTGGGGTGCGGGCGTGCGGCCGATTTGAGGGGGGGGGGGGGTTTCTTTTTTGTTTCCAGTTCCGTGGTCCGAGTCCGTCATGGAGCACGGTGCGGCCGCTAGAGGCCGCCGCCGTGCGCATGCACGGCCTCCAACCCGGAAGTGCGGGGACCCATATCTGCAGCAAAAGCAGCGAGATCTACTCCGGGTCCCTGCTAGCCCCTTGCAGGGCAAGGAATTCATGTCCATTTGATGCCAATTTTTCTGGCGTAAAACCGGTTTTGACGCTGGCGTGGGGACATAGTCCCAATAATGGAGAAACCAGCTCCAGGTATTCCAATTCCGAAGTCTCTTCCTGCACCTGGTGTTGCACTAAGGCAAACTTCCATCTGTTTCCATTGCAAGTAATTCCCCGAACAGGTCTGACGCCACGGGGCGCCACTCCACATCAAGCATTGCTGACTAGGAGTCTCTCCCGCTCTGACCGCCAGCGTTTGGGAGGATTTGCAGGTTGACACTCTCAACCTGTTTGGCCACGTTTTGAACGCACCTTCCTTGACCGTCAAGTCCTGGGGTGGGGCTCGAAACCGGAGCTTCTGGCTCAGAGACAGGGCCGGTACCCACTGCGCCGCAAGACCTAAAGCTCTGGTATTCCCTCCCTAAACCTCTCCACCTCTCCCTCTCCTCCCTCGGGACCTACCTCTTTCTGCACCAATATGTCGCTCGGCAGCTCAGTGTGAAATTGTGTGAGGACGCTCCTGCAGAGCCCCTTAAGACTGCTTTTCTATAGTGTACGTGCTACATAAATGCAAGTTGTTGTTGCTTATTCAACAAATTAAAAAGCAGCTGCCAGATCTATCACTGAACCTTTCTTCAGAAACAATCATTCGTGTGGTGCGCTTAAAACACCTTCATTACCACCTTGATTTTCAGCTTAATATGCAACAGCATTCTGTTGGAGTTTTGCTTTTCGATACCTGAAACCATTTTCTTCCAAAATGACCTGCTTGCAATAGGTTAGACCCCGAACAAATGAGACGATGGGTTTTGGGTTCAGAAACATCATCACGATGTAGCACAATAACATTTATTTTCACAGTTTGTGACTATTACATTACAAATGATGCATAATAAATGCAGATAAATGCCTTATATCTCAGGCTTGAAAAACTGCATCTCACCGTGAAAATTGCAGGTTGCATAACAGTAATGTTTGCTGCCTTATTAAAGAGGTCTGTTGGAGGAATGAATACCATTAACATTTACATTATGTGGGATATGGCTGATTAGTTGTCATGGAGTTGGGATTTCTGTTTCCATGTGGAACTTTAGACTGTAATGTGAGACAAACAGCTGGTTCACTCACACAGGCATTGTTATCTGTCGACAGAATGGCTGGTTTTATCGTTAACCCACTTCATAGTACATCTCACTACTTTCCTGCACAGAATCTGGCCATTTGGCCCAACAAGCCTATGCTAGTGTTTATGCTCCACACAACCTCGGTCCCACCTCTCTTCACCCAGCCCTATCAACAATGTTCTTCAATACCATTCCCCATCACAGAATCATAGAATGTACAATGCAGAAGGAGGCCATTCGGCCCATCGAGTCTGCACCGGCCCTCGGAAAGCCCACACCTCCACCTATCCCCATAACCCAGTGACCCCACCTAACCTTTTTGGACATTAAGGGCAATTTAGCATGGCCAATCCACCTAACCTGCACATCTTTGGACTGTGAGAGGAAACCGGAGCACCCGGAGGAAACCCACGCAGGCACGGGGAGAATGTGCAGACTCCGCACAGACAGTCACCCGAGGCCGGAATTGAACCTGGGACCCTGGAGCTGTGAGGCAGCAGTGCTAACCAGTGTGCCAGCGTGCAGGGCACGTGCTTATCAAGCATTCAAAGAACAAAATACCCTTAAATCATCCATTCTTTTATTTAAAAAAAGCAAAATACTACAGACGCTGGAAATGAGAAATTAAAACAGAAAACTCTGGGAAAACTCAGCAGGTCAGGCAGAGAAACAGCGGGTGGGATATAGCTAAATGGGAACAACGTCCTACAGCGGGCACGTGTAGTGGGGCGTTTCCTGGCGCTCGCGGAACTCCTCAGTGTAGCGGGAGATGGCGTCCCGATCACTGAGTCTCCCGAAGCGCCACCGACTCCCCGAAGCTCCAACGCAAATATGGGAGGGGCCCCCAGGCCCCCCCCCCCCAATCACTACTGTACAAAAAATGCAAGCTTGGCACATTGGCAGTGCCAGACTGACTCCCTGGTAGTGCCCCTGCCAGCTGGCAATGCCACCCAGGCACCTCAGCAGTGCGAGGCTGGCACCCAGGTGGCACTGCCAGGGAGCCATGGTGGTGGTGCCACAGTGCCCAGGTGGTACCACCCTGCCTGAAAGACATGCACCTGGGGGGGGCCTCTGATTCTCTGGGAGATCCCCACAAATGCTATTCCCTTTGGTCCCCATTTATGGAGACCAGTAGAGAACAGCACTCACCCAAAGTTCCCAAGGCAAAGGGAATAGATCCCAACGCCTCGGGTACCTTGGGAATCTGCACATTAAAGTGATGGTAGCTGTCTCAGTCTAATATGCAGATTTGCTAAAAAGTGATCCCGCCCATGTTACATTGCAACATCGCGCGAGGCCACGTTAGATCTTGCAAAGTGCTGCGAGCCGTGCAGATCCTGGAAGCAGGTTCTCCCGGCTTCTATCAGCCATGCTGCGCTGCGGCGAGCTAGTTTCGGGCGCAGTGTGGCTGTAAAACAGCGCGCAGAGTTAACATTTCAGGTCGATGAGCTTTCATCAGAACTGGAAAAAAGTTAGAGTTGGGACAGGTTTTAAACAAGTGCAAGAAACGAAAAGAGGGGAGAGGACAAAGAACAAAGTGAGCGGCCTGTGATGGAGGAATACAGACAAGATTAAATGATGAAAGGGATGACGGCAGGAGGCAAACAAAGATGGAAATTGGGACAAAGTAAAGAAATGGAAAATGGGTCCAGAGGTGGTGTGAATGACAATAGAATCATTCCCAAGAAGCTCGACATAATCCAGGAATAAGGGGCCTGAACCCCATTAAGCACCTTAAAGAGTCCCTCTCTCCATCCCCGTTGCACTGTGGAAGCATCGACATGATGCGCTGCAGCAAATTGCCAAGCCTCCTCGGACAGCAGCTTCTGTGGCCTCTACCACCTCAGAGGACAAGGGCAGCAGACACTTGGGAACACCGCCTCCTGTGAGGTCCCCTCTAAGCCACTCACCACCCTGACCGTTCCTTCACTGACTGTCGCTGGGTTAAAATCCTGGAACTCCCTTCCCAACAGTACTTTCTAAAAATTAATTTACGGGAAATGGGCGGCGCGGGCTAGGCCAGCGTTTATTGCCCATCCCTAATTGTTCTTGAGAAGGTAGGAGCGAGCTGCGGTCCTGACCCGCTGCAGTCCCTGTGCTGTAGGTACATCCACAGTGCCTACACCCACTATTGCACCTACAAGGCCATCAGCGGTTCAAGAAGATGGCTCAACATCACCTTCTGGAGGGCAATTAGAGATGGGCAAATGACGTTGACCTTGCCAGCAACTCCAATGTCCCATGAAAGAATTTTGAAAAGTTCCTGCTGTCTGGAAAAAGAATATATTAAATATATACAGAGATCTCCAGTTGCAGCTCAGTAAATAGCACTCTCCAACCTAAGTCACAGGTTTGTGGATTCAAGTCACCCCAGAGATAACTGAGCACAAAACGCACGCAGTGCGGGGGTGTCACAATATGTGAATATTGTAGAGTACATAAAGGGTTAATGTAATGTTACTACTCTAGTCACTAGATGGTGCTATAGAGCAACCATATAAATATCACATGCCTTCAGGGAGAGAGTGGGAGAGAGCAAGAGAAATAGAGACAGAGTAGATGTGAAATAGTTTAACTGATGGCATAGTTTAATATTGTAGATGCGTAGTGTAATCTTTACTTCACTAATTCCTTAGTAATATGCACATCTAATTCAGTGTAGTGAAATAAATTAGCTTTGTTTGTTGTTGCTTGCTTGCTGTTCTTTGTTAACACTACAATCTTCACCCTCCTGAAAGAACAAAAACAAAGTACGCAACATGGTACCAGGATTGATTGCTAAAGGTTTTAGGTAAGTTTAGGTCAATTAGCTAGAAGATCTTCGGAAAAAAACTTAATCGAGAAAAAAAAATTCTTTAAAAAAAACCGGCGCAACCTACAAGCCAGTCGCATCTCGAAGCACAGAGTGAAAGAAGAAAAAATGGATGGTCTGCAGAATCCCAAACACTTCAAGACTACTGGGAAACATGGTGTAAATTGGAAGGTTTTAAGCAACAATTTCAGTTGCATTTTTCTGCTTTAGCTCCAGAGTCAGCCAGTGACGAACGGAAAATTGCGCCGTTTCTCACTGTGACTGGACCACAAGCCACAATCACAGGTTTGTGGGCTCATGTCACCCCATAGAGAACTGAAAACATTGGTTGGGTTCATGGACAAGGTATATTCCCCAACCACCATCATTAAAATCAATGTCCTCATCAGGTTTGTGGGAACTTGCTGTGCACAAATTGTCTGCTGTGCTTCCGATCCTACAAGGAGTACATCAATGGATGTAAAACATTTGGGCAGCACGGTAGCACAAGTGGATAGCACTGTGGCTTCACAGCGCCAGGGTCCCAGGTTCGATTCCCTGCTGGGTCACGTCTGTGCGGAGTCTGCACGTTCTCCCCGTGTCTACGTGGGTTTCCTCTGGGTGCTCCGGTTTCCTCCCACAGTCCAAAGACGTGCAGGTTAGGTGGATTGGCCATGATAAATTGCCTTGAGTGACCAAAAAAGTTAGGAGGGGTTACTGGGTTATGGGGATAAGGTGGAAGTGAGGGCTTAAGTGGGTTGGTGCAGATACAATGGGCCGAATGGCCTCCTTCTGCACTGTACGTTCTATGTTCACATGTTCTAAAAAAAAAGCACTTTGGGAGATCCTGAGATTGAGAAATGTTTATTTGGAACTTGGTTGGAGTGTAGCTCACCCTGTAAGTGGCTATGCTTCAGCTGAGTATTCTGCCCAGTGTCGATTCTCGCTCCCATCGTTAGCATTAACATTAGTGGCAGAAGGCTGGGCCTCCAATCAATGTTAAGCCTTAACTCACCAACTATCATCACACAAACCAGCGCCTGGTAGCTTACAGCATCTAGGTTATACCTAGGGTGTGGGTCTCAATGAACAATCAAGGACATTTCATTCTCACCTCTGGCAATACTGGATCTCTCACGGTTTGGATTTATACACTACCTTTCATGACCTGAGCATGTTCTAAATCTGCTCTACAGCTAATGAAGATTGTGAGTGTTGTAATGTAGGAAGTACGGCTGCCAATTTGCCAACAGCAAGATCCCACAAAGGAGGAATGTGATAACGACACAGGTCATCTTTGTGAATGACTGGGATTGAGGGGCAAACATCGATCATGCCAATGGGAAGAACTTGTTCTTCCGCAAAGTGGTGCCAGTGATCTTCTGTGTCCAACTGAGATAGCAGCCAGGAGACAGGATGAGGACAAAGCACCCCATCTACCATCTGAAACATTCACTCTCCACTACCAGCATACACTTACAACCGCGTGTACTATATGCAAGGTGTACTGCAGCAACTCACTAAGGCTCCTTTCGTAGTGCCTCCCGAACCTACAACCTCTACCACCTGGAAGGACAAGGAAACCAGCACCTGAAGGTCCCCCCCCCCCCCCCCCCCCCCCCCCAAGCCACTCGCCATCCTGATTTGGAAACATATCGGCCGTTCCTTCACTGTCGCTGGGTCAAAATCCTGGAACTCCCTCCCTAACAGCACAGTGGGTGTACATATGGACGTCAGTGGTTCAAGAAGGTGGCTCACCACCACCTTCCAGGGCAATTAGGGACGGGCAATTAATGCAGACCATGCACAAAATGGCCACATCCTTCAAATGGTTGAAAAAATGGCCTTAACATCTCATCCAAGAAACAGCAGGCGGGGTTCATAGGTCCACCATAGAATCACAGAAACGCTACAGTGCAGAAGGAGGCCATTTGGCCCGTCAAGTCTGCACCGACCCTCTGAATGAACTCCCTACCTCGGCCCAAACCCCATCCTACCCCCGTAACCACACCGAGGGGCAATTTAGCTGTGGGAGGAGACCGGAGCACCCGGAGGAAACCCACGCAGACACGGTGAGAACGTGCAAACTCCACACAGACAGTGACCCAAGGCGGGAATCGAACCTGGGACCCTGGCTCTGTGAGGCAGCAGTGCTAACCACTGTGACACCACCCAGCCGCCGATTTCCCATTGAAGCCACCCCACGCCGCCGGATAACCCGTGGGCTGCCGGCAGGACTAGAGAGCCCCGCCACCAGCAAACGGCTGGGGAATTCTGGCCAGCATCTGCAACAGTGGCAGCATTCTCTCCGTTCTACACTGAGAATGGCAGCCTGCAGCACGAGCTCAGGTCTTGGAAATGGGACGTTAATGTGCACATTCTGACTCCAAAGGTAAAAGTAATAGTAATCTTTATTCGTGTCACAAGTAGGTTTTTACATTAACACTGCAATGAAGTCACTGTGAAAATCCCATAGTCGCCACATTCCGGCACCTGTTCGGGTACACTGAGGGAGAATTCAGAATGTCCAATTCACCTAACAAGCACGTCTTTCGGGACTTGTGGGAGGAAACCGGAGCACCCGGAGGAAACCCAAGCAGAGCCTCCAAACGGACAGTGACCCAAGCGGGAAACGAACCGGGGTCACTGGTGCTGTGAAGCAACAGTGCTAACCACTGTGCTACCGTATCTTGCCTGTTCAGCTATACCCAATGAGGACATGACAAGCATTAAAAAAAGCAGCAGAACTAATCAGGAAATTGGGCAAATTAAATTTTTAATTGGAACTAAATAACCGGGCAATGCAGAAATCTGAATTATAATTGATACCTTTCCTTCCAATTTCAAAACACACAGGTTGATCCCGCAAGGGCTGTATAATCACGGACTCACCCGCCGATCTTCAAGTGCAAGAAATGAGCTGGTGTGTAAATTCACCGCAGTGTTTAATTTTCTACAATGTTCCACAGTCTAGATTAATGTCCATGGTCAGATTTCTGACAGGAAATATAATAAAGTCTGATAGAAACTCACCCACTGGAAAACTGAGATCATTAGCATTTCTAATTGCAGCCATTAAATTAAAAATGAATTACAGCTGTCCACAAAAAACGATGTCTAATTTACAGCACACAAACAGGCCATTCGACCCGACAATATTATGCTCGTGTTTATGCTCCACATAAGTCTCTGCTCACTTTATTTCATCTGACCCGATCAACAAATCCTCTATTTCTCATCCACTGTCATTAAGCCATCTTATTATAGTTACTGTCTAAAGGGCGGCACGGTGGCACAGTGGTTAGCATTGCTGCCTACGGCGCTGAGGACCCGGGTTCGAATCCCGGCCCTGGGTCACTGTCTGTGAGGAGTTTGCACATTCTCCCCGTGTCTGCATGGGTTTCACCCCCACAACCCAAAGATGTGCAGGTTAGGTGGATTGGCCACGTTAAATTGCCCCTTAATTGGAAAAAATGAATTGGATATTCTAAATTTATTTAAAAAAAAACAAAAAAAAAAAAAAAAATAGTTACTGTCTAAAGAGTCCCCAAACCTTTTCACGTCCAGGGCCTGGGAAATCCAGTGGACAATAAAAAATTGCAGATGATTGGGTTGTTAACCAGCTGGATAGTGATTTCAAAATGGCGGACAGGCTCCCATCTCCACGCCTGCTCGCCTTCCATAATTTGCACAATTTGGGATACAGGTGTGATGACATCATGCTGCTGACAGCACACAAGTCTTTTGCCAACGTGGTGGGGTTGGCGGGGAGGGGTCAGGGTAGGGTTAGAATATAGAACCTACAGTGCAGAAGGAGGCTATTTGGTCCATTGAGTCTGCACCGACCCTCTTAAGCCCTCACTTCTACTCTATACCCGTAACCCAATAATCCCTCCTCACCTTTTGGGCACTAAGGGCAATTTATCATGGCCAATCCACCTAACTTGCAAATCTTTGGACTGTGGGAGGAAACTGGAGCACCCGGAGGAAACCCACGCAGATACGGGAAGAACGTGCAGACTCCGCACAGACAGTGACCCAGTGGGGAATCGAACCTGGGACCCTGGCGCTGTGAAGCCACAGTGCTAGTCGCTTGTGTTACCGTGCTGCCCTTTGTCAACGTGGTGGGGTTGGCAGGTGAGGGGTCGGGGGTAGGGTGGACAGGGGTGGTGGGGCACCATGCCTGATTTGGGAATGGAAAATCCAACCTGTCATGGCTGATCTGACCTTGCAGGGTTCAAACCCACTTTCCTGCCCGTTCTCCATAACCCTGACTCACTTATAGTTCAAGAATCTCTCCAGCCTTGAATATATATGAAGAGGTGTGTCATGTTATGAAGACCCAGGAGCGGCAATGTAGCACAGTGGTTCACACGGTTGCTTCACAGCACCAGGGCCCGGATTCGATTACTGGCTTGGGCCACTGTCTGTGCGGAGTCTACACGTTCTCCCCGTGTCTGCGTGGGTTTTCTCCAGTTTCCTCCCACAGTCCAAAGATGTGCCAGTTAGGTGGATTGGCCATGATAAATTGCCCTTAGTGTCCAATAAAGGTTAGGTGGGGTTACTGGGATAGGGTGGTGACATGGCCTTAAGTGGGGTGATCTTTCCAAGGGCCAATGCAGACTCAATGGGCCGAATGGCCTCCTTCTGCACTGTAAACTCTATTATCTATGAAAAGGCCACTAGGCCACTAAGTCCCAGTCGGGACTATCAGGATGTCAATCCCTATCTGGGTCGGCTTACAGTCTAATAATGAGCCCTAGTTGAGCGGGTCTCCGTCCACTAGCAGGGAAGCTCTTATCCCTCGAGTCCCATGTGAGGTTTGTTACACACATGATCAAACATCTTCTGAAAAGTCCAAAGATACAATGATGCTCATTTCCCCTTTTCAAACCCTACCAGTGACACCCTCGAAACAAGATTTCTCAAAGATGACCCCGTCCACAAAACTATATTGACGATGTAAAATTCCACCCTAAGTTTGGTCCAATATTCAACACGAGTTCAGCACAACCTCTCTGATTTTCAAACCAGTCCCTCCGGAAACAAACCTGTGCTTTTATCTCATCTTGTTAACTTACGCCGCTACTTTTAGTCGTTTTTTTTTACCTCCACTCTCGAAACGGTCTGTGATTTTTGGCGGGTCCTGTTATTTTGGCCTTCATGAAAGTGACATGGGAAAAGGGACAATTATATTCCCGAGGCCTCTGGAAAGGTTCAAAAGCCAATTCACAGTTGCACAGAAGGTAAAGGTTTAAAAAAAACAATGGGCAGACCTGTGGAGAAAGGAACTCCAAGGTGCAAGATTGAGTCTCCTGCGGGCATAGAACATAGAACATAGAACATTACAGCGCAGTACAGGCCCTTCGGCCCTCGATGTTGTGCCGACCTGTGAAACCACTCTAAAGCCTTATTCCCTTAGCATCCATATGTCTATCCAATGACCATTTGAATGTGTTTAGTGTTGGCGAGTCCACTACTGTTGCAGGCAGGGCATTCCACGCCCTTACTACTCTCTGAGTAAAGAACCTGCCTCTGACATCTGTCCTATATCTACCACCCCTCAATTTAAAGCTATGTCCCCTCATGCTAGACATCACCATCCAAGGAAAAAGGCTCTGACTGTCCACCCTATCTAATCCTTTGATCATCTTGTATGCCTCTATTAAGTCACCTCTTAACCTTCTCTCTAACGAAAACAACCTCAAGTCCCTCAGCCTTCCCTCATAAGATCTTCACTCCATACCAGGCGACATTCTGGTAAATCTCCTCTGCACCCTTTCCAATGCTTCCACATCCTTGCTATAATGCGGGTGATGGAACAAAACAACTCCCAGGCCTTGGTTTGGATAGTTGCTGAAAGTGGAGGTGATTGAGATTGGCCGGACAGAACCACATTCTGTCTGCGAGAGATGACCTGTAAAATTGGCAGTCAGGCCAGCCATTCTGAATTTGCAAATACATTATTGCGTTGTTTGGGTTGGAGTAGTTTTATCGAATTTCTCAGGCTGGAAGCAAAACAATCTTCATTTCATGGAAACATATTTATAGTTACGAGAACATGTTGCTTTCTTGCACAACATCGCAGACTGTTCGTTCACCCTTGACGGGACTCAGTCTGACATGCTCCATTTGACACCTCGGAAAATACTTAACGCCGGAGAAACTCAAGGTACTTTGCCACTCCAGGATGACGATAGATGCCAAACGGTGGACATGTTCTTCTTCCTAGCAATTTTTATTGCAAAGGTGCCACCCCAATACAGAAATTTAAAACTTTGGGTGGATTTACTTTTTTAAAAACCAGAGTCCGTTCTGGGCGGGTTTAGCAGGGTCGTTCCTGACACTGTAGCACCGGGAATGACCCGGCTAGCTAACGGCACTTTGTTGCTATTTTGGCCCCTGGCGAGGATGCATGCCGCTCCTCCCGAGGCCACATTTAGCGTTATTTCCTGCACTCAGGAGCTCTGATGAGCGGAGTTTCTCAGCACAGGAAGAGATCGGGCCGCCATAAGGGGTCCTTGGGGCCCCGCCGCACCCCACCTCAGCGGGCAGGGCACCCCTGTGCCCGATCCCCGGCACGGGCAGAATGCTAGCCTGGCACCCTGGAAGTGCCAACTGGGCACCCCGGCAGTGCCAGGGTTGCACCGGCCCTGTGAGGGTGCCATTCTGGCAGTGCCACGGTACCCGGGTGGTACCAGCAGTGCCAGGGTGCCACCCTACCCCGAGGCCGACCTCCAGGGACTCTAATCGCCAGAGGATGCTCTTCCCAAGTGCCATTCCACCTGGTCATGTGGGGAGCAGTTGTGGGGAGCAGTGCTGAACGACACCCGGCTGGAGTCTCCGCAGCGAGGCCGGTAGATGCCGGGTGGCTGTTCGATGTGGCGTCCATGTGGCTCAGTGAATTTCTAAACTCACTTAACTATGCAAGTCTGGGCCCCGCCCATTGGGATCTGGTTAGATCTCACGAGGCGTAACAACCGTCGGAATTCCGGGGAAAGGCTTCTCCCGGGATATACTGACCGCGTTCCGTCCCGATTCCAGTGGGACGCAGACGGTATATCGTACCCGTTATTTCAGAATTGGCTATAGTGTACGCTCTCGGCTTCACAATTCCAATTCCCATTCTCTTCCCATACCTCGTGTTGCAAGCGGGCAGACTTCCGTCTGTTTCCATATCTAGTAATCCGCGGAACAGGTCGCTGGCCTGTTGCCTGGGGCTTATAGTTTGAGAAGCCCCACACCACATCAAGTGTTGGCTGATTAGAAGCCCCTGCCCCTCCTACTGCCAGCCACTGGCGTGTTTGGAAGGACTTGCAGGTCGATATTCAACCTGATTGACCGCCTTATGAACGCACCTTCCTTGGTCGTCAAGTCCTGGGGTGGGACTCAAATCCGGAGCGTCCGGCTCAGAGGCAGGGATGCTACCCACTGCCCAACAGGACCCCCACCTGGGCTGCATAAAGAGACATAAAAAGGTGCCAATTTGCTTCCGAAAGCACTCTAAATCAAGAAAATATTTGACCCAATAGTTGACTGATTGTGGCCAGGTTTGTACAAAAGTATCGGACTGTACCATTGGGAGTTGGAAAAAGAAACTCATGGAGAAATTTTGCTCGATTGCAACCTTGTGCATAAACACGCATCAGAAAATTATTCAACAATATTCCCAATGGAATATAAAATTAGCACCCCTAACAGATAAGGGGAAACAATTTCCTCAGTGTTCCCAGCATAACCTTGGCGGGAACCTGTTTTTCCCGATTTCACCTTCATTCCAAGGCTTCTCCTGTCAAAGTTACAGCAGTGCACCAACAACAACTTGTATTTATGTAGTGCCTTTAATGTGGTGAAAAGTCGTAAGGCACTTCACGCGGACGTGATCAAACAAAACCCGACGTTGAGGCCACGCGAGACGGTCATTTTGACAAGCGTGTTAAAACGGAAGCAGGTGGAAAGGTTCAGGAAGGGATTTCGAGAGCTGGGGGCCCAGGCCCCTGCCGGCACGGCCACTAATGGCGGAGGACTGAAAATCGGATCGGAGGAGCACACTGACCTCGGAGGCAGGGTGGGGAGGGAACCAGGGTGGTGGTGGGTAATGTGGTACCAGTTGAGTCTTGGATAAACTCGCCCATACTGAGGCACGGAGGCCACCCAGGAGAGTTCACTAGAAGAGAATCCCTTGCAGTCATTTCAGGAACAAAAGTAATTGCTCCCTTTGCAAAAGCAGTAATAAAATCTAAGTTGACTCTGCGGGGAAACACCTAATACCATGCCGACTAACATTTCCAAAGAGAAAGTTGAGTAGCCGTCTCTTTGAAAACAGAACGGAAGACTCAAGATAAAGACAAGTACAAATAGAACATAGAACAGTACAACACAGAACAGGCCCTTCGGCCCTCAATGTTGTGCCGAGCCATGATCACCCTATTCAAATCCACGTATCCACCCTATACCTGTAACCCAACAATCCCCCCTTTAACCTTACATTTTAGGACACTACGGGCAATTTAGCATGGCCAATCCACCTAACCCGCACATCTTTGGACTGTGGGAGGAAACCGGAGCACCCGGAGGAAACCCACGCACACAGGGGGAGGACGTGCAGACTCCGCACAGACAGTGACCCAAGCCGGAATCGAACCTGGGACCCTGGAGCTGTGAAGCATTTATGCTAACCACCATGCTACCGTGCTGCCCTGATTAAATACTAATGGATCTTAATGACTCATTCATTAAAAGGTTTGATAATGCAATAGGTTTGAGGCATTTACGGTGAACTACAACAAGAGATTTAGAGAATTAGGATTTTTTAAGACAAACATAGAACTTGGTCACCAAAGACAAATTAGCTTGATATAAGAATCAGGAGGTCCAAGAATGCTCCTCCTTGCTCCAAAGAATACGTGGAGGCCATCGACACCAGCTCATGCTCGCAATTCCCCTGTTTCAGTTCTAGGGCCTGCCTGATCAGAACTCACACCTCTCCAATATTACATTGCCAAGACTAAGGCCGCCTCCCTGGAGGTGTCCTCACATGGTTGACCCCCATCAGCCCCATCGCCGAACTCCTGCCATTGGTCACCCAACATGCCCATCTTCTTTTTCTTTCACGGGATGTGGGCATCGCTGGCGAGGCCGGCATTTGTAGCCCATCCTTAACCGCCTGTGAACTGAGTGGCCTGCTGGACCATTTCGCGGGCATTAACCGGCACATTGGCACAGTGGTTATCACTGCTGCCACACAGCGCCAGAGACCCGGGATAAATGACGGCCTCGGGTGTGTGGAGCTTGCACTTTCTCCCCATGTCTGCGTGGATTTCCTCTGGGTGATCCAGTTTCAGTTGCAGTTTGGGTGGATTGGCCATTCTAAATTGCCAGTTAGTATCCAAAGGTGCAGGGCCGGCTCAAGGTACCGGTAACTCGGGCAGTCGCCCGCGGAGCCATGTGCTAGGGGGCGCCATCAAGGAGTGCGTGACCGGGTCCCGCGCATGCGCAGTTGGGCCGGTGCCAACCAGCGCATGCGCGGTGGCCGCCCTCCCTCAGGCCGCCCCGCACAAACATGGCGGATGGATCCAGGCTCGCCAGTGGTCACTCTGGCCCCCCTCCGCCCCCCCCGCCCCCCCCTGGCCCCCTGGCCCGCCCCCCCCTGCCCCCCCCCCACCCCCCACCCCCGGCCCCGCCCCCTGCCCCCCCCCCGAAGGGCGCCGAAGTTCAGCTTGCCCGGGGCGCCAACAACCCTAGGGCCGGCGCTGCAAAGGTGTGCAAGTTAGGTGGGGTTACGGGGATAGGGTGGAGGAGTGGACCTATGTAGGCTGCTCTTTCGGAGGGTGCAGACTCAATGAGCCGAACGGTCTCTTTCTGTTCTGTAGGGATTCTGTTTTTGTGTGTTTTCTATGTTAAGTCAACAACATTACTCTGGGTCTGGAGTCACAGAGGCATGCAGGTTTACAGCATTAAAACAGGCCCTTCGGCCCAACTTGTCCATGCTGTCCAGTTTTTACCACTAAACCCTTCCCAATTGCCCGTATTTGGCCCATATTCCTCTATATCCATCTTACCCATATAACTGTCTAAATGCTTTTTAAAAGACAAAATTGTACCCACCCCCACTACTGCCTCTGGCAGCTCGTCCCAGACACTCACCACCCTGCCTGTGAAAAAATTGCCCCCTCTGGACCGTTTTCACTCGTTCGCATTAGTTGATTTGATTAGTTGAGGCCAAAACAGTGTTTGTTTTCAAGAAGCAGTTAGGTATAGCACTGAGGGTGAAGGGGATTAAAGGCTATGGGGGAAAAGCAGGATTAGGCTATTGAGTTGGATGATCAGCCATGATTGTGATGAACGGCGGAGCAGGCTTGAAGGGCCGAATGGCATCCTCCTGCTTCTATTTTCTATATTTCTATGATTGGATAATGCTTGACTGTCGATCAAACAACCCTTCATACTCACCCCATCTCCAATGTTTTTGGACCTAATCAACGGAACCATTGAAATAAAAAACACACCATTTGTCTTAATGGCTCTCTGTGACTTTTTTCTGGGCTGTTGTTCACAGCAGTATCCTTGGAGATTAATCTGAAATTTCTGGAGGCTCCAGGATAATCCTGGAGGATTGGCAATGCTCGTGGAGGCCCAATGCCCAATTTAAGGCAAGGCTTAGCACCAGATGTGTGCTCCGAGCAGCCTGTTTCGTTACTGGAAAACTGGCCTAAGCCGATTATGCCGCCAACGAATCCCAATCCTCCAACTGGCACTGATTCCTATGAAGTGTCTGTTAAAATCCAGATTGTACCACTGCCGTATCTGCAGGTACAGAGCAGCAAGGCAGCACAGTGGTGAGCACTGTAGCTTCACAGCTCCAGGGTCCCAGGTTCGATTCCCACCTTGGGTCACTTTCTGTGCGGAGTCTACACGTTCTCCCCGTGTCTGCGTGGGTTTCCTCCGGGTGCTCCGGTTTCCTCCCACAAGTCCTGAAAGACATGCTTGTCAGGTGAATTGGACATTCTGAGTTCTCCCTCCGTGTACCCCGACAGGCGCCGGAGTGTGGCGACTAGGGGATTTTCACAGTAACTTCATTGCAGTGTTAATGTAAACCTGCTTGTGACAATAAAGATTATTAATATTATACAGTATGACCAGGTGCAAATTAAACACAGGTCAACAAGATGTACAAGTCTTGCCCTCTCGTCATTAATTTGCCTGCTCGTGCTCCACTGTGAATGGGTTGATGGGTTGACACGGGGAAGGGGAACCATTGCATAATAGGGGCAATGGACTAAGGAGCAGGGGTAGGCCATCTGGCCCTTCGACATTGCTCCACCATTCGATATGGTCAAGGCTGACTTGGATCTGGTCTCAACTCCACTTGTCACTCCCCCCCCCAACATAACCCTGGACCCCCTTGTCTATTAAAAACCTGTCTAACTCCGCCTTGAAAAAACTCGATGGCCCAGCCTCCACGGCTCTCTGGGTTGAGAATCCCACACAGAAGAGATTTCCCCTCATCTCTGTACGAAAAGGGAGACCCCCTTATTCTTGAATCCTGCTCCACTCAATAGCACAGCCTTCTAGATCTGAAATGATTTACCCCCATTACAAACCGCAGCATTATTAACACGGGGCATATTTTTCTGCACATCTTTATATATCCACTTTCAAACGAAACAGAATTCTCCTGGTCTCGCTCTCGGTACTCACTGCCATGTGAAGTGGCTGGGGCCAATAGTATTGCTGCACTTAAGGGGGAGCTAGATACAACACAAGAGTCAAAAGGATATTTTGATAGCATGAGATGAAGAGAGGAGCGATGAAGCATAAACGCTAGCATAGACCTGTTGGGCTGAGTGGCCTGTTTCTATACTGCAGACGAGAAGTGGCACATACTGGAAGTATGAAGTGGGTTAACGATTAAACCAGCCATTCTGTCGACAGATAACAATGCCTGTGTGAGTGAACCAGCTGTTTGTCTCACATTACAGTCTAAAGTTCCACATGGAAACAGAAATCCCAACTCCATGACAACTAATCAGCCATATCCCACATAATGTAAATGTTAATGGTATTCATTCCTCCAACAGACCTCTTTAATAAGGCAGCAAACATTACTGTTATGCAACCAGCATTTCTCACGGTGAGAGACAGTTTCTCAAGATAAAGATGTAAATCTGCATTTATCATGCATTACTTGCAATGGAACAGTAACAAACTGTGAAAATAAACGTTATTGTGCGACACTGCGATGACACTTCACAATGCAAAACTCTTCTCGCTTATTGCAAGCAGACCATTTAGGAAGCAAATGGTTTCAGATGTTGAACAGCAAAATTCAAACAGAACACTGTCATGAATGTAATTCATGACAGTAATGAAAATATTTTACATTACAAGAATGACTTTTTCCGATAAAGGCTCTGTGCTGGATCTGGCAGCTGCCTTCGAATTTGTTCAATCAGCTTGTATTTATATAGTGCCTTTATTGGGATACAATATCCCAAGCTGCTTCACAGCATCACCATGATTTGACACTGGACCACGTAAGAAGATATTGGTACAGCTCAGTCAAAGATAGTGCCTTGTAGATCAGGATATCTGCGGTCTTCACGAGTAATTGTGATGAATGTCACTTTAAGACCAGTCTTACTGAGTACGGGACATGTGGTCTGAGCTATCGGGAGAATCTGTCGAAGGGGAGGGGAGTTTTCCTAGTTAGAAAGAGTGCGCTGGGGCAGCACAGTGCCGCAGTGGTTAGCACTGCAGTCTCAGGGCACCGAGGTCCCAGGTTCGATCCCGGCCCTGGGTCACTATCCGTGTGGAGTTTGCACATTCTCCCCGTGTCTGCGTGGGTTTCGCCGCCACAACCCAAAGATGTGCAGGGTAGGTGGATTGGCCACGCTAAATTGCCCCTTAATAAAACAAATTAAAAATTAAGAAAGCGTGTGCTATGGACTAGCCTGAAGCATGCAGCTCAAGATGCAACCACATAATTAAAGTTTGTTTGTTCAACTCAAGAAACCTCTCGGAGTGCATATTGACGATGTCTTAAAGGAGGAGAGAGAGCTGGCGAGGCAGGGAGGGAATTCCAAAGCTTCAGGCACAGGTAGCTGACAAGTCTAACTCTCTCATAGCTTCAGATGTTGAATTCAGAACATGATAAGAACATAAGAACATAAGAACTAGGAGCAGGAGTAGGCCATCTGGCCCCTCGAGCCTGCTCCGCCATTCAATTAGATCATGGCTGATCTTTTGTGGACTCAGCTCCACTTTCCGGCCCGAACACCATAACCCTTAATCCCTTTATTCTTCAAAAAACTATCTATCTTTACCTTAAAAACATGTAATGAAGGAGCCTCAACTGCTTCACTGGGCAAGGAATTCCATAGATTCACAACCCTTTGGGTGAAGAAGTTCCTCCTAAACTCAGTCCTAAATCTACTTCCCCTTATTTTGAGGCTATGTCCCCTAGTTCTGCTGTCACCCGCCAGTGGAAACAACCTGCCCGCATCTATCCTATCTATTCCCTTCATAATTTTAAATGTTTCTATAAGATCCCCCCTCATCCTTCTAAATTCCAACGAGTACAGTCCCAGTCTACTGATGGTGACAGCTATCACCTTGTTGCCTTCATGTGACTTATTGATGTTAACCGTGTGTTTCGCAATGAGGTATAGGAAACCGGCATGGATAAGATGGGCTGAATGGCCTGTTTCTACGCTGTAAATTCTTTTACAATGACAATCAGCACCCAGAGGGCACATTTTGAAAGTAACAAATAATATGAATGACCAGAGTTTGGGAGATGAGGCTGGAGATGTTCCCTGTTGGCATGTCTTCATATCATGGTCATTGATTCCGTATCCTTTAAAGGATTCAGCGCAAAAACGACGTGGCATGTTCTTTGCAATTTATTTCTACCAGCTCAAAAGTGGTCCGCTGTTTAAATGATTTAACAACCTGTCCCGCAAAGTGAAAACAAAGTGTACGGAAATGACAGGTCCACTTATTTATCTGTGACGCAACATTGATTCTCTCTAAATGTAAATAGTTATCACCCAGCATTGTAAGAAGCTATAATTACTACCACCGACATACTGTCAGTTTTGCTCAAAACATTTCTTTCAGTTGTGCCAACAGCAGCAAAAACAAGTTTCAAGGTCAACGAGAAACAGTTGCTTTCTGTTTTATCGGAATTCCCAGCTCTGAGTTTTTAGGAACAAAAAGTTGCAACTTTAAACAGGATGTCATTCTGATTGTGCCAACGCTTCCCATATTAAACTAAAGGCAAGAGACATCAGACACCAGCTACTTCCGCCTGCCGCACAGCAACAAAGCAATTCAGCACTGAAAATCATTTCCATAGAAACACCAAATGCTTGCAACAGCTGACCAATACCAGTCAGCCACTGGAGAAGGCCATGTGTTGCAATAAAGCGACTTGCCCCGAAGCTGGGGAAATCACAATCACGCAACCCACCAAGTGCACAATTGCCTTGTAACTGGGGAAGGAAATCTGCCCTCCACCCCAGTCACCCTCAACGTCAACTAAAAAGTTTATTTTGTGCGTGGGGCTTCGACTTTGATTGTACATTTTGCTTATTTCATCAATAATAATAATCTTTATTGTCACAAGTAGGCTGACATTAACACTGCAATGAAGTTACTGTGAAAATTCCCTAGTCGCCACATTCTGGCGCCTGTTCGGGTACACAGAGGGAGAATTCAGAATGTCCAATTCATCTAACAGCACGTCTTTTGGGACTGTGGGATGAAACTGGAGCACCCGGAGGAAACCCACCCAGACACGGGGAGAACGTGCAGGCTCCGCACAGTGACCCAAGCCAGGAATCGAACCTGGATCCCTGGCGCTGGGAAGCAACAGTGCTAACTGCTGTGCTACCACGACGCCGTTCAAAGAACAGGAGAAAACTGAACCAAAGCAGCTTATGGCCGGAATTCTCCGGTCGTCGGGATTCTCTGTTCCCTCCAGCAGCGCGCCCCCACCCATGGGTTTCCCAACGCCGTGAGGTGGCTTCAATTCCCATTGACAGGCAGCGGGAAGATAGAATCCCACTGCCAGCAAACAGCGCAGCGCCGGGAAACACACGGCTGGGGGACCAGAGAATCCAGCCCATTATAATAATAGAATCTTACAGTGCTGGACGCCATTTGGCCCATGGTGCCTGTTATGGCTCTCTGAAAGAGCTATCCAGTTGGTGTCACTCCCCTGCTCTTTCCCCGTAGCCCTGTAAACTTCTCATTCTCGAGTATTTATCCAATTCCTTTAGGAAAGTGACTTTTGAATCTGCTTCCATCGCCCTTTAAGGTAGCGCACTCCCGATCACAGCAACCCGAGGTAAAAAAAAGATTTCTCCTTATTTCCTCCCCTATTTTGCTAACGACACAAAGTTATTTTTCTTTTTTTTTAAATCCCACTTTGCTTCTTACTTATCTTCAATTTCACTCTTCACAAATCACAAAGAGATATATTGACAGATTGTTTGATAGATTAGGTGAATGGGCAAAACTGTGGATTTCATTACGGGCAAATGTGAAGTCATCCCGCTTTGGATAAATAAAGAATAAACAAGGGACTTTCTAAATGATGAAAAGCTAGAAACAGTGAGGCTGAAAGAAACATGGAGGTCTCGGGACAAAGATCATTAAATTCGTCATGAGCAGGTCCAGAAAATAATTAAAAAGACTCATGGAATGTTTGGCTTTAAATCTAGGGGACCGGAATACAAGAGGGTAGAAGTCATACTTCAGCTATGTAAATCGCTGGTTCGGCCACGCCTGGAGTTACTACTGCAGTTCTCACCTGCTGTACCCAAACACGGATGCAGGGACTTAGCATGGAGCGGGGTGATCACTGCCCTTGACTTCAGCACCAAGGAGATCCCCACGTCGAAGGTCAATGGGGCCAAAGGGAAAACTCGCCAGTGGCTGGATTTCTACCTGTCACCTGCGCTCTGCCAGAAAGTAGGACGTTTGGCAGAGACCAATCATTGAGGGGAAATACACCAGAGCATGGATCCAGCTTCCCTGAACTCACCCACCTTCAGCTGTTTTATCAATAATCCTCCCTCTTTAACAAGGTTAGGTATTTGGCAGCTTGCTGACCATCCCAAATTGTCCAGCTCCTCTGCTAATGAAGCATCAACGGCAGAACCATTCAGGCTCGAGCTGACAACTGGCAGTGAGCATTTGTGATATGTGAGTGCTAGACGATGGCAAGAAAATGTTCTTCCTCCACCCTGAAACTTCCGACGCATTGCCATCACAGAGTCCCCAATCACCAACATCCTCACGATCACCTATGACCAGAAGCTTAACTGAACCAGCCATATTAATACCCAAGCTATAAAAGGAAGCAAGAGGCTGGGTACTTCACAAGTGGCTTAACGCCCTGATTCCTCAATGCTTCTTTAATGTTTACAAAGCTCCAGATTAAAACTTCATCGTGTGGACGATGCCGCTGCAAGGACACTAATGAAGCCTGACACCATTCAGGACAGTGCAACCCCCTCAGCAGCATCCCCACCATCTCACGGTGGATGCTGAGGTGATATGCGCGTGCACAGTTCTGTACAGAATTAGCGATGTGACCTCCAACCAGCTGGTGGCAATAAAGATCTATCATGTGACGAGATACCCGCCAGTTGGCAGTAAGACGTACATGAGGATAGTCGCACTAGAGGTAGCTCCAGGAGAATTCACTGAATTCATTTATTCGTTACTGTCTGTATCACAATTCATCAGTTATCTTTCCACATGTTAATACTGTTAATAAATCGTCTTACTAGTCAAAGAACTGGATGTTCTGTGTGCATCTGTACTCCAGCCATAACACAGAACATAACAGATGCCATATACATTACCTAGAACCTACTAACTTATACAAAGTGCTATTCATCCATCATCCATGTGATGGCTGACGTTCATTGGCCCCGATTTCGGGAACAACTCAAGAGTTAAAATTCTCTCATCCTCGTTTTCAAATCTTTGTCCCTCCCCACCTCTGTCAACCCTATCTTTCTTATACCCTCTGAGATCTCTGCGCTCCCCCAATTCCAGCCTCATGTGCATTTTCAACTCTCTTGTCATTGGCGGCCGTGCTTTAGTCTAGGCCCTCAGCGCTGGAATTTCCTCCCTGAACCTGCTCAGCTCCCTCTCCTCCTTTAAAACTATCCTGAAGAGCTAACTCTCTGACCAAGTTTTTGGCCATCCGTCCACGTAGCTCCTTATTTGGGTGGGTGGCAAATTCAGTCTGATAAACCTGATGTGAAGCGCGTTGGGAAATGGGTCAGAGATGCTATATAAATACAGGTTGTTGTTGTTGTTGAAGAACAATGTTTTAAAAATCACAGACTTGCAATTCTGTGCGCAGTGTTTCATCTGCAAAAAGCTCGCGGCAGAATGAAATATACTTTGTACGACAAATTTCGCTTGGTTTCTTGCAGACCCCCGTATTCCTTCATGGACCAGTTTATCAGGGAAGCTTCACGGTGTGCGTGGGTTTCCTCCGGGTGCTCCGGTTTCCTCCCACAGTCCAAAGATGTGCGGGTTAGGTGGATTGGCCATGCTAAATTGCCCATAGTGTAAGGTTAATGGGGGGATTGTTGGGTTACAGGTATACGGGTTACGTGGGTTTAGGTAGGGTGATCATTGCTCGGCACAACATCGAGGGCCGAAGGGCCTGTTCTGTGCTGTACTGTTCTATATCTATATCTATATCAAGTAACAGACAGCAGTGGAGCCATCAAAACTTTGCAGCTTTTAAAAATGCTTGTTAGAAAATTATCGTGCCTTCTCACCCAGTTTGCTGATCTCCTGTTGCTCAACTAAAAATATCTCAAGCATGCGTCAGAAGAGGAAAATAAATAAAGCGGTGCACTGTACCAGTAAACAGATTAAATGTATGACTTTTAATTCGGGCTAATGCCATCAATAATGGGAATTCAATGTCTTTAATAGCACAGCCATAAAGATATCCTTCCTCTTCAATTATAGAATCATTTCCACACACTTTAGAACACAAGGACTGGGTCTGGCAGTAGAATTAACTCTGTGGTCCTTCCTGTCGATGCACTCTGATCCTTTCCTGGTCAATTTACCCACATTATAATCTTTCTTCAAACTTCGAACAGCTGCAAGGAAAGAAAAAAAAAGGGTCCCTTTTCTCAAAATCCAGCCATCTCTTGCTGATGATTAAGTGCATGTATATATTACCCTCAATGGGAAACTAGTTGCTATTTGAGAAGCGTCCTTTAATCCCCTAACTAACACTAATCTAAGAGCACCCTGCATGAAACAGCCCTAATGATAAAAGTGATTGGCCTTCAGACCGTGTACAAAGTCTGTCATCTGCCTCGGCACAACATTTTGCACATGTCGCTGTAAATCCCTAGAATCGCTGAGCTTTGCATCCATCCCCCCCCCCCCCATAGTCTATAAAGCTGTATCTCAGACTCAAGATGAAGGTTAATAACATGGTGTGCCGTTCTGTAAGCAGACAACTGTCTCTGCTCTGACTGCTTAATATGCACTGCAAGAAGCAAAGCCAAGTGGGTTAAACAAAGGGGAATTTGAGAGTTACCAAAGCGGATTAATGATTACTCATTTTATCTCCTGCACAGTTAACTAATCAGTTAACACAACTACACAAACAGACAACGCGTTTCTGCGGCCCTTCAGGCACACACCTATGGCGGTGTCTGGATTTAAGATTAAAATTCTCACGAGTTATTTTGGAAAATGATATCATACAGGATGCATTGCTAGGCTCAACCTAAGGATCGAGCAAAACATGCAAATCGAGAAGGATAACCGTGCCCAGGGGGCTGTAAGGAAGTGAATCAGTGATCATCTAAACCCTGAAAGAAATTCATTTTCCTTTAAGTAATTGAAACCTCTTTTACAGCAGGTTTCACAGCACACTTCCTAACATAGTAATACCAGTCCATTATATTTTTAGTGCTGAGTGTAAATATAAAATGCTATATTGCTATTATTAATAGAATACAAAAGATCACAATTACCATCCTTGGCATTTGACCATCCTAGACACAGCATGTGCCACACATACACACACGCACTTACTTTGAAACGGTTAAAGTTGAAATGAAGAATTGAATTAAATTTCCTGTAGCTCTCTCCCCGTTCAAGAGGAGAGAGGATTAAAATGCTGAATTATGAGCAGGCGGCTGAATAGCGTCGACCTTGCACCCGACGAGCTGGGCGGAAAATATTGCTCGCTCTTCGCAGGTCGAGGGCTGAATTAAAATAAACAATTTTTAAAAACTTCCCATTCTGAAAGGAACTATGAATCATCATTTGAATTTTCTGTTACCCTGCACCACTTCTGCAATAAAATAAAAAAGGAAGTGGTTTTACTTAATTTCTAGTCGATCTGTCAAATGGCAAAAAAAAAACACCAAAAAGTTGAAAACTTCAGCAGGAATGACCATAAAAAGAAAGGCACACAAACCATACGATGAACTTGCAATGTTGATTCATTACATCTTGCCACCTCAATCGCCTGTAAGAACAGAATTATGTTTTTTCGGTTTTATGTCTACATTTCCGTTACTCATCTGTATTTACGATTTACTCCTCTACTCACCCACTCTGACTCCTTCCAAAAACCCAGCACTAACACCAAAAAGTCATTATTCCAACATCTGCACTGGACAATAAAATGTTCAGCTCGGAGGCACATACGTGCTTCGTAGAGGCAAAAAATTCATACCTGAAAACCCAGAAATATAAAAGGTTTCAAAAGTAATTTCCACTGTGAAGATGGAAGTTTGAAACGAGGCGATGTTATTATTGGCAACCGCATTTTTAAAAAAAAAACTCCCTTCAACGTAGCAAACAAGATGCAGAAAATAAAACATGTCGGTGGAGTGCATTATTAAATCAGTGAAACTTCCTATTAAATCTCCTTTGAATGGAGATTGACCTTACATCTGGCACGGGAGTGAGCTGTACCAACAGTCGTTTTTACGTGACGATTACGTATGGTCACTGCTTTGGCTGTCCGAAGCAGCACTCTGAAGGAGGGGGGGGGGGAGTGCAATATGGTTAAAGGATGTACAGAAGGGGTTGGGTGGGAAATGTCTATTTTACCATGTTGTTGTTTATGTTATTATTATTTCGTTTGTTATTGTTATAAAAAATTTTGCAAATACTTCAATAAAAATATTTTTAAAAAAAAAGGAAATCAGCAAAACGAAACTTGTTTTTTTTTACACATTTTACACAGGCAACTTTTATCCCCCGTTAAACAAAATTGAGAAGAGTTCCTTAATATGTGAGAAGCCAGAATTGGAGGAACGCGTAAATCTCAGGGAGTTGTAGGGCTGGAGGAGGTTAGAGAAGTCTTGGGACAGGAAGGTGGGCTTGGGGGTGGTGGTGGTGGTGGTGGGGGAGGTGGAGGGGGTTGCTGCAGGCGGGCCAGGTCTTGGGGGAAGTTTGGAAACGAGCATGAGAGAAGCGACATTGTGACGGAAATCCCGGGCTAAGCAAGTCCTGTTCAACAAGTATGACTTCAATCGTTTATCCTCCAACATTTGACGGCGGCACGGTGGCACAGTGGTTCGCAGTGCTGCCACACAGCGCCAGGGACCCGAGTTCGATTCCAGCCTGTGTGGAGTTCACACATTCTCCTAGTGCCCGCATGAGTTTACTCCAGGTGCTCCGGTTTCCTCCCACAGTCCAAAGATGTGCAGGTTAGGTGGATTGATAAATTGCCCTTTAGTGTCCAAATTGCCGTTTAGTGTCCGAAGGTGTGCAGGTTAGGCGAGGATAGGGCAGGAGAGTGGGGAGGGTGCTCTTTTCGAGGGTTGGCACAGACGTAATGGGCCAAATGGCCTCCTTCTGTAGGGTTTCTATGGATTTGCATCCCCCCCCCACCGCAGCAGATTAGTGACAAACAGGAATTAAAAGTTCTCAAAGTTCTCAGCAAACTGGAGAAACAGACCAGCCTGTAGGAAAGCCAACCAGGTGACCACAATGAAAAATTCCCTTGAGCCGTTTTCAAATCTATGTTTTCATTCAAAGTAGGAGGTAAGATTGCAGCAACGAGGCGAGATTGAGAGAAAGGGGAGGGGGGCTCCCTAGCCTGTGCATGACATGCCTTCCAACTGCTTTCGCTGGGTTAACATCACTCCTTTGAAACTGAGGGGGGGGGGAGGCGAGGCCATAAAGCTCAAATTTAAGAAAAAAAGCACCGCAATTTTGTCACGGCGGACAAAGTTCTCCGAAAGTGATTTTCTTTCTCTTTTTGCATTTGGCCAAGTATGAGCAATGGACATCGGGGAGTTACCATATACTGAGGGTAGCTGACATCAGGGAAGAAAGAGCTCGTAAGCTACAACTGTAACGTAACAAAGACAGAGAGTGCTGGAGAAACTCAGCTGGTCTGGCAGCGTCTGTAAGAGACAGAAAAACAGAGTTCACATTCCTGGTTCAATATGACGCTTCTTCGGAGTGAAGCGCAAAACCTCTTCGATTGTCTTCGACTGGCAGAAGCAATGGGCACTTCTGGTCGCATATTCGGAACTTCATGTCTCACTGGAACATTGTGACAACTGAAGGGGCGGCCACTATCTTATCAGGCATTTGGGGACCACCAGGAGGCTCCATGGCAAGTTGCTCACTCTTGTTTGCCAGCCAAATCAGCACAGATATTGGGTGGACACAAATTCACAGTGCTTCACATCTGATCACGCGATGTGCACATTTACGGCACAGGTCGGAATCTGAGGTGGAAATGAGGTGAAGCCATTAATTAATGGAGATTTGAATTCCACCTGAATTAATGGAGATTTCCACCTCATTGATCCTGAGACTCAATCCAAGCTCTTCAATATTCAAATAAATCTAAAAACCATCTTCTTGTATTAGAGGAGGGATTCCATTAGGTGGGGAGGTCTGTGAAGCTGTAGTTGTTACTTTCAGAGCAGACAAGGTTCAGGGAAATGGAACAGATATTGCCAATGGGTAGAGTGAAGCCAACGAGGTAACACTAGGCTTCTCTCGCTAGCAAGTTTCCCCTGGAACCAAGGTGCCATGGGGGAACCCACACTGCTTTAAATGCTCCCCATCATCAGCCTGGCATTGGGTGGCAGGGGTAGCAAGCCTGCTGTCATTCTGAGAGGGGCCTGTTGAGTCAAGGCTGCACCTCCGCACTCCTATGACTCTGTGTTGCTCTGGACGCCCTTTCATCATCATTCTACAGAGTCAGCAGCAGCCATTTGAAAGCAGATTGCGGGCCAGCAGAACTGCGCGTGGGTGCTCCATCGTGGTGGGCACCACCACTCACTCCATATTTTCAGAGTGAAGCCCATTTTAGACAATTTGAAGATGGACTCCTCCACTCTCTCACCCATCCGTGGGTGCTTGCTGGAAGGCTGCCGTGGTCCCCACAATTTCCTGAAGCATACGCGTTAGCCTTCTTGGTGCAAAAGCAAAAAACTGCGGATGCTGGAAATCTGAAATTAAAACAGAAAATGCTGGAAATAGGGAGCACGGTGGCGCAGTGGTTAGCATTGCTGCCTCACGGCGCCGAGGACCCAGATTCGGTACCGGCCCCGGGTCGCTGTCCGTGTGGAGTTTGCACATTCTCCCCGTGTCTGCGTGGGTCTTACCCCCACAACCCAAAGATGTACAGGGGAGGTGGATTGGACACACTAAATTGCCCCCTTAATTAAAATAAAATAAATCTAAAAAATGTTTTAAAAAAGAAAATGTTGGAAACACTCAGCAGATCGGTAAGCCTCTGTGGACAGAGTTAATGAGCAGAGTCTTTCCTCTTCCCATGGAGACAGGTTAGGAGGCTGGAGCCAAAGCAAAATTGATAAAGATCCCTTTGGATTGGTTATCCAATCCTTGTGGAAAACCCAGCAGCCATTTTGTGCACAGCAAGCTCCCACAAACAGCGATGTGGTAACAACCATATTTGGTTGAGGGATAGATATTGGCCAGGATATTGGGGATAACTCCTCAGCCCTTCTTCAATAATAGTGCTATGGGATCATTTATGCCACAGAATTGTTATAATGCAGGGAGGCCATTCAGCCCATCATGCTTGCACGTGTCTCCGAATGGGAAGCGGGCAGCCGAGGCCTTGGCTTCACACCTCATCCAAAAGGTGGCACTTACACCCGCGCAGCACTCGCTCAGTGATGCGTGCACATCAACACTGGTGTTGGTATTCAAATCCATAACCTTCTGCAGCACAGGTAAGAGTACTAGCAACTCAACCTCAACTGACTCACAAAGGAAGCAAAGTAGGAGAGAAAAGAGTGCATAAGATGTATAGGAGCCTGCATGACGTCTTTTCCTGGACCGTTACTCACCACTGCCATGACTCTGCCCAGTCAATACTTCTTCCAGATGGGAAACAGTGGGTTGTGATGGTGGAGGTGGTGTGTGAAGCACTGATGGTAGAAGTGATAGAGGGAAGTGGGGGAGGGGAAAGTTGTGAGTGGTGAGGCTGGAGTTGGTGTAGGTGTGAGAGGTTAAGAGTCTTACCTTGACGACTTTGGGGAGGTCACTGAAGTTTTTTCTGGCATTGCAGCCGCACCCTGGGGGCAGGGTCCTGCCATTGGCCATCTCAGTGAACACTTCACACTGGGAGCAGCAATGTTGCTTGGTGAGATCTCGCTCCTCCTGAAGCCTGGGCAAAGGCCTCTAAAACTGTGTTTAAGGAAGTTTGTGCCCTTTCTGTAACCGCTATCAACCGCCACCTCACGATAGTGAGCGTGTCTCACCAATTTCCCGTGGTTCCTACGGCCAACTAAACAGGTCCCTGCCCTCTAAATGTTCCTTCCCAGGCATTGTCACGACTGTAGGTTGTGGGAAAATGCACATAGCAAAGCAGCTTGAGCCAGGGTAGGAGCAATAACGCCAAGCCTTGTGCGGATAATTTAGAAACAAAACTCAAGGCACTCACTTACACAACAATAATTGTTTTCGATTATACGCTTAACAGAGCCTTCAGGGGCAGCACGGTGGCACAGTGGTTAGCACTGCAGCCTCACGCCGCTGAGGACCCGGGTTTGAATCCCGGCCCTGGGTCACTGCCCGTGAGGAGTTTGCACATTCTCCCCGTGTCTGCGTGGGTTTCACCCCCACAACCCAAAGATGTGCAGGGTAGGTGGCTTGGCCACGCTAAATTGCCCCTTAATTGGAAAAAAATAATTGGGTACTCTAAATTTATTTTAAAAAACAGAGCCTTCAGCACTCAACATCGAGTTCATTAATTTTTGATCGTAACCACTGCTCCTATTTTCATGGACAGCTGGTGCTGAGAATGGTTCTACTGTGACCATTTATACCTCTTCTAGCCCAATCTTTTGTTTCTCTACATATCCCATTACCAACCCCTTCTGGCTTGCACCACTGTCCCTTTTGTCATTAAATCTCTCCCGCCTCCTCGGCTATCATTCTATATCCAGTCTATATATTCCAACAAGAAAGAAATATTCCAAGGTGCGAACCCACCAAGTTAAAGATAGCATGAAACTTAAAGAAAGAGTATATATTTGTACAAAGATTGATGGCAAGTCAGGAGACTGGGCAGAATATAACAAACATTAGGGCAGCACGGTGGCACAGTGGGTTAGCACTGCTGCCTCACAGCGCCAAGGTCCCAGGTTCGATCCCAGCTCTGGGTCACTGTCCCGTGTGGAGTTTGCACATTCTCCCCATGTTTTCGTGGGTTTCGCCCCCACAACCCAAAAGATGTGCAAGCTAGGCGGATTGGCCACGCTAAATTGCCCTTGAACTGGAAAAAAAAATGAATCGGGTACTCTAAATTTAAAAATAAAAAAATAAAAAAATAATATAATAAACATCGCCGAATAACTGACGATTGATAAGGAGGGAAGAATTAGAGTATGAGGGAAAGCTAGCTAGAAATATAAAAACAGATAGTAAAGGTTTCTAGCGATATTTGAAAAAGAGTTAACAAAGTGAGCATTGGTCCTATAGAATGTGCGTCTGGAGCATTCATAAGGGAAAATAAGGAGATGGCAGATGAATTGAACCAGTATTTTGCATCAGTCTTCACAACCCACAAATAGATGTTAATCGGGAATTTGAAGGGGAGGGAGGTACTCAAGAAAATGATAATCACCAGGGAAGTGGTACTGAGCAAATTGTTGGGTCTGCAGGCTGACTAATCCCCTGCTCCTGATGGACTTCATCAGGGTTTTAAATTTTTTTAATTCCCCAGATTCGGGGAAGGTTCCATTAGATTGGAAAATAATACTCAAAAAGGGAGGGAGTCACATGCAGGAAACTACAGGCCAGTTAGCTTAAGAGCTGTCATAGGGAAAATGTTAGAAGCTGATATTAAAGATGTAATAGCAGGGCACTTAGAAAAATTCAAGCCAATCAGGCAGAGTCAACATGGTTTTGTGAAAGGGAAATCATGTTTACCCAATTTATTGGAGTTCTTCGAAGAAGTAACATGTGCTGTGGATAAAGGGGAACTGGTTGATGTTAGATGTTGGGTATTTGATACAGGGCCACATCAAAGATTATTGTGGAAAATAAAAGTTCATGGTGTAGGGACTAATGTATTGGCATGGATGGGAGATTGGCGAGCTCAGCTAACAGGGAACAAAGAATAGGCATGAATAGGTCTGTTTCTGCTTGGCAAGATGTAACAACTGGTGCGCAACAGGGATCAATGATCAACTTTTCCCAATTTCTATATATGGCTTGGATGAAAGGACAACATTGTGATTGCTAAATTTGCTAACGACATAAAGATAGGTAGGAAAGTAGGTTATGAAGAGGACGTAAGGAGTCTACAAAGGGATATAATAATAATCTTTTCATTGTCATGAGTAGGCTTACATTAACACTGCAATGAAAAACCCCGAGATAGGTTAAGTAAGTGGGCAAAGATCTGGGAGATGGAGTATAATGGGGGGGGAATAAGCTTATTATCTCAATGGTGAGAGTTTGCAGAGCTCCGAGATGCAGAAGGATCTGGTGTCCTAGTGCATGAATTGCAAAAGCTAAGCATGCAGGCAAGTAAATAGAAAGCTAATGGAATATTATCATTTATTGTGAAGGGGGGGGGGGGGGGGGGGTTCTGTCTCAGTTATACAGGGCATTGGTGAGACTTAGGGGTGGAATTCTCCCATCATTTGTCAGTTTGACAGAAAACCGACATGTTGGCCCTCTGAGTTGCACAGCCGAATTTTTAGTACAGATCTCGTGCCTCTCTGACAAAACAAAAAAATCAGTGAGTGTGATTTAGCCATCACTTTGGCCGGGCAGAACCTGATAGAGATGGCGAGGCCGGCTCCACAGAGATCGTGGCGCCCTTTAAAAATGGCGCCACGATCAGCACAGAAAGAAGCCCCCAGCTCTCCTACCCCTGTCCCCACAAGCATTAAGGACCCCCCTCCTCCCCACAAGCATCAGAATTGGGGATCTCCACCACACCCCCCCCCCCCCCCCCACAACAAACGTAACATGCACCCCGCCCTCAACCAGGCTCCCCAGGGGGGCAGCCCCAAGCAGTTTAAAGAAGGTCGGCCAGAATGGGCAGGTTGTCTTACGAGGGAAGGTTAGACAGTCGAGGCGTGGATCCGATGGAGTTTTGAAGAGTAAGAGGCAACTTGGTCAAAACATATTAGATCCGGGGGGGTATTGACAGGGTGGATGTGGAGAGGATGTTTCCTCTTGTGGGAGAATCTAGAACTAGGTGTCACCGTTTGAAAATAAGGCGACACTCATTTAAGGCAGAGATTAGATGTTTTTCTCTCAAACAATCGCGGGTTCATAGAATCCATACAGTACAGAAGGAGGTCATTCAGCCCATCGAGTCTGCACTGACCACACAGCCGCATAAAAATATTTTTCATTGTACTTCGGTACATGTGGCAATAAATCAAATCAAATCAAAATCAAATCTGGAAACACTGGGCGGGGTTCTCCGATCGCCAATGCCAAAATCCCGTTCGGCGATTGGCTGGGAATCCACTTTTACGCCGGAATCGGAGGCTCCGCCCCCTCAAAAACGGCGTACGCACGCCGTTGGGACGGCCTCAGGACATCATCTGAGGCCCTCCCCTGATGCTCCGCCCCCGATGGGCCGGGTCCACAACGGCGTGGCTCGCGTGTGCTCACACCGTTCAGGGACCTCACGCAGCAGCTGCGGACTGTGTCCAGAGCCGCCACAGTCGTGGGTGGGGGGAACCATTCCGCTAGCAGGGGGGCTTCGGCGGGGGCTCGGGGGGCCAGGTGGGAGGTAGTCCGGGGGTGGCGAGGCTGGTTACGGGTGGCAGTTTTTGGCAAGCTGGGTTCGCACGCCAAGTTGCACGGCGTGGCTGCCACGGCCACGGACCCGGCCATTCTGCGGCCATATCCGCAGGTGAAGCCGGGGGCTTTACGCTATGTGGCTGCTAGCCCCCCTCCAGGCGGAAGATAGGTGTGGGGGCGGCACCGAATTTCTGGTCGTAAGACCAGACAGATCCTGCGAACAGAGCCACAGTGTGGGAGAATCCAGCCCACTAACTCTGTTTCGCTCTCCACAGATGCTGCCTGATCTGCTGAGTGTAACAACAACCTTCATTTATATAGCACCTTAAACATAGTCAAAATTCTTTTCATGGAATTTCTCCAGTGCAGAAGAAGGCCATTTGACCCATTAATCTGCACCAACCCTCTGAAAGAGCACCCTACCTAGGCCCACTCCCCTGCCCTATTCTTGTAACTCCACATAACCTACACATCTTTGGACACTAAGGGACAATTTATCACGGCCAAGCCACCTAACCTGCACATTTTTGGACTGTGGGAGGAAACGGAGCGCCCGGAGGAAACCCACGCAGACACGGGGAGGACGTGCAAACTCCACACGGGCAGTGACCCAGGGTCAGAATTGAATCTGGGTACCTGGCGCTGTGAGGCAGCAGTGCTAACCGCTGAGCCGCCCCGAAGGTGTTTTACAGGAGCGAGGATCAAAGAGTTGGGTTTTAAAGAGTACCTTAACGGGAGGATAAAGAGGTGGAGAACTTTAGGCGGGGAATTCCAAAGCTAAGGGTCTTGGGCAGTTGACTGCACAGCCTTGAACATCGGGATGAAGGAAATGCAAGAGTGCAGAATTTGCTGCCTACTGCCCATTGTCTATATGGTCTGGTCTGGGGCCCTTTTTAAAATCTGAACTCAATTCAAAATGGCCACTTTGAGCAATAAAGTTCGGTCATAAAGATGGGTCAGACTGTCAACTGGTACGACACTCGTTCGGCCAATATAAAAAAGGCACTCGAGCAGGAACTGTTCTTGATCAATGGGAGCCGAGCCGGGGAATAAAAATAAACAAAGCGGACTTTTGCTTGCTTCTATATATATATCGGCGAGTGAAATGCTGCAATGTGAGGTTATCTTAACTGTCTACCTCACAGAATTTATTATGTGTAGTTAACAGTCCCAAAGAGATTCCAAATCCAAGGAATAAAAGCTATGACTCAAAAAGAAAATCAACATGATTTGACCACAACCGTGGAGCAAATGGGAGGTGGTGGGGTGGGTTGGGGTTGGGGGGGGGGGATCGGGGAGGGTTGCAGGGAGTCAGTACATTCCTCTGAAAGATAGCCCTGGTTGCAATCAAGAAAATGTGGTACTGTGCACCGGAATAAAATAAACAGCCTCGCTACAGATATTTTACTGAATGCCTGTCTACTCAAGTGAACAAAGACATTTAATAAACACCAGTGCTCCCATAAGAAAATATGATCAGTGTTTTCAATTAACTTACAATAATAACATTCATATCCTATCCTCTGACTAAGTGCATGCAGGATGGGTATTCTGGGACTGTTCAATCCTGGTGGTATGACAGACACCACAGTTTCAAAACAATACATATTGGGCTGGATTCTCCGCCGCGCCACTTTTCTGCCCCGGCGGGATTCTCCGTTACGCCGGCCGGTCAATGGGGTTTCCCATTGTGGGGCAGCCCCGCGCCGTCGGGAAACCCCCGGGCGCCGGCAAAACGGAGCATCCCGGCGGCGGAGATTCCCGCCCAATGTCCATGGAGTTTTTTGGTTCAGGACCAGGACCGAGAGGTAATACTAATTCGGAACGATCGAACAGGCTCTCTCTATCACTCTGTGGGAAAGAGACAAGTGAGGAGGTAACCGGAGGCAGGTTTCTGGACAGGGTAGCCTTAGAGACAAGGGCCAAGATATTCCAGTCCTGCCTCCGATTCGGGCTCCATCGTGGGTGGGACTGGAAAATCTGACCGATCGGCCAAAGGCGGCTTTGACTTCAGGTGGGAATTGCCGGGACGCATGGTGGGTTTGGACCAGACAGACCCGCCCAATGTTTCGGCTTGTGGGTGAGTCCAAAGCAAGCGAAATGTTGGAAGAAACTCCAGCAGGACAATCAGCACCTGTGGAGAAAGGAACAAAAGTCCTCGTTTCCGGCCGACATTGAGTGGTTGAGGCGAATCTTATTTATTTAAGGGGATGTTAGATAAGTACACGAGGGATCCAGGAATTGAAGGTTACGTTGCTGGGGTGAGATGAAGAGAGGTGGGAGGGGACTGGCTTAGAACATGGACACCACATGGACCAGGGTAGCCTGTTTCTGTGCTGTACATGAAATGTAATCAATTCTTTTGCACTTCATCATAATAACAAGCATAATCTTTATTAATATCACAAGTAGGCTTACATTAACACTGCAATGAAGTTACTGTGAAAATCCCCTAGTCACCACATTCCGGCACCTGTTCGGGTACACAGAGGGAGAATTCAGAATGTCCAATTCGCCTAACAAACACGTCTTTCGGGGCTTGTGGGACGAAACCAGGGCACCCGGAGGAAACCCACGCAGACACGGGGAGAACGTGCAGACTCCGCACAGACAGTGGCCCAAGCCGGGAATCGAACCTGGGACTCTGGAGCTGAGAGGCAACAGTGCTAACCACTATGCGACCATGCCGCCCGCATGCTCCCTGCTACACTGAAAAATAACGAGCTAGAAATAAAAATCAAGCGTACATAATACATTTTATTATTTTATTTCTACTGTCAATGCTTTCAAAATATCCATTTTTGTCCCCCTTTGCATTTACATCAGCAAACCTCTGGGGGCATCAAGTGCATTAAATTTTGATGAATCTTTTTAACAGAATGAGCTAGCTTTGTCCATTTGTTTAGATCATTGCCATGGAAACCCAGGGGGAATGAAATTGCAGCAGGATATTCAAAAACCACACAATACCCTCAATACCCACAAACTGCACCAAAATTATCATTGCGAGAATAGAATGAGCAAAATCTCAAATCAATCAGGAACGCACTAATTCATCGTCTTTGTTCTTTTAATTAGTATAAAGGCAGTCCTCCAGGCAAGTGAGGAGAAAGAAGAAAAACCGGTATGTGCAGAATCCCAACAAATGCTGTCGGACATGAAAAATCCTCAGCCCTTCCGAACTCCACCTGAGTCCAGAATGCTGATAGGAACTGTAAATCACCATTGGTGAAGACTTGCTACCTCGGGCAGCACGGTGGCGCAATGGTTAGCACGGCTACCTCACGGCGCCAAGGAACCGGGTTCAATCACGGCCCCGGGTCACTGTCCGTATGGAGCTTGCACATTCTCCCAGTGTCTGCATGGGTCTCGCCCCCACAGACCAAAAAGATGTGCTGGGTAGGTGGATTGGCCACGCTAAATTGCCCCCTAATTGTAAGAAAAATGAATTGGGTACTCTAAATTTATTTTTAAACAGATCTTGCTGACTCAACACAGACCAGGGAACAAGCCCTGATCTTTTCTGATCAATACAGTAACCATCGGGTTCTGTGATAGGTCTGTTCTTCATGGAATTCTTACAGCACAGGAGGCCATTTGTCCCACCGCGTCAGCGCCTGCTCTCCGAGTGAGCAAAGGGTGGCTGAGGCCTCAGCCTAACGTCTCATCCTAAGGATGGCACTTACAACAGCGCAGCACTCACTCAGCAACACGTGGACATCAGCACTGATGTTGATGATCACCTTCTGGGGCGGAATTCTGGGGAATAGTCCCATGTTGGGGGTGGGAATGTGGAGTAATTCCCACTGCGGAGGCCGGCGAGAACACATGAAAAATCCTGCCGCCCCAACCTCATTAATTATGCACCCAGGGGTTTTGTGTTGTATTGTACAGCGGGCAGGCCTGGATGGCATGAAATCCGTCATCTTCTCCGGGCGCCACATTAAAAAGGCGGCCAACATCTCTGACCCACTATTGAAGAAAGTAGGCGAACCACCTGAAAATAAAGCTGGATCTCCAGAAGCACCGTTGAGACTGGAAGATGGACATCCTGAGAAATGAGCTGGAGCTCCAGGAACACTCTGCAGATGGATCCCCTTTCAAGGACATTGAATAAGGAAGTTCCACCCGCAGATACTCCCCCCCCCCCCCCCCTCACCCACTCCTGTGGTTTTCCGGGGTCCAAGGCTGCTGATGCCCTCCATCCTGAACTCTGGAGCAGTCACAGGCATTGTTCAGGTAAGTCCCAACATTTGCACGTCACATCGTTCCAGATGTGTTTCACGCCAGCGTGTTTTCCCACTGGCGCTGCGGAGGATCGAGCGTGGGTGGTCGAGCCTTCATCTGCAGCCCACGAGCGGGATACACGTGGGTTTCATGGCGGCCTCCAGCGGGTTTCCCAATCCATCATGGCGGGAACCAGCAAAATATCCCAGCGGACTACCCCCTGCCTCAGACAACACTTCTTCCAGACGGGAAGGGTGTCGGAGGTGGAATGTTGAGCTTGGAGGTAAAAATGTTAAGAGGGGGAGGGGGGGGGGCACGGAAGTTTATGAGGGGTAAGACTGGAGTTGATGCAGTTGTGAGAATAATTTGGGCCTCACGGTAGCATGGTGGTTAGCATCAATGCTTCACAGCTCCAGGGTTCCAGGTTCGATTCCCGGCTGGGTCACTGTCTGTGTGGAGTCTGCACGTCCTCCCTGTGTGTGCGTGGGTTTCCTCCGGGTGCTCCGGTTTCCTCCCACAGTCCAAAGATGTGCGGGTTAGGTGGATTGGCCATGCTAAATTGCCCGTAGTGTAAGGTTAATGGGGGGATTGTTGGGTTACGGGTATGTGGGTTTAAGTAGGGTGATAATTGCTCGGCACAACATCGAGGGCCGAAGGGCCTGTACTGTTCTATGTTCTATAACTGAGAGGGGATATTCCCACCTTGCTGACTCTGCGGCGGTCACTGATTGTGACACACAATGAGGCGCTTATTCTGTCTTTTACCAACATGTGCCCACAGGACTGGGAGAGTCTTTTGTCCGTAAAGACACTGCCTAGTGGGAAAAGCTGAGACCCCTGCTGAAACAACATCGGTGGGGGAGGGGGCTTATTGAAATGACCGAACCTCAATCGATATAAAAATACATGGGATTCTAAGCAGCCGTGTGCTATCGGAAAGGGTTGAGATCTGAGAAAGAATGTAGCAGTTTTAGAAGGAAAGCTGTGCACATTCACCAGAATGTTACCAGGCGCCTTAAGGATTAGATTAGGAGCACAGCTTTCATAAACAAGGTTTAAATTTGCTGGAATATAGGTTAAGGGTAATTTGGTTGTTTTTGTTCCCAGTATTTTGCAAGGAATTGAATTGGTAGATCGGGAGAAATTGTTTCCCGCTGGTGAGGAAAACTAGGATCGTGAATGATGTGTTGGGCAGGCTGGGTCTAGGTGGACTGCACTTGATGCAGTGTAGCGAGAGACAGACTTCCAACACTTGATAAGATGCAACACAATTTTATTTAACATCTAAACTATTATACATGTTCAGCTGTGGGTTGACATTATGCTGACTTGAATGGAGACCTAGTACTAGCCTGACCAGACTTACTAGCTACCGCATGGTGTTTGCACTTGCTAGCTCATGGACTCTGACTGTCTCGGTGGCTGGGTCAGAGAGCGCGGGAAACCTAGTGCCCTCTGGCTTTATAGTGGTAGTGTCCTGTCTGGTGATTGGCTGCTGTGTTCTGTGTGCTTACTGGTCATCCTGTGTGTCAATCACTGCCTGTAGATGTATATTATGACAGGGAAGGTCCGGTCTTAGCGCATAGGGGCTCTCCATGGGGGTTTTAAATATCAACCCTCAGACCCCGACCAGCAATTCCCAATAGTCCCGGGCTGGAATGTTTGTTTTGTGCAACTGCGGTTTTATTTGCTTTGGAGAATAAACCTGCTTTGCCTCTCCGTCTGCCCCTCCTGGAATTATTACGAGCTTGTGGACCGGATGAGAAACCATCACAACCCAAAGCCGTCGAAAATCCTCCGACGCCACCATTTAACACATCTGGGAAGACCCCGGGGGGGAGGGGGGGGGGGGGGGGGGGGCGGAATTTCTTGCAAGATTGTGGACGTTGGCAGAGTACTGCGAATGTGGCCCATCCCTAGCCGAGATGCTATGCGATAGGCTAGTGTGTGGGATTAACAACGTCACAACCCAGAAATAATTAATGGCGGAGCTCAACCTCGACCCCAAAAGGGGGCTATAGAAATAGCTTTGCCCCTGGAGAATGCCGAGAAAAGGGCGCAAGAACTTTAAGGGATGACGGCTGGTATTGTCCTCAGGTTGGGGGCAGGGTGCTCATACTGAGAAGCCAATGTATCCGGGAAATGCACCCACATGCCTCGCCCATCATCAACCCAACATTCTGCAAGGGCATCCTGACGTTTCAAAAAATGACCGGTCTGTCTGGAAATTTTAAACTGGGGATCGGTGGAATGCACGAGGTTATTAACAAAAATCCCCCAACGTATTCCAAGAGGGCCTCGGTAAAATAAAAGGAACAACGGCGAAGATCTGTGTGGATCCCAACATCTTACCTAAATATTTCAGGGCTCGGCCACTCCCATACTCATTGCTTGCAAAGGGAGAGACAGAAATCGAACGGTTGGAAATCCTCGGGATAATAGGGCCAGTACAGTTCATGGAGTGGGCTACGCCAGTGGTCCCTGTCCTCAAGCCCAACAATGCAGTCCGCCTTTGGGGAAATTAAAAACCTTACTGTCAATCAAGCCTGACGACTGGATCGGTACCCCATGCCGTGTATAGAGGATTTGTATGCCAAGTTGGCAGGCAGTCAAACCTTCACGAAACTGGATATGAGCAATGCCTACCTCCTGTTCAAGGTAAATGAAACATCCAGAAAGTACGAAACAATTAACACCCATAAGAGCCTGTATGAATATACATGCCTGTCCTTCGGAGCCTCGCCCGCATGTGCCGCCTCTCAATGTGTCATGGAAAATATTCTCCAAGCGCTGCCTATGGTGGAAGTATATCTCCACAATCACATTAATCACAGGGGTCACTGAACAAGAGCACCTAGCGGCCTTGGAGGAGGTCTTGAGGAACTTTCCCAACAGGGGTACATCTCAAGAGAGAGAAATGTGCATTCCATGCAGGCGATCTACCTCTGGTGCCGGATAGATTAGAAAGGTCTACACCCGTGGAGGATAAAGTCAAGGCCTTCAAGGAGGTGCTGACGCAGTGAAATACATAAGAGTAAATTTGTTTTGGCCTAATAAATCACTAGGGCAAACTCATCCCAAATCTGGCCACTTTCTTGTCACCCCGGCACATGTTGCTGAACAAAGGTGGCCATGGCCGGCTTCGCAGCATGAAGCCTTCACGAACGTAAAACAGCAAGTGCCGTCCTCGAATATACTGACCAATTATGTCCCCAGCAGAGGCCTAATGCTGATGTGTGAAGCCTCTCCATATGGAGCGGGTGCTGCCCTCTCACATTGTTGGGGTGATGGGCCGGAGAGGCCATTGCCCACACGTCCAGGACCCTGGCAGATGCTGAGCGGCATTATAGTAACTTCATTGTAGTGTTAATGCAAGCCTACTCATGACAATAAAGATTATTATTATTCACAGATTGAAAAGGAAGGGCTGGTTTTTATTTTTGTGTGAGAAGGTCCCACCAATATGTTGACGACCGACATTTGTAAACATGACGGACCACAAGCTTTTGCTGGGCCTTTTCAAAGAAGACAAAGCAATCCCCCCCCCCCCCCCCCCCTCCCCCCCCCCCCACCCCCATCACCTTGGCTCGGATCCAATGTTGGGCCATGATATTGGCGGCGTCTGAATACTCCCTCGAGCTCAGCCCTGGAGCGCGTATTGCCATTCCGCCCATCAAGTCTGCACCTACCTTCCGAAAGAGGACCCTACCGAGGTCCACTCCCCTGACCTTTCTCGGTATCCCCATAACCCCACCTAACCTACACATCTTTGGACACTAAGGGACAATTTTAGCATGGCCAATCCACCTAACCTGCACATCTTTGGACACTAGGGGACAATTTAAGCATGGCCAATCCACCTAACCTGCACATCTTTGGACACTAGGGGACAATTTAAGCATGGCCAATCCACCTAACCTGCACATCTTTGGACACTAAGGGACAATTTAAGCATGGCCAATCCACCTAACCTGCACATCTTTGGACATTAAGGGACAATTTAAGCATGGCCAATCCACCTAACCTGTACATCTTTGGACACTAAGGGACAATTTTAGCATGGCCAATCCACCTAACCTGCACATCTTTGGACACTAAGGGGCAATTTTAGCATGGCCAATCCACCTAACCTGCACATCTTTGGACACTAAGGGACAATTTAAGCATGGCCAATCCACCTAACCTACACATTTTTGGACACTAAGGGACAATTTAAGCATGGCCAATCCACCTAACTTGCACATCTTTGGACACTAAGGGACAATTTAAGCATGGCCAATTCACCTAACCTGCACATCTTTGGACACTAAGATGTGGGGAGGCGGTAGCCTAGTGGCATTGTCACTGGACATTGTCCAGAGACCCAGGATAATGTTCTGGGAGCTGGGTTTGAATCCCACTACAGCAGGTGCTGGAATTTAACTCAATAAAATATCTGGAATTAAACATCTAATGATCTCCTTTTTCCATGTTGCAGCAATCTGAGTCAATGTAATTTTTATAACTGCCTAGTCACTCCAGTTCTGACTGGTGTGTAGGACTCCGACACCTTAAATTGGACCATTTCCATGATTATCATCGAAGTCGGCGAATCTTCCAGGAAAGAGCATCTTACTCATTTCTTTTTTCAAAAATGAAAGGAAATGTCGCTGATTCTGAAAGAATTATTTTAAAAATAAATTTAGAGTACCCAATTAATATTTTCCAATTGAGGGGCAATTTTGCGTGGCCAATCCACCTACCCAGCACATCTTTGGGTTGTGGGGGCAAAACCCACACAAACACGGGGAGAATGTGCAAACTCCACACAGACAGTGACCCAGGGCCAGGATCGAACCTGGGACCTTGGTGCCGTGAGGCAGCAGTGCTAACCACTGCGCCATCGTGCTGCCCATTCAGAAAGAATAATAATAATAATCTTCAATAGTGTCACAAGTAGGCTTACATTAACACTGCAATGAAGTTATGTTTGAACAAACCAGTATCAGAGTCTTTAAATCACTGCACTAAAAAGCTTCTAAAACAACCTGCTTCCTCTTGAGGAGGTACCTCATGTAATAAAAGTGTTTACAGACAGCCTGGCCAGTGCTCCCATTCACACCTAAATTCTCCTCGCTAAAAAAAGCTTTATTTGTGCAGCTATAGCTCCGACCCAAATGCTTTTCTTCTTTAGGACAAGAAAACCAACCGACTTGAGTATCGATAGGACGGCACGGTGGCACAGTGGTTAGCACTGTTGCTTCACAGTGCCAGGGACCCAGCTTGGGTCCACTGTCTGTGCGGAGTCTGCACGTTCTCCCAGTGTCTGCGTGGGTTTCCTCCGGGTGCTCCGGTTTCCTCCCACAAGTCCCGAAATACGTGTTGTTAGGTGAATTGGACATTCTGAATTCTCCCTCTGTGTACCCGAACAGGCGCCGGAATGTGGGGACTAGGGGCTTTTCACAGTAACTTCATTGCAGTGTTAATGTAAGCCAACCTGTGACACCAATAAAGATTATCACCATCATATAAAGATTGTGTTGATTTCAGAAGAGCAACGAATTCCGTAAGAAATGTTAAATGAACATTTCCATCTGAAAACCTGAATCAACGCCATCGGTTTCTATTGTTATGAAGCATAACCTTCACGTAACCCGTTTTAAGGCATGTCAGCTTTTCCATTTTAACACGATTTCTCCTCTCTCAATCACGCACATAAAAAATAGGAAGATTCACCAAGGTTTGCAAATCTGATGGTATCACTTTCCGAGTCCTCTATAACGTCTTTCTTCAAGTTAGAAGTGCTGGGAGGCAAGCACAGTGGTACCCACCAATAACTTCCATCACAGGGGTGGGCTCTGTGATGGAGAAAATGAACTTTCTGTTGAACTCCAGACCAGCTCACGAGCCAATTTCGAACCACACGTTTCAGTGGATTTCTGTTTGAAAGCTGAATGGAACACACTGCAGTTACCCACTGTGATTATTTTTAAGAATAAAGGGATGGGCCAAAAGTGTCATTAAGGCACCGTGATTTATAAAATATGTTTGTTCGTGAGGAAATGAAAATATCTCTGTTTCTAAATATCATACTCCTCTTTTGCTGAATTTGAGATGGTCATCAATTCTGTCTCCCCCATGAATATGGGGCAAAATTCTCCGACCCCCACGACGGGTCGGAGAATAGCGGGAGGGCCTTCCCGACATTTTTCCCGCCCTCCCGCTATTCTCCCCCACCCCCCGCCCAACTCCCGACACGAATCGCTGCCGCCGTTTTTTTTACGGCCAGCAGCGATTCACAGCTGTTCGATGGGCCGAAGTCCCAGCCCTTTACGCCGTTTTTACGAACGGCAAACACACCTGGTCTGGCCGTTCGTAAAAACGGCGTCACAAACTCGCTTTTCATAACCATGGCACCGATTGGCACGGCAGTACCATAGCCGTGCCAAGGGTGCCATGGGCCCGCGATCGGTGGGCACCGATCGCGGGCAGCGGGCCCAATGCCCGCGCACTCTTTCTCCTTCCGCCGCCCCGCAGTATCCATTCGCGGTGCGGCTGAGGGGCAACCCGGCCCGCGCATGCGCGGGTTCGTCGCATGCGCGGGTTTCGCACAAATACGCGATGACGTCATCCGCGCATGCGCGGGTTGGAGTCTTCCAATCCGCGCATGCGCGCTGACGTCATATGACGCGTCAGCCGGCGCTAACTCCGGCAAGCGGGCTTAACGATATTCGTTAAGCCCGTCATGCCGGAGCCTACGGCGTCGGGCTGCTAGCCCGACCGGGGACCAGAATCGGTTCCCGGTCGGGAGAAGGGGCGCGCTGGCGTCAAACCCGCCCGGGTTTGACGCCAGCTTACGATTTCTCCCGTTTTGGGAGAATCGCGCCCATGGTTTTCAATCTGATGTTTTTTTTCCTTCCTTCCATTATTTATTAATGGCACTGAATCTCATTTTAGTTAAAAAGGCACAAGTTTTACTGCTGTTGGGTTGCCAGCTTTGGATAGGTGTGATAATTAGACATAGACTACAAAGTTTCACAGCTATCTCTTCCCATTAGAGAGGGACAATTGGTTTTCCATATAGTTTGAGGGGCGCCACTCCACAATCGCGGGGCAAGGCGATGTGACGGTTCTCCATGAACTACCGTAGCCGGCATGGGTATTGAACCCACACCGTTGACTGCACCGCACACTAACCAGCTGAGCTAACCGAGGAGAAGGAGCCAAATTGCTCACCCCCACCCCTCCATGTAGCCTCTTCCCGCTGGGATGGTGTTAGTTTATAAACCAGCCTCTGAAATAAGGTAGAGGTAGTCCCTTGTGGCGTAAGGAACCCAGCCAGTGACCGCCAAGAACAAAGCAAGGACAGAATCTGGGGCTGGATTCTCCGTCGTCAGGATTCTCTGTTACGCCAGCACCGCACCCACATCCGGGGACTTCCCGACAGCGTGGGGGTGCCCACAATGGGATACCCCATTGGCCGACTGGCGGGATGGAAGATCCCACAGCCGGCAGAGGGGGGGGGGAGTGCTTCACCGGAAAACTGGTGCGGCCAGACAGAGAATTCCACCCATGATCACTGAAATAGTGAACGTCCAATTTCCTACTTGCACACCCAACAAGTTTCAGAATAAAACGCTTTACAGTCACTCTGAAAAAATAAATTTGTTTTTAAAAAAGATGGAGATGAGGAGAATTTCTTTCTCTCAGGGGAGCGAGGAGACTCTGGAACTCTCTTTCTCAAAAGGCAGTGGAAGCAGAGTCTTTGAATATTTTTAAGGCAGAGCCAGATAAATTCTTGGTTAGCAAGAGGGTGAAAGGTTATCGGGAGGAGGCAGGAATCTGAGGCGGGATTCTCCCCTACCCAGCGGAATGGGGGGTCCCGGCAGAATGGAGTGGCGTGAACCACTCCTGCGTCGGGCCGCCCCAAAGGTGCGGAATCTTCCGCACCTTTAGGGTCAAGCCCTCACCTTTAGGGGCTAGGCCGGCGCCGGAGTGGTTTGTGCCCTGCTGGCCGGCGTGCAAGGCCTTTGGCGCCCCGGGGTTGAGGTTACAATCAGATCAGCCATGATTTTATTGAATGGTGGGGCAGGCTCGAGGGGCCGAGTGGCCTACTCCTGATCCTAGTTCATGTGTTCCTATGTACTAAATCATGACAACATGAGTTAATGTGAACTGGCAAAAGAATGAGCAATGAGTTCCAGATTTAATAACACTCAGCTTTAAACTGGGAGGAAATTATTTGTGTTTCCTTGTATCTCGAGAGGCAAGGGCAAGATTTCATGATGCAACATTTTCCCACCAAATCTCCACATTGCGAAACATAAATTAGGTGAAAGTCATTGTGAGCATGTGTGACCTTCATCATTCCAATCTCCGGAATGTGAGTAAAGGATTACAGAGGAACAGGCAAAAGGTCTATAAAGTTTTGTGAGGATGTTACAGAACTGAGAGATTATCAGGAAAGGATAAGAAAGGGCGGCATGGTGATGCAGTGGTTAGTGCTACTGCCTCCGGCGCGGAGGACCCGGGTTCGAATCCCTGCCCCAGGTCACTGTCCGTGTGAAGTTTGCACATTCTCCCCGCGTTTCTATGGGTTTCACCCCCACAACCTAAAGATGTGCAGGGTAGGTAGATTGGCTACGCTAAATTGCCCCTTAATTGGGTACTCTAAATTTAAAAAAAGGAAGGATAAGCAGGCTATAAGGCCATAAGATGTTGGAACAGAAGGAGGCCACTCAGCCCATCGCGTCCTTTAAAGGCATTTCTTCAACCTTCCCCCATTTGGCAAAGCTTTTGGTCACCTTTAGGTGTCTTTGTGTCAAATTATGTTTCACAATATTCCTGTGAAGCTCCTTTGGGTCCTTTTGCAACGTCACGGGGACTATCTGAAGACAAGTTGTTGTTGTACTGCATTGTCATCATTCGCACATCACAGACATTAGAAGGACCAGACGCTCTGGGCAGCACCAAGTTCGGAGCAAGGAAGCAAGGTGGTGTCAAGATAGGGGAATGTTTCCTACGTCCGCTCTTGTCTCTGCCGCAGAGCTTCATGCAGAGACTTTCACCAGCGGTTTGTGAGCGTAACCTTGGTGGATACTTCACTGTAACATCAAGGGAGCGTCAGACGTGCCAACTCTCGGATGAGGTGTTAAATTGAGCCTGCCCTCTGAAAGAAGACTCGCAGTTCTGACGCACTTTTCATCACCACCGGACATCTCAAAGCACCTTGCGAGCATAAGAACTGTCGTAGGCCCCTCACCCATAAAATGGCACCTCTGACAGGACAGTACTACATTCCAAGTCTTGATTTTTGTGCTCAAGCCCTGGAGTGCGATTTAAACCCAGAACTTCATTACCCTGAGGTAACCGTGCTACAGACTAAGCCACGGCTGAGGTGGACATGTAAGATCCCATGTCGCTATTTGAAGAGAAGGAGAGTTCTTCTGGAATACTGGACAAGATTTACCCCTCAAACTCAGCGCTGTTTTTGGAATCTTGCTTTGTGAAATTGGCTGCTCTATTCCGTACATTATCACAGTGACATAATTCAATAGTGTTACACTAGGTGCATAGCACTGTGTGTTGCTCCAAAATGCTTCACACAAATACATTCGCTGTCATTAAAACTCACTTGTTCACTCCATCTTCTCAATCTGTGCCAATCTTCCAAAAAGCAAAGACAGGCTAGTTAGTTTAACCTTGATGGTGGGAAATCTATTGGAATTGAAAATCCTGGACAAAATTAAGATTATAAGAAAAAGAAGCTAGAGTAGGCCATCCAGCCTTGGGGGGCAATACTAGGACCACTGTTTTCCTTGGGCTATATTAAGGATCTGTCCTTAGGTGTACAATAACAATAATAATCTTTATTGTCACAAGTAGGCTCACATTACACTGCAATGAAGTTACTGTGAAAAGCCCCTAGTTGTCACATTCCGGCGCCTGTTCGGGTACACTGAGGGAGAATTCAGATTGTCCAATTCACCTAACAACACGTCTTTCAGGACTTGTGGGAGGAAACCGGAGCACCCGGAGGAAACCCATGCAGACATGGGGAGAACGTGCAGACTCCGCACAGACGGTGACCCAAGCCTGTGACGCTGTGAAGCAACAGTGCTAACCACTGTGCTACCAAGCCGGCCATTTACAAGGTTTTTTAAAAAATTTGCAGGTGACACAAAATGCAGAGATATTGTGAAGTATGAGGACGATAGTGATAAACTTCAAAAGGACATAGACAGGCCGGCGGAATGAGCGGACAAGTGGCAAATTATCAGCAGAAGTATGAAATTACATCTCTCAGTGGAAGAATGAGGAGACGCATTACAAAGTGTACAGTAATAGAGACAGGAACAGCGATCTGGGGGATACAAGGGCACAACTCATCCAAGGTGGCCGGACAGGCTGAGAATTTGGGGAAAAAGGTTGAAAGGATCCTGGACTCTGGAATGTACTGCCTGGGAGTGTGGTAGAGGCGGGTTGCCTCACATCCTTTAAAAAGTACCTGGAGAGGGCAGCACGGTGGCCTAGTGATTAGCACAGCTGCCGCACGGCGCTGAGGTCCCAGGTTCGATCCCGGCTCTGGGTCACTGTCCGTGTGGATTTTGCACATTCTCCCCGGGTCTGCGTGGGTTTCGCCCCCACAACCCAAAAATGTGCAGGGTAGGTGGATTGGCCACACTAAATTGCCCCTTAATTGGAAAAAATAATTGGGTACTCTAAATTTTTTTAAAAAGTACCTGGATGAGTACTTGGCACATCATAGCATTCAAGGCTATGGGCCAAGTGCTGTCAAATGGGATTAGGTAGGCAGGTCAGATGTTTTTCATGCATCGGTGCAGACTCGATGGGCTGAAGGGCCTTTTCTGCACTGTATTATCTGTGATTTTGTCTTTATAAAGAGAGGCACAGAGTACAAAAGCAAGGAAGTTATGATGAACCTTTATAAAACTCTGTTTTGGCCTCAACTGGAGTATTACCTTCAATTCTGGGCACTGTACTTTAGACGTGAATTCTTTCGAGGGGGAGCAGAAATGTTTCGCAAAAATGGTTGCGGGGATGAGAGATTTCAGTTATGCAGACAGATTGGAGAAAATGGGATTGTGTTGAGGCGAGATTGGATTGAGGTGTTCAAAGTCATGAGGGGATTGGACAGAATGGATAGGGGAGAAACTGTTTCTATTGGTGAAGGGATCGAGAGCCAGAGGATGCCGATATAGGACGATTGGCAAAAAAGAACAAACGGCAACATGTGGAAAACCATTTTTACACAGCGAGTCTAGAATTTCCTCCGGGTGCTCCGGTTTCCTCCCACAAGTCCCGAAAGACATGCTTGTTAGGTTAATTGGACATCCTCAATTCTCCCTCTGTGTATCCGAACAGGCGTCGGAATGTGGGGACTAGGGGCTTTTCACAGTAACTTCATTGCAGTGTTAATGTAAGGCTACTTGTGACACTAATAAAAATTATTAGTATTATGCACTGTCTGGGAGTGTGGTAGGGCAGGTTCAATCAAAAAAAGGGATTTGGATACACAGCTGAAGAGATATGATCTGCAGGACTATGGGGAAAGGGTGAGGGAGTAGCTGAGTTGCTCTTGCAGTGAATCAGTATGGGCAGGATGGAGCAAACGACCTCCTTCTATACTGTAACTATTCTATGAAAATAGCCCACAACACAACAAACCCAAAGTGGTTTGTCCAATCTGGAGCAAACTAATTAGATATAAATTCGCTCAACTTTGGATTATCTACCAGCTATTTATTGGCTAAACTGCAATATTATAGAGGTTATAATTCCAGTTGTAATTTAGAACTAGTATCGCTTTGATGGCTGATACAGTTGCCATGTTTTTCAATAAAGGGGCAAAATAAATATATTAATAATAATAAATATTAAAAAAAGAATTGGGGAAATACTTGAAAATAAGCAATTGCAGGGAAATGGGGGAAGACTTGGCAGGATGAGGGCTAATGTGATTGCTCTTCAAAAGAGTCAGCACAGACTGGATGGGCTGAAAGGTCTCCCTCTGTGCTGTACTATCCTGTGATTCTATGATACTGAATACTAGCCTGTGCTATCCTTGGAGGCAAGATATTAGAGAAGTGGAGATGGTGGATGGTGTGTGTATTTGAATGAGAGTTAATTGAATTGCATCAAAGAATGACAGTCATTGGCCATCCGAGGGCAGCGCAGTGGCGCAGTGGTTAGCATTGCTGCCTATGACGCTGAGGACCCGGGTTTAAATCCTAGCCCAGGGTCACTGTCCGCGTGGAGTTTGCACGTTCTCCCTGTGTCTGCATGGGTTTCACCCCAACAACCCAAAGGTGTGCAGGTTAGGTGGATTGGCCACGCTAAATTGCCCCTTAATTAGAAAAAAATATTGGGTACACTAAATTTATTTAAAAAAGACATTGGCCATCCTGTGCCAACTTGGATCAGCAAAAGGCTCAGTAAGGAATGGTGTGATCCCCAATGCAGTGGATGAATGGAAATGAGAATTATTTCTGGATGAGTGCAAGAAAACTTCTGGGCGTGAGATGATTTTGGTTTAATTTAGATCTGGGTTACATTGGCCTGAAGGCAGTTTGGTAACTTCATGCCTGAGATTCACTCCACCCATCCTTTGATCCTCAATGGTTTCAGCAACACATTGACACAGATTGTGCTGTTTAACCCGCCTCTTCCAGTACACTGCGAATGAGAAACATATGCCCTTGAGTGTATCTGTTCCAGTTGTTGTAAAAAAAATAATATTGCTTTAAAGATCCAAAGCACAATGGCATTCAAAGCACTTTCGGCTCAAAGCCAACCGCACAACAAGCCTCATTTAAGGCCCCCAATAATGACCCAAAGTTAAAAGTCGCACATCATCGTTCCGCCTCGAACCTCTTCAGACATCATTGAAAGGGGCAAAATCTACATGTACAAGGTTCTTTCTAAAGTCATCACGACCCACATAGCACTCCAGGACAATGGTATAAACCACTGCTGTGTACACACTAGATAGGAATGTAATACACATTCTTCCTCCACCTCTCCCCACCACCTCTTGACATGATGCATAAATTAAAAGTTTAGCAACACCCACTGAACTCCATCCATTTATTTCTGAATAGATGGATAGATTTTTTTTAAAAACTCAAATTCACATGCAGGTCAAAAGAACCCAGTTTCAGAGCAGCGACTGGGGTACCTTACCTTAAATAAAACGTAGGCAATGCTAAAGGCTTCTATCTCCTCTGGCATTCAGAGGAGGTCAGACTGGGGGAGGGTAACCAACTTGAAGCTAAGTGAAATAGAACATTATAGCCTCGCTGTGTTACTGCCCCAATTATACCTGTTACACTCCGAAGATGGGTTGATGTGCTCAACCCCTGTGTGGCCACTGGTGGGGTGGGGTATGCAAATCCTCCGCGATCTTAGGCATTCATTAACGCGGGCGGGCAACTTAGCTCGCACAATATTGCCTTGAAAAGCCAAATAACAATGAGCGAATCAGAGATCGTTTCCCCCCCTTCTCAGCCCCACCGCTCTCCAAATGGCAAAGTTTGAAAAAGGCAGCGTTGTGCGTTTTTTAATTGTTTGGCTATCTCCAAGTGTATCCAGATGTTGATACCTTTGACCACTGTGTGTGTGTGTATGTGACCCAAGCTTGTGACAAAGCAGCTCAGCTCCGGCTTGGCACTAACCCGATGCCAGCTCTCTGTGTCCATTTACAAGGGGGAATTGAGATATTCCAGGACACATCCCCACTCACACACACACACACACACACTGCTGTGTCCACCCTCAACGCCACAACAGAAATCACAGAGCGAATTAAAAATAAGCCCTGCTCCTCCCCCCCCCCCCCCCCCCCCCAATATCCAGTTTCCTCCCCTCTCTCTCTAACACATATCTATATACACACACAAACATAAATAATGTATCCCCCCCATATTATACTTACAGCGTCGGATGATTTCCTCCCAACCGCCTGTACAAATTAATTCCCTTTTGCAACAACAACTAAATGTCCTCCACTAAATATTCATCTGTCTCGGAAGAAACCAAATCTCTTTTCACGATTTATGCTAAGTCTACATATAGTTCTGGCCAACCAATCACCCAGCTCCGTGCATTGTAATATACATTTTTTTTAATGCAACTTGCGCGTATTATTCTGGCTCTGCGTGTGTGTGTGTGTGTGTGTGCATCACTTGCAAAGACGTAAGCAGTTTACGTGACACTTTATATATCCATCTCGCATCGTTTCTAACCATTTTGTACGTGAGCTTAAAACGCTGCTGTCTCGCAGAAAGCACCAACTTACCGAAGCGCCTCTGAGGGGAGCAAATGTAGCAAATGCAGAGGGAGAGAGGAGGGAGAGAGAGAGAGAGGAAACACGCCCTGGGTTCCGCTGACTTGAATTAACTTTTTTGCAGCTTGTTTGTGACAGTTCCCTTGGCAGAAGGTGCCACCAATGAGGAGCGAACCGCGGCTGCATGGTGTGTGTGCCCACTGGGGAGAAGGTTACAAGCTGAAGCTTATTGTACCATATTGCCTCCGTTGTTACATTCCTCGTATTACATTCAGGCTGTAGCCAGGCAGGAGAGCGATAGGGAGAATTAGTCCAGCCCAAATTGTTCCCTGCAGTCCCGCCTCTCCACCCTCTACTCGATCGCTGACTGTCAACATTTAACAATTTGGGAAATTCATGAAACAGCAATATTTACTTTCGCCAAATGCCCTCTGATACGGTCCCAGAGCCACAAGTCCATTTACTAAATCCTTTGATTGAACAATGTTGTGGAAGGTTGCACTACACCTGAAAAAAAGAGTCAGCAAGCAGTAGTTTTTTCTAAATTAAAGTGCAGTGATTAAAACATCCTCAATGTGGGTTGGCAAAGGTGAAATGCAATTAAACCTCCACCCCAAAAAGTGTTAAAGATTGTGTGGATGTATTGGAAAAATTGATTCCGCGTGTAATTCCTCTCATTTCTCCTCTCCATGAATTCATACGGCCACATTTATGATGGCTACAGCGCTGCCAATGGTAGGGGGGTGTCATCGCAGTGTGACATGTTTACATAGGCGACTTCCATTGTAATTAAGTGCTGCGTGAAAGAATGGGGGAAGGTCATTTAATAGCAACCTTCAAAAGGGAATTGGACATATCATTTTAAAATAAATCACAGGGCTAAGAGGAAAGAGTGAAGGAGTTAAACTAATTGGGTAACTCAAAGCATAATGGACCGATTGGTCCCCTTGGGTGCTGGGTGTTTCGAAATAACTTTGAAATGGGGAGTAGATTCCAACTGTACACCTTGGGCGGGATTCTGCCGTAATTGGTGGGGCGGGCAACTCCAGCGGGACGGAGTGGCGTGAACCACTCCGGCATCGGGCCGCCCCAAAGTTGCGGAATCCTCCGCATCTTCAGGGGTTAGGCCCGCCCCGGGAGTGGTTTGCGCTGCGCCAGCCGGCGGGAAAGGGGCTTGGCGCATGTGCTGGCGTCATCCCCATGCATGCGCAGAGGGCTTCATTTCCGCACCGGCAATGGCGGACTGGTACAGCCGTGATCAGATCGCGCTGAATGATGTGAATTTTGTGAAATGGGCCCCTACATTTTAGGGGCTGGTTTAGCACAGGGCTAAATTGCTGGCTTTTAAAGCAGGTCAGCAGCACGGTTCAATTCCCGTACCAGCCTCCCCGAACAGGCGCCGGAAGTGGCGACTAGGGGCTTTTCACAGTAACTTCATTGAAGCCTACTTGTGACAATAAGCGATTTTCATTTTTATTTTCATTTCAAATCTTTTTAATCCCTGTGGTTTTATGCCATCCTCATCCACTGTGTCATCTGGCATCTGTCCCCCCCCCCACACCCCCTCCCCCGCCACCCATTTGTTTTGTTCTCCCTGCCATCATGCACAATTATCCTGCTAACGTAATCTGTGTGGATTTCCATTCCATCCTCTTTTGATGCAGTTCTTAAATTCACCACTAGAATGCACACGAGAACAGTTGACTGAGAAAGTAATCAGATACCTACCAGAGTTTAGGGAGGTCTTGTGTCGCAGCGGGTTCGCTCTCGAACCCTTACCTCTGAGCCAGAAGCTCCGGGTTTGAGACCCACCCTAGGACTTGATGGCCAAGGAAGGTGCGTTCATAATGCAGCCAAGCAGGTTGAGTGTCGACCCATTAAGGCAGCACGATGGCACAGTGGCTAGCACTGCTGCTTCACCGAGCTGAGGACCCGGGTTCACTGACCGTGTGGAGTTTGCACATTCTCCCCGTGTCTGCGTGGGTCTCACCCCCACAAACCAAAGATGTGCACGCTAAATTGTCCCTTAATTGGAGAAAAATAATTGGGTACTCGATGTATTTAATAAAAAGAGTATCAACCCTTCAAACTGCAAATCCTTCGAACACCCACCAGTGGCAGGTAGTGAGTGGGAGAAATTCTTGGTCAGTCATGTGATGGAAAGTAAGTTGGAGCCTCAACCATTACTATACATAGCTCCAGGCTGCAACATACATGTAAAAGTGCACACCACCATAGCAACCTGGGCTCACTGGGTAAACTGAAACACACTGCCAGTATTCCTCGGACGTGGATAAATACCTGGAGTTAATGCCCCTAATAGCTCTGAGTACTCCTGCTCTGGTTGAAGTTAGGAACTTCACAGATAACAATTAGAATTCTGCAGGAGGTAGAAAAAGTGCTGTGTGAGGCAGATACCACAACTCCTGTGATTTGCATTGTACTGAACGTGTTGCTGATTGCCAGAGTTAAAGCTGTCTGCTCCTGGAACTCCGAGAGGAATGATGTACAGAGAGGCTAATTATCACCAGGTTGATGGGCGTCATCCATCCATTTGGAGCAACATTCGGATAGTGCCACCATTGCATGCCAAAATAACTGCATTTCCACTTGAGTCTTTCATGTGAGTTAGCCAGCATGCAGTTCAACACTGAGTGCAGATATAATAGATGCTTTGTTTTGACATGCATCGGTTGCAGACACAAAGTTCAGCATCAGCAGAACCAGGTTTACGAGATCTGTGGCATTTTAATTAATTACAAGGCGCCATCAAAGCACTATTTGTGTACGCAAAGGCAATGTAATTACATTTATGCACAGAAATGGATACTGCTTCATAAACACTAAGATGGCTTTGATGATAGAGAATTATGAAAGTTGATGTTTGTTTCCCAGGGATTAGTCGTGATGCAAAATTCTTGTTACAATCAAACAGCTCCCAAATATTCAGGGCGGGGAGAGAACAGCATATAGGAATAAGCTGCTGCCTATTCCAAATAAGGGCGTACAATGTGCTTATAATAGAGTACATATGTTAAAGAAACAATTTAGACCTTTGGACTGGTTCATAATATATGTGTTATGATCCCAGTTGATGCCATAACTGGATGGGAAGATCCAAGAATGGAACCCATGCTCAAAGACTCTTAACATTTTTTTTATAAAACGTGGAGGAACAGAGTCATTGACCACTAATTATTTTTAGCAACAAGAAAAAAACATGTATTAGATATGAAAAGTTGGATGGTTATATAATACATCTCTACTCCCCCCTCCTCAGCTGATTTTAAGATTATGATGGATTACAAAATACAGCTTAAACTACAATGGTCCCATTAACACCAGATCCCTTTGAAACGCATTGATGGGCTGTGGTAAAATACATACATTCTTCTCTGAAACCCAGTTAGTGTCTGCGGTTTTCTCCACAGAATCCCCCTGATGGTGGTCACATGAGAGTTTCCAAACTCCACTTCAAAATCACACTTTAAAATCTTCTCTCATCAGCTTGCTTTCCCTTAGCGGTTTGCACTCCGAAATCCGGACCAGGTTTTCCAAATGACACTTTTAAACAAAGCTCCCACTTTAAACAGTCAATCCAGTCCAGGATTTTACACCAACCCCTTTAGGATTTCTTTGTCTTGACTGCTGTGTAAACAACTCACAGTTGCTTTAACTCTCGATTCCCAGACTGTATTAAAATGGTATCAGACATTTGATTAACCTTTGAAGGCTGCTGTCCCACTTTAAATCTGGTTACTGCATTTGTCTCTTCAACTCAGAACACTTTGTTTATTCTGCCTTTAATTTCTTATGAACCATAACTTGGTCTCTGTTCATTTAACTCCAGACTTCTTGGACACTTCTCTCCATTTATCTAGTTTCTCAACTAGATGGACTTTAGATTTCTGGCATCTGTTTTCTTAACAATTACTCCATAGTATGGCTTTTCTTCTTACAAGGCTGAGAGAGATGTTCCCTCTTCAGCCTTCTAAAACCAACTGGTTCTAGCAGAGCTGTGAGAGTTGCCTTCTCCCTCACTACCTAGCTCCAACTGCCCACGCATTCAGCTGAAAGTAAAGCTTAAAAGCTTCTCTACGTTACAAGGCCCCAGTTGCTGAGCAACCATTGCTGCTTTATTTATTCTTCATGTTGTAGCCCTCTCTAAGCACAATAGAATCACAGTTGGAAATTGCAATCAATTCCCACACACACAAACACTTTTGTCCAACTTGAATCTAACTATAGGTTTGACCCTTTCAGGCAACAACATTAAATTAAATGCACTTAAAACTATACCTTTTTCTAACGTTTACCAGTACAAATGTAATTCCCTTAAAACTACTTTTTTCCCCCTCACATATGCCTGAGAATGTTGGCAAAATAATTCCAATATGTTGCATATTACCTGAAGGATGGTAAGGAGTTGTTATGAAGTTATAAATTAAAAAAAACATTTTTTCCCCCAAGATATGTTTATTTTGGGAAATACCTCATGATTAAGCAAAAGATAATTGTGGGACCAAGCATTATTAGAACACCCGTAAGGTTTAATTAGTCAACTCAGCACTTTGTTTTAGAGGGTTCATTATATCTGAGCTAACCATATTGACTGATTTTATAGTGCAAAATGGCTGCATTTGGCCAGCACCAATAATAATGCATTTGTGAACGTGGATCCGACCTGTGGAAAGATTGGATGGGCTAGTAAAGCGTGAGATAGTTCGCTGTTCAGGATTCAAACACGCGCACAACTCATGCAATATACACATTCATACTGAAACCATTGATACTCACAAAGAGACGCATGTAGTGACTTGTTTGGAAAATCCGATCCTGTATTAAAGATGTTAATAACTGTTCAGGATTACTCTTGATACTCCTTCCAGTGCCTCGCTTCAATTCAGCAAATGTTCCAAAGAGACGTTTGGTCATGTCAATCAATTTGCCAACTGGAATTTTGCTGCATGTCGCAACATGAGACAAAGGCGACTCGAAACCTTGAGCCTGCTACGCCATTTGACAGGTTCATGGCTGATCTGGTTGTGGTCTCAGCTCCACTTTCTTGTATGTCGCTCTGTCACTCTTGACTCCTCCCCCATCTCTTGTCTACCAAATATCTGTCTAGCTGAACCTTGAATAAATTCAATGTCCCAGTCTCCACAGCTTTCTGGGGGAGAGAATAAGAGAATAACAATCCTTTGAGAGAAAATTATTTATCCTTGACTTAAAGGGGAGACCTCTTATTCTTAACTGTGTCCCCTGGTTCTAGCCTTCTGGTGTGCACCCTAACAAGTCCCCTCAGGATTTATATGCTTCAGTAAAATCACCTCTCTTTCTTCTAAACTTTGGTGGGTGTAGACCCAACCTATTCAATCTTTCTTCACAAGACCAGCCCTTTATTCCAGGAAATAGTCGAGTGAACATATTTTGAACTGCTTCTAATGCAATTTCATCTTTTCTTCAAATAAGGAGACCAAAACTGTACACAGTATTCCAGATGTGGTCTCAACAAGGCCCTGTCCAGCTGCAGTAAAATTTCTCTATGTTTACAGTTCATTCCCCTTGCAATAAACACCAATGATTCAGTTGCCTTCCTAATCACTTGCTGTACCTGCTTATTAGCTATTTATGGTTCATGTACCAAGACACACAGATCCCTCTGTACCCCAGACTTCTACAATCTCTCTCTATCGAAATAGTATATTGTTTTTCTCTTCTTCCTATCAAAGTGGACAAGTTCATGTTTTCCCACATTACACTCCATCTGCCAATAATTTATCCATTCACTTAACCTGTCGATATCCCTTTGCAGACTCTGAACCTCCTCTTGACAATTTGCTTTCCTCCCTATCTTGGTGTCAACTGCAAATTTAGCTACTGTACATTTGGTCTTCACGTCCAAATCATGGATATAGATTGTAAATAGTTGAACACCCAGCACTAGCCCTGGGGCATTCCAGGAGGTCCGGTTTGCCAACCCAATAAAGACCCATTTGTGCCTATTCTCTGAATGTATGAATCAAGAGGAATAGGCCACTCAGCCCCTCGAACCTCAGCTGCTTCGTTTCCTGTTATCAAACCAATCCATTATCTAATATGTTGTCACCTGTACTGTGTGCTCTTCTGCAGTAAACATTTATGCGGCATCTTATCAAATACCTTTTGGAAATCGAGTTACACCACATCTAATAGTACCCCCTCATCCACCTTGCTTGTTACTTCCTCAAAGAACTCTCAAAATTAATTAAATACCATTCCCCTTTAATAAAGCCATGTTGACTCTACCTGAGCACATTATGATTTTCTGAGTATCCCGCTACAACCTTCCCAATAATGGATTCCAGCAACTTCCCTATGACAGATGTTAGATTAATCGGCCTATGGTTTCCTGCTTTCGATCTCCCTCCTTTCTTGAAGAAAGTTGTTATATTAGTTACCATCCAATCCACGAGGACCCTCCAAGAATCTAATGAATTTTGGAAGATTAGAACAAATCCGTAGAATCCCTACAGAATCTATACAGTGCATAAGGAGACCATTCAGCCATTGATTCTGGATTGATTCCCCCCAAAAACTCCAAAGTCCAAAGATGTGCAGGTTAGGTGGATTGGCCATGATAAATTGCCCTTAGTGTCCAAAATTGTCCTTAGTGTTGGGTGGGGTTACTGGGTTATGGGGATAGGGTGGAGGCGTTGACCTTGCGTAGGGTGGTCTTTCCAGGAGCCGGTGCAGACTCGATGGGCCGAATAGCCTCCTTCTGCACTGTAAATTCTATGAATTCCATGATCACCCTACCTCGATCCCTATCCCCGTAACCCCACCTAACCTGTACATCTTTGGGCACTAAGGGGCAGCTTAGCATGGCCAATCCACCTAACCTACACATCTTTGGATGCATCTACTATCTCTGCAGCCACTTGTTTTAAGACCCTAGCATTCTGGCCATCTGATCCTGGGGACTTGTCCATCTTTAGGTATAATATTTTTCCCAGTACCTTTTCCCTGGGGATGGTGATTATTTTAAGTTCCTCCCTCCCATTCTCTTGATCTCTTTGGGACATTTTATAAGTCTTCTATAGTGAAGACAGACACAAAGTATCTGTTCAACACCCCTGCCATTTCCTTGTTTTCCATTATCAATTAGCCAGATTCACGCCCTGGAGGACCAACAGTTGTTTTAGTTACTCTTTTCCTATTGAAATACTTGTAGTAACTCTTACGATCTGTTTCTTTCTATTACTAGCCAGCTTTCTCTCATACTCTAATTTCTTTTTCTTTATTAGTTTTAAAATCAATTCTTGCTGATATTTTAATCTGTTCAATCTTTTGGCCCACCACAACTCATTGCAGAATTGTAGTGTTCCTTTCAGTTTGATGCTATCCTTAACTTCCTCATTCAGCTCGGGGTGATGCATCAATTTCAACCAGTCTTTCTTCCACTGGGATAAACCTTAGCTGAGAGTTATTAAATATCTCCTTAAAAGTCTGCCACTGAGGGCAGCACGGTGGCACAGTGGTTAGCATTGCTGCCTACGGCGCTGAGGACCCGGGTTTGAATCCCGGCCCTGGGTCACTGTCCGTGTGGAGTTTGCACATTCTCCCCATGTCTGCGTGGGTTTTGCCCCCACAACCCAAAGCTGTGCAGATTAGGTGAATTGGCCACGCTAAAATTGCCCCTTAATTGGAAAAAATAATTGGATACTCTAAAATTTAGAAAAAAAAAGTCTGCCACTGCATCCCTACTGTCCTATCTTTTCACCTAGTTTCCCAGTTCGCTTTAGCTAGCTCTGCCTTCAACTCCTTTTAATTACCTTTCTAAAGGTTTAAACCGCTAGTCTTAGATCCACACTTCTTCCTTTTAAATTGAATGTGAGATTCAATTATGCTATGGTCGCTATCACCAAGAGGCTCCTTTACCATGAAGTTATTTATTAACCCTGTCTCACTGCTCATTATCAGGTCAAGGATAAGTTGCTCCCTGGCTGACTCTTTGAACAAATTTTCCAGGCTACCTTTTGCCAATCCGATTCACCCAATCTAACTGTAGATAAATGTCACCCATAATTATTGCGGTATTTTTGCACGTGACGTATTTATTTAATCTTGCCTACCTTGTCCTACAATTGAACTACTGTTAGGGGTCCCATTAACTACCCTCTCATGTGACCCCTTACTTCCTATTTATTGTCTCTACCCAAACAGCCCTTGCGAACTAAAGTCATCTCTCACTGCTATACTAATAACATCTTTAATTAACAGAGATACCCCACCACCTTTTCCGAGCTTCGTATGTTTTTGAACTGTCAAATAGCCTTCAATATTCAGGTCTCAGCCTTTGTCACCATGCAACCATGTCCCCCGAATGGCTATCAGGTCATACATATTTATTTTTGTGCCAATAGTTCACCCGTTTTGTTACAAATACTTTGCCTATTTAGATGCTGAGCTTTTAACTCTGTCTTTTTGCCTTTTTTGCAATCGCTGGCCTTATCTGCGGGTGCAGGCTTATGTCTGTAGGCTCTGTCCCTTCCTGCCACATTCTAGTTATCATTACCCAGATCGCGACCCTACTCTCTCTTACCTCGGTGTTTCCCTTTGTTTAACCACATCTCCTCTCATAGGATCCCTTCCCCCCCCCACTATTTGGTTTAAGGCCACCTCTACCGTCCTTGTTATACAATTTGCCTGAACACTGGTCCCAGCCAGGGTCCAGTGAGGACTGTCCCAACGGGTACAGCTCCCACATTCCCTGGCACAGGTGCCAGGGCCGCATGAGCTGAAAACCATTCCTTCCACACCTGTCCTTGAGCCCCACATTCATCTCTCTGATCTTATTTACCCAACACCACTTTGCTTGTGGCTCAGGTAATAATCCAGACATCTGAGGTTGTGCTTTTTAATTTAGCTGTGGATTGTGGTCTTATAATTTCCTCTTCAAACAAAGTTTGTCTTTTCATTAAAATGGATTTATCGCTTTAAATAATCTCGATTTAGGCTGTCGAAGTAAGATTTTGTTGCTGCGGTTACATATGTTGCTGGTGGATTCCGAGCGAGAAGGAAATTCTTTGCAAACTTCTTGTCATAGGCAATGGCCTTAATTGCTAATTGTAGTGTTTAATTGTATTCACTTGTAACTGGGGATTCAATTGTGCTCCTAATATAGAAACAGATTGCCCCACAGTTTGTTGAATTTAGTTCAAATGGTTCACCCCAAAATAATATACTAATCAAACAGAAACCGTGGGGTTGAATTCGTAACGTGTTTCCCTGTAAATAAAATCTTCTAAATGTGTATAGATTAGGTCCAGTTTTACCCTTCATTGCTTGCCTTTCTGAAATAGAACTTTCAAAATAGTAACTTGTTCCTGGGCCACACCTAGCAGCTCAAGTAGGCATTCGATAATTGAAAATGGGCACAGCCTGGTGTTGCACGTTTTACTATGGGCGTAAAACGCGTTTATTGGAGTGTATTAACACGTCTCCGAGTTCGACGTGTGCTTAACACTGCTAGGCTCTGTTCTATGTAATTATTTAGCTCTGGAGTCGCCAGTTGCCGTATAGGCAACGTCACAAGTATTCCAAGGTCAAGTTCAAAGTAATAAAGACGATACACCGATTAGTAAAGTTCAAACGATCAATATTTATTATACAGTTAATAATAAATACTCATGCACACACTAAGAGACTAAGCTACAACTAAACATAAGCAAACAGAATACTTATCTAACAGGAACAGGCAAGGTCAGAGAACGAGGCCTTCGTCCTGGTTTTGTCTGCAGCCTTCAGCAAGCGTTCTGGTACTTGGGAGTCTAGTGGGCTTGGATCGCGTAGCGAGCGTTGAACTTACGGTTTCGGCGGCTGGTGCTCAACGGCTGGAGTCAGGATACCAGGTGTCAGTCGGAGCCGGAGCACGGGTTTAACAGACCGGACAACACGAGGTCCCTATCTTTTATAGGGGTTCCGTTGTCCTTCCCTCTTCTCGGGCGGGCTCTACCTATTGGATCAATTTCTTATCGATACTGGATTAATTCCCCAATGCGAGGAGGTCTCCGTGATGGAGGGGGCGTTTCTTATGTCCTTTTGTTTGGAGGTTTCTGGTGCCTCGATGTCTGGGTCTTGATTAGAATGTGTCCATTCAGAACCAAATGTATCTATTGTGTGGGTGTTCAAGTCTGATGGCCTCATTAGCATGCAAAGCGTTTTGCCATTTGCACCTAGCTAAGGTCTTTTCACCTGAGCCCAAACTGGTTTCTGCTGCTGCAGAATGCAAACTGCTCTTTGCAGACTGCTGTTCTGGCTAAACTGTCTGTTTCCCAGCAGTCTTCCATTTTAGTTTGGCTCAGTGTCCATTTTGCGTGGCCAGCATGGCTACATTCCCTCCTTGTGATCCTCACAATCATACTATTGTGAAGGATCACCTATGTACTTTGCCTCCTTGTGTTCTGACCTCTTGCCAGTTCCTGTTCTACTCTGTTCTAAACTATGGGAAGAAGAGAAAAAAATTTTTAACTAACATTTCTACTTGGCCCTATGTCAAAAGGGACATGCATTACTACAACTGGGAACCTCTACCTATCACTATTAACCTTAACCTTAACTTAAACATTTAATCACTCTAAAATCTTAACCATTCACACCACAACATCACACTTCCCAACTCGGCAGTCGAGTATGGAACAATATAATACATGGCTGAATTTTATTTACAGAGTGTTGTAATCAGTGAGGGGTTGAGGGGTTTGGTGGAATCCGAAGATGGGGGATTGCACTCTATAGATGGGTGAGGTGCTGGAACGAGAGGCTCTCCTCTTCCATTTCCTCAACCTGAGGGTCTGCACTAGGATGATGAGGATCGCGATCACCAACAGTGATTCGATTATGTAGGACATGGAGTACCACGTCATGAATTTAGTACACCAGGTCTGAACCTCGCTGATCAGAGCTGAGCACTGGGGGTTTGTTGTACTAACATTTACGGTGGGGGTTGTGGGGGAAACGTGTCTTGTTTCCACACATATACATATGACATTAAACAGTAATAAGTGGGCTTCCATCATTTTGCTGTTCTTCTTCTTTCTCTTCCTTCTTCCTCCGGTATTGACAATCCTGGCTTCGACCTCTGTCTCGTCCTTTGAAACCTTTGGGATCAAGCACAGTATCTGTCAATACACAGTTTAAGACCTTTACTTGTTAGTGCATCTGTCTTTCAAATCCCAATTGACCCTTTAAAATGACTGGCTAAGTCACACCCTGTGACTCCCCTCATTTTTTTTTTCAAAAAGCGAATTTAAAGACCAGCATACACCTAACAATCCTTCCTTCTGCGAGCCGTCTCGCAGGCTTTGCTGATTTACCATCCGAATGTTCCCGGATGTAAATAGCATGTGGGATGGCGGCCGAAGGGCTACCTAACGTAAAATGAAAACAAACTTGGAAATAAAAATCCGAATGAGTTGCGTATGGGCCGCGACGGGTATGAGTTGGATGGGATCCCCGGGTAGGGTGTGCTGTGCCATACCCGAGCTTGGCTGACCAAGGGCTGGTTCTCAGACAGGGCGGGTCCTCAGTGCCGTTTGTCCACTGCCTGAGTAACCTGGAAAGAAACGGGTACGAATGTGTTTACCATGACTTGCAGCCTCTATTTCGCCGAATAGAGGGGCACCTAAAAAACCAAGGGAGCCAAGGTGCTCCAACTGAGGACATCACTGAAGTTCTCAGAGATATCTGCAGATAAACTATTTGGCGTGTGGCCTTACAACTTTGGAAAAGATCTCCAATCAAACCGAAGTTCTCAAAGGTATCTGCGGACAAGCTAACGTGTATGTGAGGTGGTCACAATCTTTTCAGCTGAAAAGAAGATGTCCATCCTCCAGCTGAACAATGTACATTCCTGAAACAAACAAACATAAAACGAAGACAAACATACGTGCAGGTTCCATCAGAAAGGACATCGTTTCCCTCAAACGATTCCTATCTTACATCATCTGGACACCTCACTTTGATTCTGCCTCTGTGAACAGGGTCACAAAGGGGTTGCCGTGTCGGGAGTCAGACACCGTGTCGTCCTGCTCTCCCGGATCCCACACCCTTGTGTGGATCAGGCATGCTATTTTGGAATTGTGTGACCGGGGGTCACTCTCGTCATTGCGGACAAGTCTGTATGAGTTGTCCCTGTGCCATTGTGTAGCGTCGAGTGTGTTGTCGGGGTAGTCGGGGTCGGGTGGTGGTTCTGGATGTTTGAGGTAGGTGACTTCCATGGGGTCACTGGAGTCGGGGTCGTAGTTGGTGCAGTGTGGGCTGTATGGCTGTGTGCTGTCGCTGTCTTCAGAGTCAGTGTCTGTCCTACTGTCTCTGCTGTGGCAGCTTGTGGGCGTGTCGGGGCGTGGTCTGTAGTGGTCTGTGGGCGGAGTCGTGGGCGAGTCCGTTGATGAACTGGTCTGTGAGGGGGATGGTGGAAAAGTGTCTCTGGTGGGCGGGGTGAAGTGTTCTGCCGCGTCTAGCAGGACATGGTGGGCATGGTTGGCCTGTGTTCCATAAGCCTTTAACTGGTTTATATGGAACCACGCGGTCTTCCCATTAGGATACTTTATCCTGTAAACGGAGGGGCTAATTTTGTCCGAAATTGAGTAGGGACCGGAATATTTTGGAGCCAAAAAACTGCTGGGGTTATAAACAGATAACATTACCTGTTGCCCAACCTGGAATTCTGTGGTGTGTACGGTCTTATTGAAACAGGCTGTCCGTTGCTGTCGGCGTTTCCCTAGCTGGACTGCGGCTGCGATCTGTGCAGACCTCACAGTCTCAACTAGTTCTTTAACTGCCTTTTCATGTGTGAGGGCCGTCACTTCGGGGCTTGTCATGTCCAGTCCTAAAAGGAATTCTGTACCTTTCATAGGGCGTCCGGTCATGAGTGTATGTGGTGTGTATCCTGTCGATGTGGAGACAGTGTTCCTTATGAACATAAGTGCAAATGGGAGCACGGAATCCCATGTGGAATTGTTCTGTTGAACCATTTTCCTAAGGGTAGTTTTTAGGGTCCGATTCATGCGCTCCACAATCCCGCTGGACTGTGGATGATACGCAATGTGGAAGTTCTGTTTGATTCCGAATATTGTCAGGACGTTCCTCATGACCCGTCCTGTAAAGTGAGATCCCTGGTCCGAATCGATACTTCGGGGTAAACCCCATCTCGTGAAGATGTGGTGGGTCAGGATCTTTGCAGCTGTCTTAGCTGTGTTTGTTCGTGAGGGAAATGCCTCTACCCATTTGGTAAAGGTATCTATCACCACCAGAACGTATTTATAGCCATTCCTGCAAGGGGGCAATGGACCTATAAAGTCGATCTGGAGGTTTGTCCAAGGGCCGTTAACTGGGCGAGTATGCCGAAGTTGTGCTTTCTTAGAATACCTCTCCGGGTTATTCTGAGCACAAATCAGGCAATTCTCTATGTAGTGCGTTACATCATTCCTGAGATTAGGCCACCAACAGAGTTGCCTGAGGTGCCTCGTTGTTGCATCAATTCCCTGATGCCCGTGTCCGTCATGGAACAAGGCAATCATCTGATTCCTGTCCTGCTGTGGGACCACATAAAGTCGGTCCTTAATGATCACACCCTCATGTGTGGTCAGTGCGTGTTTAAAGTGCTCGTAAGCAGGCACAAAGTTTCCCTTGAAAACCTCCCTGAGGTCTCCGTCCTGTTTTTGTGCTGCCACGAGATCTTTAATATCAGTCTGTGAGACTTGGACTGCGCTCACAGGGGCGCTAGCTGGTGCGCTAGCTGGGGGGGTCCATAAGTGTCCTCTCCTGGAACCTGCCTTAGCCAACGCGTCGGCCTTTACATTCCCAGGGGGTGATGACCTATGGTGGCTTCTTACTTTTATTATGCCGAAGGTCCTGTCCTTCGCTTTCTCTAGGATATGCTGGAGTAAGAGGGCTGATGGAAGGGGTTTTCCGTCTGCGGAGACAAAACCTCGTGTCCTCCACAGGGGCAGAAAATCTGTCAGGCTATTGCATACATATGAGCTGTCTGAATATATGTCTGCTGGGCTGGGGAAAGAATCGGGGTGGTCCACTATGTACGCTATGGCTGCTAGCTCTGCTGCCTGCGCGCCTAAGTGACCTGGTAACTTAAGAGCTATCTCTTCGAGAGCGCGCCCCTGCGCGTCCTCTACATAGATGCCGCATCCTGTGATACGCTCACCGTTTAAAACTGTGGAGGAACCGTCTACATAAATCCTCAAGGGTCCACACGTGTCTGTGGGCTGGGGGCTTTGTTTCGGGTTCCCTATCTTCCTGGGGGGTGTTTTTGCTAAAAAGGGTCCTGTGTTATGCAGGGGAGCTACAATTTCACAGTCATGGGGCTGTCCGGGGTATTGGAGGTTGTCTGCTAAGTATGTGTGTGTGCGTGTCCGTTTCACTGTAATGTCCCGTCCTTGTAAAAGTAGGGTCCACCTAGCTGCCCTAATCTGGCTAACTGAACCGTCCTTCAGTCGACCGTCTAGTAGTAGCTGTGTGGGTGTGTGTTCGGTCAGAATAGTAATGGGGTTGAGTCCGGTGATGTATGAGAAATACTGCACTGCCCAGAAGACAGCAAGGAGGTGCCTCTCACAGGCTGAAAATCCTTGTTCTACCGGGTCTAACAGTCGGGAGGCATAAGCCACTGGTCTTAGCTGCTCGTGCCGTTCCTGAAGCAACACGGCCGAGAGGGTCAGATCGGTGCTCGCTACCTCTATTGCGTACGGTGAAAGTTGGTCGGGGACTAGCAGCGCGGGTGCTGCACTAAGGGCTCGTTTCAACTCTTCCACAGCGCCTGTATGCTGCGGAAGCCATTCCCAGGGGGCTCCTTTCTTAAGGAGGTCTGAAAGTGGGGCGGCTTTTGTCGCGAATCCGTCGATGTGGTTCCGACAATAGCCAACCAGTCCTAAAAACGACCGGAGGGCTGATACATTCTGGGGAAGGGGCAATTTGACAATCGAATCAATTCTTTTGAATTCGATCTCGCGTTTGCCGTGCGTGATGACTGATCCCAAATACATCACTTTACTTTCCAATATTTGGGCCTTTTTCGGGTTAACTTTACAGCCAATTTCAGTTAAGAGTTCCAGGAGTTCGGCCAGAAGCGAAATGTGCTCTGCCTTTGTGTCTGTCTGCAGTAGTAGGTCGTCTACATACTGTACCAGACATTCGGGTCGGGAAAATTTTTCTAATCCACTTGCCAGCTGTCGGTGGAAAATGGAGGGTGAATTGTGGAATCCTTGTGGGAGGCATGTCCACGTGTACTGCTGTGTTTTAAAAGTGAATGCGAATTTGTATTGGCACGCTTTTGCCAATGGTATTGACCAGAATCCATTACTGATGTCCAATACCGTGAAGTACTTGGCGTTGAGACCCTGCTTGAGCATGGTCTCGGGACTAGTAGCTACCGTTGGGGCTACTGCGGGGGTTACTTTGTTGAGTTCCCGATAATCGATGGTCAGACGCCATGATCCATCGGGCTTCCTCACTGGCCAAATAGGGGCATTGTTGGTGGAGGCTACCGTTCTCAGTACACCTTGGTCCAACAAGCTGCCTATAACCTTTTCTATTTCCACCTCTGCCTCGAGGGGAAATCTATATTGCTTTTGCGGTCGGGGGTCCTGTCCGGTAACATGAACTTGTCCAGTCATTCTGCCACAGTCATGACGGTGACTTGCAAATGCTGTCCTGTGTTTGTTTAGTAGGGCCTTAATTTGTCGGTCGGTGTGGAGTGTAGTCAGGTCGAATGAGTACTCTCCCACTGCGCTAATCCGATTAGCGTAGTCTCCTACTGTGAGGGTGGCTGGGGCTCTGTCTGATCTCGCCATTCGCCAGACACACTGGTTCACTGGGTCGAACGACAAGCTGTGAGCGTTCATAAAATCTATCCCCAGGATGTGCTCTGCTGTCCGGGGAAGATTTACTAGAACTACGGGGTGCCTTGTGCTAATGTTCCCTAGCTGGATCGCTACGGGTGCTGTGATATGTCCCTGCTGCGAGTGTCCGGTGAACCCGCTAAGTGTGATGGTGGAGGTGGTCGGCCACGTGTCTGAGTGTGCCGTGGTTGTGGAGTTAATGGTGGTGCGGGATCCTCCTGTGTCCCACAGTAACTCTATGGGCTTCCCTTTGACTTTTGCCGTGACTACGGGCCTCCCTGATGAGTCCCATAGTGTGTCACAGACCCAAGTGGGGGAGCCCGAACACCGTCAGTTCGTCTCGTCCACATTGGTGGGTCCTGACTGTACTACTACATTGTGGATGGGTTTTGCTTTGTTGCGGTTCAGAGTGCCTGTCTGCTGGCCTCTCTGAGATCGCTGGGGTGCATTACACTCTTTTGCCCAATGCCCTAACTGTCCACAGTTATAGCATTCCTGTCCTTTCTGTTGAGGGCTGCTCTTGCCTTCATTTACCCATGCGGGCTTCTGGTGCTCTCTGACTGCTTGGATATCTGCAGCAGCCTGAGCCTCTTCTGGGGATCTAACCTTTCCTTTTGCCTGAAGCGATTGCTCCCAAGCGCAGGACAATCTTTTCAGGACCCATTTTTCGTTATGGGCCTCTTCTGAGGGGTCGTAATTATTGCAAGCGCTCTGTCCTGCTTCTGTTGCGTGTGAGATAATTGTGCGCGTCCACTTAACCATGTTTTCACGGGTTAAATGCGCTCTATCTAGCTGTCCGAAAACTGCGCTGAAATGAATCCACAGCCTTCCTGCGAATGCTGTGGGGTGTTCGGATCTCTTCTGCCTGCACTTATTCAATCCTTCTACGGGGTCACCTCTATTGTACCCGATGGCATCTAAAATGGCAGTGTGCATCTCCTCTAGGCTGCCTCCTGCCACGTTTTGTGGGTCGGGGAGGGCTGCCACTACACTCTGGTCTAAGCTCAGCACGGTGAGCTTAACCTGCTCTCTCTCATCCAGGCCGTACATGGTAGCCTGCTGTTTTACTTTTGCAAAGAACTGGTGGGGGTCTGCGGTGGGGAGGAACGGAGTGATCTTTTCACAAGCGTCCCTTAGCTGGGTTACTGTTAACGGGGTGGTGTAAGTTATGTCTGGGGCGCCTTCTGATTCGGCTTTCCTTTGTGTGGTTACGGGATTCATGGGTGCGGTTATGATCTGAGCTGTGGGGGGTTGGGGTGCCTGTCGTTTCTGCTGAGCTGCGGGCGCACATGTTCCCTGAACATAACGCTGCGCTGTCTCGCTTAATTCCTGCCAATCTGGGGCGTTTTCCCCATCTAACTGAGCTCCAAAGGTGCTTTGGAAGCCATTCTGCACCGAAAGCAGAGATTGCAGTTCCGCAATCTGTTTCCTGCATTTCGCGTGGTCAACTGTGCTTTGTCTTTGTTCGGTCGTTGCAGCGTGGAGTGCTCTCAAAGCTGCTTTGAGATCGGAACATTGCCTCTGCAATGCCTCCACCTGCTTTTCCGATTCCTGTCTTATCAGAACGGCACGTTGCACGTCCTGATAGGCTTTCTCATACTGGGTCTGGGAACTGCTCAGATGAGCTAGACAAGACTGGTGAGCCCTCTTGGCATCATCCACCTCTCTACCCTTCTCTGCCAACTTCCCTTTTAATTCCAGGTTTTCTTTCTCGACGTCCCTGACATCGACCTTACTCATTCGGTTCCTTTCCTCTAAATCTGTCCGGAGCGTCCTGATGACCTCCTCTGCGCCTCGCAACTGTGCCAAGCAGGACACAATCGCCATCGGCTTGCGTGCTTTGCCTAAACTCTTTTTGTGTATTTGAGAGAGGTTCTCCCACCAAGTATGACCTATACTTCCGGGACCTGTCTCCTCATTTGCACAAAACTCTTTCCAAAGGGGCCATCCCTTTCCTTGTAAATATTTGCGGAGTTCCAGCTCCCACGTGGGACACTGGCCTACCCTGCTACTGCTGCTGGTCGCTGCGACCACAAACTTTGCTGGATCCATCAGACGTTCCATTGCCTGCATGGCCATTTCCTCTGACTCTCTTTTTATAATTTGGAACAGGGGGTTGCTGGGGTGGTGTTTCGTAAAAAGGGTACGGCTTACGCTATTTTCCGATCACAAAACTACCGAAAGTTTGTCGCAACAAAAAGCTTTCAGTTTTACCTTACAGCCCTGTTAGTACGCATGCACTAAACACACTTCCGAATTTCGCTTATTATTTTGAACACCTTGAATACTTGTGATCTCTTTCTTTCTCTGCAATTTGGAGTTCTAATTCAAATTTCAGGGTCCTGGACACTGTGGTGTTTCCACTTACAACAGGGTCCCGGCGGATGTCGCCACTAAATGTTGCACGTTTTACTATGGGCGTAAAACGCGTTTATTGGAGTGTATTAACACGTCTCCGAGTTCGACGTGTGCTTAACACTGCTAGGCTCTGTTCTATGTAATTATTTAGCTCTGGAGTCGCCAGTTGCCGTATAGGCAACGTCACAAGTATTCCAAGGTCAAGTTCAAAGTAATAAAGACGATACACCGATTAGTAAAGTTCAAACGATCAATATTTATTATACAGTTAATAATAAATACTCATGCACACACTAAGAGACTAAGCTACAACTAAACATAAGCAAACAGAATACTTATCTAACAGGAACAGGCAAGGTCAGAGAACGAGGCCTTCGTCCTGGTTTTGTCTGCAGCCTTCAGCAAGCGTTCTGGTACTTGGGAGTCTAGTGGGCTTGGATCGCGTAGCGAGCGTTGAACTTACGGTTTCGGCGGCTGGTGCTCAACGGCTGGAGTCAGGATACCAGGTGTCAGTCGGAGCCGGAGCACGGGTTTAACAGACCGGACAACACGAGGTCCCTATCTTTTATAGGGGTTCCGTTGTCCTTCCCTCTTCTCGGGCGGGCTCTACCTATTGGATCAATTTCTTATCGATACTGGATTAATTCCCCAATGCGAGGGGGTCTCCGTGATGGAGGGGGCGTTTCTTATGTCCTTTTGTTTGGAGGTTTCTGGTGCCTCGATGTCTGGGTCTTGATTAGAATGTGTCCATTCAGAACCAAATGTATCTATTGTGTGGGTGTTCAAGTCTGATGGCCTCATTAGCATGCAAAGCGTTTTGCCATTTGCACCTAGCTAAGGTCTTTTCACCTGAGCCCAAACTGGTTTCTGCTGCTGCAGAATGCAAACTGCTCTTTGCAGACTGCTGTTCTGGCTAAACTGTCTGTTTCCCAGCAGTCTTCCATTTTAGTTTGGCTCAGTGTCCATTTTGCGTGGCCAGCATGGCTACACTGGTACCCATCACAGCCTGTTATGGCAACTGCTCAGCCCAAGACCGCAAGAAACTTCAGAGAGTCGTGAACACCGCCCAGTCCATCACACGAACCTGCCTCCCATCCATTGACTCCACCTACACCTCCCGCTGCCTGGGGAAAGTGGGCAGCATAATCAAAGACCCCTCCCACCCGGCTTACTCACTCTTCCAACTTCTTCCATCGGGCAGGAGATGCAGAAGTCAGAGAACACGCACGAACAGACTCAATAAAAACTTCTTCCCCGCTGTTACCAGACTCCTAAATGACTCTCTTATGGACTGACCTAATTAACACTACACCCTGTATGCTTCATCCGATGTCGGTGTTTATGTAGTTACATTGTGTACCTTGTGTTGCCCTATTATGTATTTTCTTTTATTTCCTTTTCTTTTCATGTACTTAATGGTCTGTTGAGCTGCTTACAGAAAAACACTTTTCACTGTACCTCGGTACACGTGACAATAAACAAATCCAATCCAGTTGAGTCTATTCTTGTCCTCACCAGAAATTCTTCAATGTGTAATTCCAGCAGGAATGAATATGTCGTGAGTATTTGTATAAATCAACCCTGGACCTTTCCCTCTTCCGACATGAGGCGCTGACGCACTGTTTGGAAACTCTAGTTTGCATCCTAACAAAGATTAGGCGCGCATGCAGGAGCATATCAGCTATCTTCCTGATTGGACCAAACTGCAAATTATTAACACAGGGGGCGTTTTGCCCAGTGAGCTATCAATGCCAAGCGAGGGAAGCAAGGATCTCTAAATTCCTCATTCTAAACCATAAGATCACTCTTGCAGGCAGTGCGACATCGAGTAAAGATGTCACAGATCAAAAATACACCATGGAATCCATCATATATGTTGTGGTGGGGTAAAAGCGGACTTACCAACTCTGCTTGGGTGTATTCATGGAGGCTTCTTCATATTATCTGAAACTGACCCCCCCCCCCCCCCCCCAACCTGCTCACATCCTGCCATTGGACCATTCTCCAGATGTAATGCTTACCCGCGCCAATTGTAAAGTGAACTGGTTCTTTTCGACCCATTTGGATTCATATTCATCTGAACCGTGTGTGAATCAGACCAATTCCTCCACCACCGATATTTTTATAACTAATTATTGACTACTGTGGCTGCAAGAGCAGGTCAAGAGTTAGGAATCCTATGGAGCGTAACTTACCTCCTGAGCCCAGCAAAGCCTGCCCACCATCTACAAGACCCAAGTCGGAAGTGTAATGAAATACTCCCCATTTTCCTCGGTGAGTGAAGCTCCAACAACAGTCAAGAAGCTCGACACTATCTGGGACAAAGCAGCTCGCTTGACTGGCACCCCATCCACCACCTTAAACATTCACTCCCTCGATGACTTTAGCACAGTGACCACAGTGTACACCGCCTATTAGATTCACTGCAGCAACTCACCGAGGATCCTTCGCCTGCTGCTTCCAACTCGTTCCAGACCAGCTCCGTTGGGCAGATTTACAATGAAACACACCGTGCCCAGGGGCCGGCTTCGATCAGTGAGGGGGGCCCTGCGCCAGTCAGTGTCAGTGGGCACCAATCAGAGCCTCATGACTCTGCGCTTGCTGATAGGCTCAACAAATACAAATGAGCCTATCAGCAGGCATTGCAGAGCAACATCGGACTCTGATTGGTCGCGTCCCCTTCGAGCGGGAAAACAGACTGGTCTGAACTTTGAGGTGCGCGTGATTGAGGGACGAGAGGCGTCAAACCGGCATCACCATGACGCGCGTCACGCAGGGTCGCAATGCCGTTGGTGCCTCATCAGCCGGCCCACCTCCGAGGCTCGCCCCCCCGGTGGGCCGAGTTCCCGATGGCGCGGGACACGAGTGGTCTGACCCGACGTGCCGGTTGCGGACTGTGTCCAGCGCTGCCACACTCAGCCGGGATCCGTGCCGTTGGCTGGAGGGACATCTGCCAGGGCTAGAGGGACTGGTGGGCGTGACTGGAGGGGGTGGGCAGGGGGTGAGCTGTGGGGTTGCGGTCGGCGAGTTAGTTTAGGTGCACGTCTGGTGCCATGTTGCACGGTGTGACCGGTGCAGGGCCTCAGCCGTTCCCGACGCGTTCTGCGGGAATTTCACGCGGGGCCGGTGCTCGCCCCTCACCGGTACGGGATCGGTGAGGGTTTTTTGCTGATTTTCTTCATGTGAATCTCTGTTCAAGTTGGCACTTAGCTGCAGAAATGGAGAATCCTGCTCCCTGTGTTTTATTTTGACGTAAAAAGTCGCAGACAGTAGGATTCTTGACCCAGGGCCGAGGGCAGGCAAAGCAGCAACAGCGAGGCAAGGTGCGGGGTCAAGGGGCAATGAAATGAAATGAAATGAAAATCGCTTATTGTCACGAGTAGGCTTCAATGAAGTTACTGTGAAAAGCCCCTAGCCGCCACATTCCGGCGCCTGTCCAGGGAGGCTGGTACGGGAACGGGTACGGGAGCCAAGACACTCAGCAGACGTCGAGCAGCGAGGGGAGCAGACGAGGGGCGAGTCGACCCCCAGGACTGAGGGAAGGCCAGCCAGTAACAACGAGGCACGAGGGGCTGAATCAAGCCTTACCAGCATGAGGAGACCACAGTGCGGCAGGAGGCTGCGTTGAAGGCCCCAAGCGATCGAGGTTAGTGAGATCGTGAGAATGGGAGCATGTGAGGGGTGGGGGGAGTGAAAGGGGACGGAGGGGATTTGGGGGGAAGGATGTGAGGGTGTGGGGGGACCAGGGAGCAGAATGTGTGAGGGAGGGGGTAGGCAGCCAGGGTTGCCGACTTGCACGAAGGCACTAAAGCAGTGATCAGTTGGTGTCTTCTTGTGGCCCGGACCTTTGCGTTCTGTGGGGGGTGGGTGGGCGAGGTCGGGAGGGGCGTGAGGTCTTGGAGGGGGAGGGTGGCAGAAATTAATGTGAGCCCTGAGCCCCACAAGGTTTAAACCGGCCTCTGCCCGATTTCCACGGGACACATCATTCATATACCTGTCACCAGATTGCCAAAGTAACTACCCAGATCTCAGTTGTAAGCAGGACAGTGGAAATGCTTTAGTGATGTCCTCAAAGCAGCCCAGAAGAGATCAAACATCCCGCCGACTCATGGGAGTCACTTGCTTGTTGTGACCGATCAGAATGGAGAAGGATCATTCGGGAAGGCACCAAACTCATTGAGAGACATCGAGTGGAATGTACAGGGCCGAATCCCAAGCAACGGAGAGACCGCACAACCCTTCAAACAACCCATCTACCCGACCCTTCAAATATCACCTGCCCCGCATGAGGCAGCCTGCAGGCCGCACATCGGACTTCCCACCCATCACAGAGTACATCGAACTGCAATTCAATGCAAGTCCCTCGCGAAGCCACAGACAGAGTATATTGTGGGGCAATGTGAAGTTGTCCTCATTCGCAGGACGATAGTATACTGTTTAAATGGAGGAAAATTGCAGGGCTCAGAGGTGGAGAGGAATCTGGGTGCTCCAACTTGGAACAATATTGCCGTTCTTTCATTGTCACTGGGTCAGAACCCTGGAGTTCCCTGCCTTACAGCACGGTGGGTGCACCTACACCACGTGGACTGTGGCAATTCAAGAAGGCAGTACACCGCCACCTTCTCAAGGGCAATTGGGAGTGGGTAATAAATACTGGCCTGGCCCACAACCCATGAACGAATAAAGATGCGTTCTGACAAAATTATTATAGAAACATTTTAAAATTGTAGCACCAAAGCATTTCTCCCCCCCCCCCTCCCCCCAATGAATTTTCTCTTTGTGCAATTTCCATAGAATTCCTACTGTGCAGCAGGAGGCTTTCAGCCTATCGAGCCTGCACCAAGACTCTGAAAGAGTATCCCACCCAGGCCCACTTCCCCCATCCTATCCCCGTAACCCCACCGAACCCACATACCTTGGGACACTAAGGGACAATTTTAGCATGTCCAATCCACCTAACCTGCACATCTTTGGACCGTGGGAGGAAACCGGAGCACCCGGAGGAAACCCACGCAGACACGGGGAGAACGTGCAAATTCCACAGTCACCCCAGGCTGGAATTGAACCCGGGTCCCTGGCGCTGTGAGGCAGCAGTGCTAACCACTGTGCCGCCGTGCCGCCCATCGCTCACAACATGGTGGCTTTCAGGGCAATCCCAGAGAGGTGGCAACCCTGGGTACCAGCGATATCTTGACATGGCTGTTGTCGTGTCATCAAAAAAAGACCATGAAACGAATTAGGCTGTGCGTCATATTCTCATACCTAACGTAAGAACACTCATGGAAGTGTGACTCAGATTTAGACGTCACTAATGTTGGCGAACGATAAAATGGTTACTGACTTAAATCAGTATGGAAGGCAGTAAACATGATTGAGTTCAGGCTTGCTTTCAAAGCACTTTTTCTTCAGAGGCCAATCTGTTTGATGGTGGGTGGGGGGGGGAAACACAATTACTAAAGAGGAACTTCCCATTATTAAAATTATATCACAATTCCTATTACTGCAAGGGACAAAAAACTGACTCATTTAATTTTTTCCTCTCTGGCCTCGATTTTTTGCAATTGCTATCATTTCCATTCTTTTATTAATAAATTTTAATCGGCTACACATGCATTTGAACGCATTTTCTACAGGTCTGGAAAAAGTTTTAGGTCATGCATATTTTAAAACGCAGTTATATTGGAGTGGATTCGTCACTGCTTTTATTATTAGTTGTCTAAATATGTACGGTTAGCTTGTGGGCACATTCCTAAATATAAACCCAATTGCTTTTCGGGAATGTTTCCTCCAGGCCTGACTGAAGTATTCTCATTAATTCAGCCAGAACAGAAATATATAAAATTCTTACATGAAAGCATGGGATTGACTGTCGAACTAAAGGCCACCTCATCAAGGCCTGGTTTGACTTGTTTGATGTTATCATTGAATTTTTTTTTTAATTGTAAGAATGCACTGTTATTTCCCCCTTCCTCCAAAGTTTTATATTGTATAAGTGGGGAGGGAGTGCACAGCTGCTGATAGCGTTGTCATATTGTGGGCAGTTACAGCGGTGCTAAAATATTGTGGGCTGGTGGTTTATATTCAAGAATTTGTTCAACTATCTTTGCCCTCGCGCAGACTCTGGCCTCTTTCGCTATTAAATTGTGCTAAGTGCATTTGAGTGCATAATCCCTTTGTGCTGGGATTTTGTCCTGTTTGCCACGGCCATCATCTTGCAATCTCAGCAAGAAAGAAAATGTATTAGCAGACGACCTCAGCATCCTACAGCCTTCTAATCCGCTCTCGGAGAACCAGTTTGTTAATTAAAATTTTTTAAAAAACACCTATTTTCAATAACGCCACGTATAAACACTGCTTATAAACCAGGAACTTCAGTGCTTGAGTGAGTCATTACTAGGCAAGTACTTGGCATTTAATAAATCCCCCAAAGGCTTGCTTTAAGTACACACAGGCATTAAAAACAAAACCTCAAAATCAAACATTGCGAGTGGCTCTAGACAACACTGGAGCTCATTAAAATTTTAAATCTATTAGTTAATACAGAATTACTCATTGCGTTTCCTAAGAAGTGACCTATATTCATCATGAAATGAACACTCCAGTTAACAGATGTTTATCTTGTAATCTTGTGTTCCTGCGAGCAGTTCAACGCTGGAGTTTTAATCATTGAAAAGATATCCAATGTCAATTGCAACATGTTTAAGTTTTGTGGGAGCTGGTGGCTTACGATGATATTAAAGTGGGATACTTATCACCCCCCCCCCCCCCCCCCCCCCCCCCACAAATTTTCATCCTTCTACAGTTGCAAATTCCGCAGGTTAGACCAATTAAGCTTCGGGCTATGTTCGGGCTGAGCTGAGTCAGGGAGAGAGGGGAGTAATCGATATTTTCTGGAAGTGCAGAGAAATACAGGACATTCACTTCGAGGCCCATCACCAACCATTTACAGCCTTCCAGCAGTAATCTAATTAACAAAACAAAACAGCGTTTGGGAAATGCGGTACTAACTTGCTAACTGTTCACATTCTCCCCATGAAAACAAAAGTTGTTGGAATCAAACACGCTCAGAATAAAGCCAGCAGTTAAATCAAAGCTGTTTAGCAACTTCTAATAAGTAAAAATTCCTCTCAGTTGAATAGCTCAGTGGGTTTCTTGTTACTGTGAAATTAAAATGCAGTGGAACAGAGTAAAGGGGAGAGAGAGCCGATTCTGGAGAAACAAGTAACGATTGTCATTCTTTGCCATATTCCCGCAGCCAACAGAAATCCCCTTGAAATGTTATTCCTTCTTTATGTCTGATGGCAAGTGAAGTTTGACGGGTGTGTGTGTATATATATTTTATACATATATGTTTTGAAAAAATGACTGCAGATTGCCAGCAAAGCACATCTAATATTCAAAGGGACTTTGTTCTTTTCCCAAAATAACTTGCAAGATGCTGTTTCTAAAGGATTGTACAAAGGCAGGGTTGGTGATCACATCACTGACGCATCCACTTTGATAAGTGTTTAAAGTCAAATATGGTTGGGGGGGGGATGAAGCAGATTTGCTAATTTCTTGCTTCTGTAGAAGTGCCACCCAAACTCAAAACGTTAACTCCGTTTCGCTCGGGCAGCACGGTGGCGCAGTGGTTAGCACTGCTGCCTCACGGCGCCGAGGTCCCAGGTTCGATCCAGGCTCTGGGTCACTGTCCGTGTGGAGTTTGCACATTCTCCCCGTGTTCACGTGGGTTTCACCCCCACAACCCAAAGATGGGGCAGCAGGGTAGCATGGTGGTTAGCATACATGCTTCACAGCTCCAGGGTCCCAGGTTCGATTCCCGGCTGGGTCACTGTCTGTGTGGAGTCTGCACGTCCTCCCCCTGTGTGCATGGGTTTCCTCCGGGTGCTCCGGTTTCCTCCCACAGTCCAAAGATGTGCGGGTTAGGTGGATTGGTCATGCTAAATTGCCCGTAGTGTCCTAAAAAAAGTAAGGTTAAGGGGGGGGTTGTTGGGTTACGGGTATAGGGTGGATGCGTGGGTTTGAGTAGGGTGATCATGGCTCGGCACAACATTGAGGGCCGAAGGGCCTGTTCTGTGCTGTACTGTTCTATCTATCTATGTGCAGGGTAGGTGGATTGGCCATGCTAAATTGCCCCTTCATTGGAAAAAGTTAATTGAGTACTCTAAATTTTTTAAAACCCTCTGTTTCTCTCTCCACAGCTGCTGCTAGATCTGCTGAGTTTATCCAGCATTTTCTGCTTATATTATAAGTTCATAAAATATAAGAGCAGAATTAAGCCATTCGGCCCATCGAGTCTGCTCCGCCATTCTATCATGGCTGATATGTTCCTCATCTGCCACCTACAATGTTACAAGTCAAGAGCTGGATTGCGAAATCAGCCAAAGCATCGCCTCCCTAGAACTCATGACCTACGAGCGGGAGTCGGCAATTAGCCTCCCGTACCTAACACTTGCTAAGTGTTCAGGAAAGCTAATGGGAGCGGTGATGCACTTCCTGGGAGAAGGTCTTCACAGATGGCATCAAGTGACCGAGTCAACGTTACCCTCTTTAAGGGATAGCTGCACCCTACAAATTATGCCTTGAGGCAGGTCATAGAACCAAGTAGCACAGAAGGACGTCATTCAGCCCATCTTGTCGACACCAAAACAGGAAGAAGGTAGCACAGGTGTTAATATCACTGGACAAGTAATATAGATGCCCCAGTCTAATGCTCTGGTGATATCTCACCATGGCAGCTGCTGGGATTTGAAATAAATTAATAACATTTGGAATATAAAGCTGGCCTTGGTAATTTTTGTAGTAAAAATCCATCCGGTTCATTAAAGTCCTTTCGGGAAGGAAATCTGCCGCCCTTACCTGGTCTGGCCTACATGTGGCTCCAGAGTCACAGCTTACCTGCCCTCTGAAATTCTAGCAAGCCGCACACTTCAAGGATCAGTAGAGATGGGCAACATATGTTGGCCTGGCCTAAGACACCCAGATGCCATGAAATAATTTTTAAAAAGCTATTTGAAAGAGCTACTTCGTTCACCCTACTCTCCATAGCCCTACATTTTTCCCCTTTCAACTATTTCTCCAGTTTTCTTTTGAACGCTGTTATTGAATCTGCTTCCACCGCTCTTTCAGATAGTGCCTTCCAGATTATAACAGCTCACTGTGTAAATACATTTCTCCACATTTTATCATGGATTCTTTTGCCAAAAGTCTAAGTCTGTGTCCTTTGGTTATTGACCCCCCACCAGTGGAAACAGTTTCGCTTTAACTACTTAATGAAGACCCGTCACAATTTTGAACAAGAATCATGCAATCTTCTGTGAAGAATGAATATAATAAACTAACTCTAAATGTGGGGTTGGACTCTCCAAAAATGGGGCTCTGTACCAACGGCAGCGTAAAACCCTGGCGTTTCACTCTTGACTTTCCTCAGAAAAATCTACAGCTATTCTGCTACCTTGCAGGTGCTGGCAGGGCCCATGAGTGCTTCTCGCAGCTTCAGCTGAGGATATGGGGTCCCCACACTTCCGGCCGTGAGTCTGTGCATGCACACGTACTCTTCATCCTTACTCACATCGTACTCTTCATCTTTACTCACATCGTACTCTTCATCCTTACTCACATCGTATGCTTCATGCTTACTCACATCGTACTCTTCATCTTTACTCACATCGTACTCTTCATCTTTACTCACATCGTACTCTTCATCCTTACTCACATCGTACTCTTCATCCTTACTCACATCGTACTCTTCACCTTTACTCACATCGTACTCTTCATCCTTACTCACATCGTACTCTTCATCCTTACTCACATCGTACTCTTCACCTTTACTCACATCGTATGCTTCATCCTTACTCACATCATACTCTTTATCCTTACTTACATTAAGTCCCGTTCATTCATCACCCCCCTGCTCACTGACCTACATTGGCACCCAGTTAAGCAATGCCTCAATTTGAAGTCCCTCATTCTTGTTTTCAAAATATTCCACGGTCTGTCCCCTCCCTATCTCTGTAACCTCACCCAACCCAACATAATCTAACTGAACCCAACATTGCTGAAAGGGTTGTGACCTGATCATCAGTACATTGTTCTTTGTGGGATCTTACTGTGTACAAATTACAACCCTCCCTCCCACCCCCGCAAATTGTCTTCCGCACCCAGTAGTGCTCTAATGCAGACATTCATCTGTTTCCGTAGCTAGTGATTCCCGGAACAAGTCGCTAGTCTGTTTATAGCTTGAGGAGTGCCATTCCACATCAAGCATGGCTGACCAAGGGTCCCTCCCGCTCTTACTGTCAGCCATTCGCATGTTTGGAAGGATTTGCTGGTTGACACTCAGCATGTTTGGCTGCGTTATGAATGCACCTTCCTTGGGCGTCAGGTCCTGGGGCAAGAATGGAACCCAGAGCTTCCGGCTCAGAGTCAGAGACCGTACCCACTGTGCCACGAGACCCCCCTGCTATTAGACCACCATCGCCACACATTGCTGGAGCTGGAATTCCTTAGTGCCACTCTCTGTCAAAAGTAGCTGCCCAGGTGGTGGTAAGAGCTTTGGAGGGAGTGCACAAAAACCTCCAAAGAACCTACTCACCCAAGGTGCCCCCAAGAGATGGATCCTAATTTGTAGGGCCTAGTTCCTTCTTCGATATCAGCCATCCAACACGCCGCAGAAATGCTCTGTGTCTCTAATGTTTTATTTGCATTGGAGAGGGTACGGAGCACAGTCACTAAATTAGTCCCGGGTATGAGAGGGTAGTCCTTTGATGAGAGGCTGAGTAAATTAGGCCCATGTTCTCTGGGGTTCTGGGGTTTAGAAGAATGAGAGGCGATCTCATTGCAACCTACAAGATTCTGAAGATGCTTAATTGGGTGGACGCTGAGAGATAGTTTCCCCTGATCGGGGAATCGAAAGCACGGGGGGGTGGGGGTGGGGAACAGTCTCAGGATGAGGGGGCCGATCGTTCAGGACTGAGATGAGGAGAAATGTTTTCACTCAAAGGGATTGTGAATCTTCAGTATTCTCTGCCCCAGAGATGTTTTGATTGCTCCATCGTTGAATCTATTTAAGGTTGGGACAGACAGGTTTTTGTTCTCATGGGGAATTAAGGAATCATTCTGCAAGCAACACATGGTGGGCCTGACCCGGTGACACAACAAAGCCGTTAAATCTCGCCAGAGGCCTCTCACAAGATTTCCGACGCTTCAAGGCCTCGCGATCTGAATCCCACCCTCAATGTGTGGGTAGGTTTGCATATTCAATGGGGTCAAGTGTCACTGAATATGTCTACACCAGGGTTACCTAAGGCTCGGCATCGAACAGCCTCGCCCTGGAGACCCTGCCGTGGCGCCATTTCCCACTGGTTTCCACAAATGTGGACCAGACATAACAGCACTTGGGGGAGTCCCCCGGCTAATCGGTGGCCCCTGGGTGGTCGGACTCTGGGCAGGGTGGTACCCTGGCACCCCCGATGCCACCTGGGAACCGTGGCACTGTCAGCTTGGCACCCTGACCAGGGTACATAGATGGCACTGCCAGGCTGGCATGGGCACTGCCAGGGTACTAGGCGGGCAGTGCCAAGATGCCCATTCTGCCAGGTGACCCGTGGCTGGGGATCCAACCCATAGGTGTCCTGTTCTTATAAGGTAGGGTGCGGGAGGTGGGGGTGATTGGTACATTGGGTCATGGGGGGGGGGGGGGGGGGGGGGGGGGGGTCGAGAGATCGGGGTGCCATCTTCCTGGACTGGCCAGCTGAGCTCGTTGGTGCAGAAAATGAGTCTAAGTGCGGCCTCGGCTGGGCCTTCTCTGTGACCCACTGCAGGCACCGGGAAACACCCCACTAAACTTACCCAAAACGGGACTCTGTTTTTTCCCCATTAAATCACGGCCAGTGTCTATTCATTTCGATATGAATTAAAGCTTGTTTGACTTAGTTATCTGTTGGACTTTGTCCCCCTAGCCACCACAACAGCTTTTGGTAGCCTCGTAATTGTCAAAGCTGGGGGTTTCGTCGTAAGATTCAGCTGTGATAAGTAAACTCATTGATTTGAAATAATCAATTATCGCAACCTCTGCTTTACCATGTGCACATCGAAGTTTCCTGAAGTAGGAACCATGGAGTTGTCACTGCTCAGTAAAGACACTCCCAATATTTCAGTAACAATTGGCTCAAACGTCTGCCTTTATTACAGTGTCTGGACTGTATCCTTGGGTGATTGTCCCTGAAACAAGATATCCGGAAATCCCAAACTGTTCCACAATTGTGGAATTCAAGATGAAATAATTCTTGGCATGCCACAGTGTGGAGGAAATGTAGTTTCAGGCTGAATGTTTTATTATATTTACATCCAGAAGTTCAATTTTGATAGAAGGCTAGTGTATTTCTGGGCTTGGGTCAGTAACAGCACTTCACATTTTTAATGCCTAACAGTATTCCCCGTAGTATGTGGTTAGTGTTTTAAGAAAGAAAGGCTTGTGTTGCCATAGCGCCTTGCAAAAGCCCCTGACAACCAATGAAGTAGTTTTAAAGGGCAGAATCTTACCAGAAATGGCGAAGTGTGTGTGCAGTTTGCATATTCTCCCCGTGTCTACCTGGGTTTTGCCCCCACAACCCAAAGATGTGCAAGTTGGGTGGATTGGCCACACTAAATTGCCCCTTGATTGGGCAAAAAAAAATTGGGTACTCTAAATTTATATTTTAAAAAACGGCAAAGTGTCAGGATCTCATAGAACACTGGCGTAGATCTCACCAGTACCCCAGACCAGTTTCCCCACAGAACATTGAGGCACTTTGGCAAAAAAGAGGCAAGTACTGTGGCAGGGCAGGTCAGAAACAGGTGTGGTGTTCTTTGTGATTCTTGTTGTCAGGATGAATGTAGTAGTGTCCACAAAGACCACAAAAACGAAATTCAGAAACAAAGCTAACATTTATTTACACTTCTTAAATTAAGCTTGACCGCTTATTCCTAAAGTAAACAATACTCTAATCTACAATCTATACTCAACTACACTCGGCTCAACACTCTTATCTAATACTGTACTGAACTCTCTATCACTGCTCTCTCTCTAACTCACCTCTCCAGCTCCCTCCCAGAGATCGCTGCTTTATATACTTCTGTAACTAGCTCCATCTGGTGGTTATCTACATCATTACATTAACCCTTTGTTATCTTCACATTTCCTATAATGTCACAACTGGCTCCGTAGAGATTGTGGCGCCATCATTGAAGGGCTCCCTTACCAGCGCTGCAGAGTAACGGCATCCAACACACATCACGGAGGGCTGTACTCACCCCCCTCCCCCTATTCTTGGCACACCCCACCCCCCTCACCATATTCATCGCGGGCAATATACCCCCATCCCCCACCACTCCGACATTAAATGACAGCATTACAACCTCCCCTCAGTATCCCCACCGAGCACCACAAGTAGACGCAACATCCCACCAAGGGACTCCCACTAGGGATCGCCCCCTGGCACAGACTGGCACTTCCAGGCTCCCCACCCCGGGCCTATACTTACCTTTGTGTCCCCCAGAGGCGTCCTCTTGAATGTCTCATGTCAGGCCAAACCAGTCACGTCGACGAGGTTCAAAGATCTCGTGAGGGGGGATCATTTGAATGCAGATGAGGTTCACACTCTTTGTGGATGTGAATCTCGCAATGGCCCCGGTGAGGGACAGGGAAAATCAGGAAACTTCATTCTCGCCGGAGAGATCGCGATTCCCGATTGTGGCGAGATTTTCCGCCCATGCCGCAGACCCCGTGGGCGGCCAGGGTGGCCTCAAGATTCCACCATAGCGACATCACTGCAGTAATGCTAGACGTGTGGCAGCCAATTTGCACACGAGGAGCTCCCACAAAAAGCCACGTGATCTATTAGTGATGTTGGCTGAAGGATGAAAATCAATCCAGGACGCCAGGGAGAACTCACCTATTCATCTTCAAACCAGTGCTGCAGAACTGTTTACATCCACTCAAAAAGGACAAATGATAGCCACTCTGATAGTGCAGCAACCCATCATTACAGCACTGGAGGTATGAGCTGAGATTTTTAACATTCAATTCCAGGAGCGGGACTTGCTTCCACGATATTTTGCCTCAAAAACAAGGCCCTCTGTGCCACAGCCAACGCCAAACACAGGAGGTTTCCTTTATTACTTGTTCATGGGGTGTGGGCATCGCTGGTTAGGACAACGCTTAGTTTTGTTGTTGTGTCTCTTCCTGCACATGGAGATACACGGGGTAGATTTTCATCTGTCTCCGTAGCTAGCTTTTCCCCCCCACTGGAACAGCTCGCCAGCCTGTTGCCAGAGGTTTATAACGTGAGGGGGCGCCACTCTGCGTTGAGCCCAGCTGACCAGGAGTCGCTCCCGCTCTAATCGCCAACCATTGGTGGGCGTTGGAAGGAGTTTTTGCAGCTTGACACTCAACCTGTTTGGCTGCGTAACAAACACACCTTCCTTGGCCATCCTGGAGTGGGCCTCGAATCCAGAGCTATAAGCTCAGAGGCAGGATTAATACCGACTGCGCCATAAGACCTCCTAGAAATATTGTCCATCCCTAATTTTTATTCATTGAATAGATACCTTCAAACATTTTGGTATTTTGATCACTGCAGTCCTGTGGAAAAAAAACTAAAAAGAGAGATTATGATTATTTTATGTTACAGTTTGTATTTACTGAAATTGTTCTGTGAGCATCACAGTCTAAGCTGATAAAAATGTCCACTTGTTCCCTGGTCTTTTATTATACTAATTCAGTTACAAATGCATTTTAATTTCGCTTAGTCAAACATCCAAACACAGAGCTCTCTAATGTCATTACAATGTATGCACCATTTGATTTATAAATACAAAAAGATTCTGATTTAATATTCTTTGCAAAAGGGCAAGAAGCAAAATGAATAAATTGCCTCAGCACAAACATCACTTGTTCTGTTTCCATATCGGGCACAGTCCTATTACAAATGGTGAAATAGGTCATCATAAATGTTACCTAGTGCACGCAGAAATCCGGTTTTCCAATTGACAGAATCTGTGTCTGCAGAATCTCCTGCCGTTAACATCCTCACAATGGTAATTCATCCAAGGATTGTCAGAATGCCAGTGCAAGAACTGAACTTGATGTGATTTGGGCTTGTCCTTACGGAGTTTCCTTGTACACTGTTATTACTGTCTTGTTATGCTCTTGGCTTGCATAAGCTGCTTCCTTGATGTTCACTCTGACAAAGGAAGGTTCAGACGTGGCGAAAACTTCAACACGTTTATTAAACTATTTACAATTCTCCTACTCGGATTCACCTCTACTGTTAATCCTCTGTTGCTACTCAGACAGACGAACCAGTCTGCTACAATCCACGTGGTAGGTGTGATGTTCAATCAACTCTGTGTCTGTACTCACTGAGTGCCTCCACTGGAACGAGGAAGATCATGTGTGCTGTGTCCTTTATATATGGGTTAGTGTAATGCCCCCACTGTGGTATTGTCACCTCTGTGTGTATCGTGAATGCCCATTGGTCGTGTCCTATCTTACTGACCTATTGGTTGAATGTCTGTGTGTCATGTCTCTGGTGCTCCCTCTAGTGTCTAGCTAGTCTACGTGTATTTACATTAACCACTTGTGTATCTACAGTGATGCACATCACCAGTTACCAAATGCATCACTCCTACCAGCATCCTGGGGGCTGGTTACCATTGCCCAGAAACTGAACTGGACCAGCCACATAAACACTGTGGCTCCCCACTTGCCTGGATGCGTACAGCTCCAACAACATTCAAAAAGCTTGACTTCCGGAGGTGGCCATGAAGTGAGTGGTTGCACACGGGGTGGTTCCTCCTTGAAGGCCTTGGTTTTGGTCCCTTTTACCCAAACTTTAGGAAATGTTGGCAGAATTGGGCGGAGAGTGGAGGGGGACTAGTTTTTCCCTGGATGGGCATGTCTGCGGGTTACCAAACTCAACAGAAGACAGCGGGAGCCCTGGCCAGGGAGTTAGAGGAGACTTGTGACCCAGCATCAAATATAAAAATGGCAGAGGGGTAAGGGCCGGCGTCGATTGGAAATCTGCCAATTGAGCAGTTGATGAGATTCATTAAGGACAAATCTAGAGTGACTGGTCGAAGGTGATTGATGGCGCAGTGGCACTTCTTCACGGGACTCTGGCACAGGTGGAGAAGAGCCTGGAGGTGCAGGGGCCGATGATCCAGGAGGTGGGTGAAGGTAGTGTCCAACCAGAGAGGCCGGAGTGTGATGCTGGAAACAGAGACGGCGATCCTGGGAGACGTGTGTAAGACACTGCGAGCAAAGGTGGAGAACCAGGAGAACAGGTCCAGGCGGCAAAATCTTTGGCCTACCGGAGGGAGTGAAGGAAACGACTCCAACGGGCTATGTGCTGAGGATGTTAGCCAGGTTGGTGGACTAGAAGGTGCAGGACAAGGCGCCGGAGGTGGATCGGGCCCATAGATCCCTGAGGCAGAAGCCAAGAGCAGGGGAGCCGCCGCGAGCGGTGATTGTGCGGATAAACAAGTTCTGAGACAAGGAAAAGATTCTGAGGTGGGTTAAGGTGCAGTGGGATTGTGATTGGGAAAGGTTGTTATGGGGATGGTTGCACCCCCGCCACACACACACACACACACACACTTTTTGTATTTTTGGTATTTTTCTTTTGTATTTTTGTATCTTTGTATTGAAGTGAAATCATTGCTTTTTTCGGATGGGGCGCCCTCTGGTTTTGGGGTTATAGTGTGTAATTGTACTGCACTCTGCCGGTTATGCACTGCACAGTGCATGAGGGGTTTGATGGGTTGGAGTGGGGTGGTGGGGTGGGGTCATTTTGGGGTGTTGTTTCTCCTGTTGGGTGTGGAGTACAGGGGAAGGAGTGGGAGGAGGTTTGGAAAAAAGCAGTGGGAGGGGGGGGGGGGTACTGGTGGGGTGGATAGGGGAATGGGTACGGTGGCTTTTTAGGGGAGGGCCTTTGGGTGAGGTTCGTCACACTAGCAAGAAATGCCAGTGAACAGAAGTGAAGCGGGGTGGGGTGCGGAGGGGGGCACTGTGGTTGTTAGCCAGTGTGGGAGGAGGGGGAGGGGCAGAAGGGAGGTGGGGGAGTGGGATTGGGTTGGAGGGAGGGGGGGAGGGAATGTAGTAGGTATGGAGGGTGAGCTTGGTCATGGACAGGGCGGGGAGGTCATCTTGTGTGGGCCCGATTTAGAGTGGGAATGGGGGGGCGGAGCCCTAGGGTAATGAGGGCAGACTCTAGGGGGGAGGGGAGGCAGAAGCCTCTGGTGGGAATCGATTCACGGAAGGTCCACGGGCTAAATGGGCCAGTTAAATGGCCCTGGGTTTTCGCGCAATTGAAACGTTTGACAGCAGAGGTGATTTTCCTGCAGGAGACGCACCTCTGGCTGAAAGATCAGGTGACATTGAGGAAGGGGTGGTTGGAGCAAATGTTCCCCCTGGGATTTGACTCGAAGTCGAGACAGTCCATCATATTGTTGAACAAGAAAACGGGGTTTACGGGGGCTAGAGGGGTGCGGGATCGGTGGGGGTGGGGGGGGGGGGGGGGGGCTTGTGATAGTGAGTGGGGTGCCAGTGCAGACTCCGGTGATGTTGGTGAGTGTGTATGCGCCTAATTTGGACGATGCTGCGCGTGTAACCACACCACAGGGACTGCAGCGGTTCAAGAAGGTAGCTTACCACCATCTTCTCAAGGAGAAATTAGGGATGGGTAATAAATGCTGGCATAGCCAGCGATGCCCACATCCTATGAATGAATTAAAAAAACCAAATCTGGTCGTCAATTTGTACCCAGCAAGATCCCACAAAGAGCAATGCAATAATGGCTAGGTAATCTTTGCGATGCACAAGGGGCTGTTTGCTTGAATGCATTCAGTTCATCCAAAGCCAACTGCATTGTTTGTGTTTTGAAGAGAATAGCTGATCCAGCACTGACCTGAATCATTTAAAACCCAGCGCTGGGACCACATCTCGTCCCATCCTAAAGGTGAATCAATTATTCTTCAAGCGAAATTACTCTTGTTCTACCTGCTGCCCTGATGGAAGATATTCAACCCTCACTCAACATCACTAAAGCAGATGATCTGGTCCTTATCGTATTGCTGTTTGCGGGAGCTTCCTGTGCACAAACTGGCTGCTGTGTCTTCTACATTGCAACACTTCAAAGGTTCCACCTTGGCTGGAGAGCACGATTGTATTTCCTGAGGTTCTGAAGGATGCTACATAAGATACGTTCTTTCTTATCTTTGAGGGAAATGTAACCAAGAGAGATATTTAGAGTTCAGTCATAAATCAATCATGGCGGAACAGACTTGAGGGGCTGAATGGCCGACACAGATTAACAAAAATGTAGCACCAGTGTGATAGAGACCGGATCATTTTCTTATGTGATGTTAATTGATGGATGCAGATTGCCCCGAGCATTAGTGAGAACTCAACTGCTGGTCTTGAATAACATTATGGGATTTCTTCCAGCTATTTACCAAACTCGATTCATGGCTGGCTCACTGTCTGTGCGGAGTCTGCATGTTCTCCACGTGCCTGCGTGGGTTTCCTCCGGGTGCTCCCTCAAGTCCCGAAATACGTGCTGTTAGGTCATTTGGACATTCTGAATTCTCCCTCCGTGTACCCGAACAGGGGTCGGAATGTGGCAACTGACGGCTTTTCACAGTAACTTCATTGCAGTATTAATGTAAGACACTAATAAAGATCATTATTATGTGGCCTGCCAAGACTACCACCTTGGATGTCTTGCACCAATGTCAAGGTTCACAGCCTGTAGGTCTTTTGGGCCTATCTCCCCCATCATCACATATATCATAAGACCATAGGAACTGGAATAGGCCACTCAACCTATTGCGCCCTCAGCGCCATTCAATGTGGCCATGGCTGAAATTCAACCTCACCGCCACTTTTCCACTTTAATCCCTGAACCCTCAGTTCCCTCAGTACTGAAAGACATATCAATGTTTGTTTTGAATATATTCAACAACTGAGCATCAGGTTTTTGGCATAGAGAGTCCCAAGAACTCTCGGGTGAAGAGATTTCTCCCCAACTCAGTCTTAAATGGTTGACCCCTTACCCTGAGAGTGTGACCCCCTCGTTCCCCAGCCAGGTCTCCTAAAAAGCTGACACTCCAGCGCCGTGCTGAGGGAGTGCAGCTCTGTTGGAGGCGCTGATTTTCAGATGGTCGCCCAACCCCATCTGCCTGCATGTGTGGATGTAAAAGAGCCCATGGTACTATTTTGACAAAGAGCAGAAGAGTTATCCCCAGTGCTCTGGCCAATATGTAAACCTCACTGAACATCGCAAGAAGAGATTATCTTGTTGTTATCGCCTTGTTGTTTATGCCTTTTTGATTTGTGCAAATTGGTTCCTGCGTTTCGTTCTACAGTTTAAAAAAGAATATTCCTTTGGCTGTAAAGTGCAAAGTCTGGCGTTTAGGGAAAGAGTTACAAGTCTTCCTTCTTCTTTTCTCAGCATCTACCTTTTCATACCCTCCAAAAATGTATCCCTGGATAATTTCAGCTGAAATATATAAGCAACTGTGGTTGAGGGGGGGAGGGGGAGGGTGTCTGCATAGGAGCCTCAAATAAATAAACACACTAAAAAAGGTCCAAACAGAGATAGGGAGCCATGATGTGGAGATGCCGGCGTTGGACTGGGGTGAGCACAGTAAGAAGTCTTACAACACCAGGTTAAAGTCCAACAGGTTTGTTTCAAACACTAGCTTTCAGAGCACTGCTCCGAAGGAACCTGAGGAAGGAGCAGTGCTCCGAAAGCTAGACTTTGAAACAAACCCGTTGGACTTTAACCTGGTGTTGTAAGACTTCTTACTGAGATAGGGAGAGGCAGAGTAGACATGGGTACCGTTATGTATTCATTCTGACCGCAAATTATCCCAACTAAATCCCAGAGGTAACTGCATTCCTATCAGCAAGACTCAAAATGCAACAAAGCAAAACCCTTTTGGCTCTTAAGAAATGGAGTATTCTGGGGCAGCACGGTGGCACAGTGGTTAGCATTGCTGCCTACGGCGCTGAGGACCCGGGTTCGAATCCCGGCCCTGGGTCACTGTCCGTGTGGAATTTGCACGTTCTCCCCGTGTCTGCGTGGGTTTCGCCCCCACAACCCAAAGATGTGCAGGATAGGTGGATTGGCCACTCTAAATTGCCCCTTAATTGGAAAAAAATAATTGGGTACTCTAAAATTAAAAAAAAAAAGAAATGGAGTATTCTGAATTGAATTTACTGCAGTAACAATAACAATATGTTGTACTACAGGCCTCAGACCTGATACACATTTTTAATTAATTTCTTTACCGAGTACAAAATACTTGGCAGAGTATTTTCCTCTGAGCAGTACAGCTACAATTAGTGGTTTCGTTGGAAAACCCCTGTTTAGAAAAAAGATAAACAAAGATTTCCAAGTAATCTTGGGCGGGGATATTAACCGGCACTGTCAATTCTGGACCAGGGACCTGGCTGCTGGTTTAATTCCAGGTCCCGAACCGGAACGTCCGGATTTATCGAGGGTCAGGTCAATTAAGTACGGGGAGCGGATTCACCGTCCAGTTCTGCTCTCGAGTCTCGGGGGCTAATGGGACTAAAAATTGACAACTCTCCTGCATCCTAGACCTTTAAGGAAGTGGCTGCATAGATAGCGGATGCACTATTTTAAACTTCCAAAATTCCTTTATCTCCCAACAGTCAGCCGCCCATCATGGGGTGGTCCTCAAAGAGGCCAGGAATGTCTGACTGCCCCATAATGTAGCTGTCGTCCACACTCCCTGAGATGCGGGCACACACGTGCACGACCTGCATGTGGTGGTCACACACGAGCTGGATGTTCAGGGAGTGGAACCCCTTCCTGTTAATGTAGGGCACTCCCAGAGCAAGGTGACATGTGTATGGTCCATGAGCCCCTGGACCTGAGGAATCCCGGCGTTGGCAGAGAATCCTGCTGCCCGGGCATCCTCGTGGGCTTTGCTCATGTCAAAGTTGATACAGTTTTCTGCCTGGCCAAACAGGGCATCCGTGACCTGTCGGATGTACCTGTGGGCTGTGGCCTGCGAGATGCCACATAGGAACATGCTCAATCGCTGGAAGGATCCAGAGGCGTAAAAGTTCAGGGTTGCGGTGACCTTGACGGCCACCAGGAGCGGGTGTCCTCCTCCTCCACGTGGTGCCAAGTCCGCGAGGACATGGCACAGGTGCTACACCATCTCCTTGTTGAGGCGGAGCCTCCTGTGGCACCCGCTGTCCAGCGACGCCTGTACACCCTGGGCCGTCGCAAGCCTCCCCCTCTGGGTCCCTCCCTGGCCTGATGGGCGGCCGGGTCCCCAGGATGTGGGGCGGGATCCGACATATGGGCTGCTGCCTTCATCATCTGCAGACGCTGCTGCTGCCGTCGTCTGGCCATCCAGCCTACCAGCAGCACCACTACAGCCTGTTCTGCGGGGTCCAAAATATTGTCCATACCGTTCAATATCTGTGAGGAATTGGGAGAGCGTGTTAGACTGACAAACAGCGGTGGCTCCCACCCCGGGACGCTCCACTCCCCCATACTTGTGGAGACTTAAATGTATTGAATGGGTTTTCATGATTGGGAGTGTTTTTTATATTGTGAAGTCTGTCATAGATAGTCAGAACTTTATTTTGTTTCATCTCAGCATGGCTTCTGAGCTCTGCCCATGGTGGATACTGAGTGGGCTGGTATGGCAAATTTAAGGACAAGGTTTGGTGGGTGGGTGGGGGCATGGGTTGGCATGATGTAGAATGGCATGGGATGTGATGTGCGAGGCAGGGGTGATGGGGCAAGTCCTAAAGAGACTAATATTTAACAAAACAACTGGGACAGATCTCCAGAGAACCGAGACATTTTAACGAGCCGATCTCAACACTCAGCGGCCCTCTAGTCTCCTCCAATCTGCATTCAGGGGTAACTGGTCCAATTCTTCCATTCATCCACCCCCCTGAACAATGAGGTTACCATTCAGGGCACTTTGTTCCCCCTTAAGGACTGGTACTGGGAGCAGCCAAAAGAGAGAATAGGCTCGCTAATACGTGCATTAGTGACATTGGAAGGAGAAGGGGGATTTGAACAATCAACGCTCATAAACGTAAGGAACACAGTTTATTTTTGTCGGGAAATCTCCCTGCTCACTCCGCCTGGGTCGGGCGCGACAGGACCGTTCGATTGGGCCCAAGGCCACGATCGGAACAACTATGAGCTGATTGAATTCCAGAGTGGGCTTGATGGGCCAAATGGCCTACTCCTGCTCCTAATTCTTATCGTCGTCTGGTGCTTTGTGAGGGGCTTGCAGCACTGCCATATTGGAAACCCTAGCAGCTGAGATGGAAGCTGCTGACTTGTAATGCAGAGAGCCAGAGAGAGGGAGAGAGTGAAAGAGAGAGAAAAAGAGAGAGAGAAATAGAGAGTGAGGGAGCGAGAGAGAAAGTGGGTGAGAGAGAGCCTTAACTTGGCATCCATTAAGGGCCATGCGGGGCCGGGGGGGGGGGGGGGGGGGGGGGGGGGTTGCTGGGTGCCGGGGATGGTGTTTGTGTGTGCAGCCTTCTCGTGATCCATTGCCCCCCCTCCCCCACCTCACTTCACAGCCCTGAGCCCGCCCCGTTGACCTGGAAGTGATCCAGGCCGATGTAGGTCTTCCTCGGCTCGGTAATTAGCAATAATTGGCCTGAATTGGTTGCCCAGAGGGAGAGGCAGCGGGCAGAAGGTCCGACCTGAAGCCACCCTCATTGGGAATGGCGTGGGGTCAGGGTCACAGCAATGAACGGGTACGGGGACAGGTGGCACAACATTGTACACCGGCCCGCCTCTGACCTGGATCCCGCGATTACTTCGCTTCCTCTTCAAGACCATTCATCTGAGCTAATCCCTGTGGTAATGTGTTCCACTTCCTAACCACTCTGGGTAAAGAAGTTTCTCCTGAATTCCTTTTTTTAGATAAATTAAGGGGCAATTTAGCGTAGCCAATCCACCTACCCTACACATCTTTGAGTTGTGGGGGTGAAACCCACACAAACACTGGGAGAATGTGCAAAGTCCACACGGACATTGACCCAGAGCCGGGATAGAACCTGGGACCTCGGCGCCGTGCGGCAACAGGGCTAACCCACTGCGCCACCGTGCTGCCCTTTCTCCTGTATTCCTGATTGCATTTATCTTAGAAAACATGTTTTATTTTCCCAACTGTATGCTTAAATGGTGCTTTTGGCTAATAACAGCTTTTTTTTTTACCCCCATTGTCTAATAGTTATTTTAGCTGAAGTAATTGTGGGGCGATGTAACTTTAATTATTGCCTCACCCAAGGTTAACGAATTAAGCTTCATTGCAGAAATAGCATTTATTCTGAATATATCCTTGGTGTTGAAGGCAACAGACTAACTGTGGGTGAATCTGGCCCCAAATCATTTGTATTCAGCATCAATATTTATTTTGTAGTTGGCATATCTTCAGGGTTTTCCATTTCCTACAGAGATCGGTTCGTGTACATTTTTTGTGTGTTTGTTTTAGTTCCCCTTTTAAACCTCGCAATAGACGCTTCACATCAGAAACAGTAGACTCATGCTTGGTTGTTTTTCCTTTCAAAGTATTTGTACAGCAGCCGTTCATGGTGAAGACCAGGGCACATGACCTTCACTTTGCAGCTTGGGATCGTACTGTGTACAAATCAGCCGCCATTCCTCCGGCGTCAGTGCAGTGGACACACTTCAGAAATGTTCCATTGGCTGCAAAGCACATTGGGACATCCAAAGGTCATGAAGGAGGTGATACAAGTGCAAGGTTTAGATCATAGAATTTACAGTGCAGAAGGAGGCCATTCGGCCCATCGAGTCTGCACCGGCTCTTGGAAAGAGCACCCTACCCAAGGTCAACACCTCCACCCTATCCCAATAACCCAGTAACCCCACCCAACACTAAGGGCAATTTTGGACACTAAGGGCAATCTATCATGGCCAATCCACCTAACCTGCACATCTTTGGATTGTGGGAGGAAACCGGAGCATCCGGAGGAAACCCACGCACACACGGGGAGAACGTGCAGACTCCGCACAGACAGTGACCCAAGCCGGAATCGAACCTGGTTTTCTTACTTATTTCAAAAATCGGTCATGGTTGCAACGGAGACGGGCGATGTTGGTCCGTGACGAGCTTTGAAGCGATTTGGGTGCAGCTGTGTCAGGATTTGGTCTAAAGTTGCCGCCTGATATGGCCTTCCAGGGTAAGAGGTTCAGTCGCACAGGGTAGATCCTGAGAGGTTGTCACCCCTTGTGGAAGAGCCGAGCAGCAGAAGACATAGGGAGGGATTCTCCAATTGCCAACGGAGGGATTGTGTTCAACGATTGGCCAGAGAATCCGTTTTTATGCTGAAATCGGGGGCTGCGCCGTTTCTCGGACGCTCCAGCCTATAAAAAAAGCGTAATCGGTGAATACACCACACACCGTTGGGACGGCCTCAGGACTTCACCTGAGGCCCTTCCCCAATTCTCCGCCCCCGATGGGCTGACTTCCCGACGGCGTGGGGCGTGTGTCCTCTCAGTTTTCGGGGACCTCGCATGGCGGCTGCGGACTGTGTCCAGCACCGCCACAGTCCGGGGGGGGCGGGGGGGGGAGCCGTTCTGCTGGCCGGGGGGGCTTCAGTGGGGGGACGGATGGTGGGTGGTCCGGGGGTGGCGAGCAGGGTTACGGGGACCACTATCTGGCAGAACGGGTCCGTGCGCGGACGGTGCCATGTTGCACGGCGCGGCCGCCGCCGCGTGCATGCCAGCCACAGACCACGGCCATTCTCCGTCCAGATCTGCAAGTAAAGCCGGGGGCTTTACGTGGTGCAGCTGCTAGCCCCCCAACCTGGTGGAGCATCGGTGCGCGGGCGGTGCCAACGTTTTGGTTGTGAGACCCGACTCCTCCTCTGGACAAAACCTCAAAATCGGAGAATCCAGCCCATAATCTCAGAGTAAGGTCAACAATTTAAAACAGAGATGAAAAGGAATTTTGTCTCTGGGGGAGAATGAATCTGTGGAATTCTTTACCACAGAGAGCTGTAGAGGCTGGATCGTTAAGCACGTTCAAAGCTGCGACAGACAGATTTTTAATCAGTAACAGAATCGAGGGTTATGGGGATAAGGCGGGAAAGTAAAGGTGAGGATTATCACATCAGATCAGTCGTAATCTCTTTGAATGGTGGGACAGATCCGATGGGCCGAATGGCCTGCTTCTGCTCCTATGTCTTACGCTATAACTTTGCGAGGCAGCTAAAAGGGCCTTATGTTGATGAGGAATTTCAATTCTCCATACTGTTGCTTGGTTAGCCCAAACCAGGAGCTTAAAGGCCACAACGATTTGCATTGCCATCTCCATTACGGGGAGTTTCAATTGTTACTCCTCTGCAGGGAGGGGAAAGCCACCTTCCTTGGGCACACTGAGGTGAATTTAGCCCACTCGCAGAATTCCATAAACATTAGCGCACAGGAGGAAGCTGAACCTACCTCCGCCATACTTTCAGGCAACTCATTCCAGATCGCACGTTGCCTGATACAGCCCCTCCTCCCGTTGCCATTTCTTCTTCTACCAACCCAGGGAGGAGATCAGGGAATCTTGTTGATTCAGGTTTCTCCCCATTCTAAAATAAATTGCACATTCCACACATGCCTTTATTGAGTACCTTCTTTGTATTTAACTGGCATAAATATTTGACAGTAAATAAATATTCACGTTCACCTTATAGCCGGAAATATGCAGTCCAACTAAAAAAAAATAAATCTTGACAAGTTGAAAGGATGAAAGTTTGAATACATTTACACTTGGAGATGAAGTTCGGGCTACCTGTTTCTTAGTTTCATAATGTTGGGAATGAATTGGTCACATTGTGTGAAGACAGGTTTGTTCCTGGAACAGAAGGGGATGCCTTTTGTGGAATTTTATCCATACACACGTACCGTCCATCCAACTGTGTGGGGTTCATTCTCCCAAGGGTCCTCCAGCCGATGGTGCCCGCCCATCCGGGGTGGCCCCATCCCCTGCCTCCCAGGAGACCATCTCGGAGGAGAGCTCCGAGGATGCCACAAGCGATGTGTCACAGCTGTCACCCCCACCCTCCACCAACGTAGAGACACGCACACTTCGGTGGGCATCGTTACTGGACACACTTCATTCAGGGGCACAATCTGGTGGGCACCGCACAGTCACTGATGCACATCAAGTGGAGACAGGAACCCAACTTAATCTCCAAACCAATTTAATCTAACTCAACTAGCATCGCTACGAACCTCTGTGATCTCTGCGTTTCTCCAATCTTGTTCTCCTGTGCATCCGGAAACATCAAAAGCAGGACTCGGTGAAAATCCTTGGGTAGGCGGGGCTCTTTGATGAGCTACATGTTGGGTGACCAACGGCAGGAGGGGGGAGGGGCAGCTGAAGGTAGAAAGTTGGGTGATGACATCTCTAGGAGTATGTTCAGCCACAGTAGGCAACCTGAGGACGTCCAATTATTGCAGACAGCAGTCGCACACGGCAATTTTTTTATTTGAATGACAATTTGGTCTCGTTTTCAGAAAATAAATTAAACTGAGATCGCAGGCCCCAGTAACTGCGTGCAATGGGCTGGCATCTCCAATTAGAAGCCCTGTTTACTTTCTCTCGCACACTGGGCTCTAACAATAGATATTTTCAGCCAGGAGCTGCATTTTGAACCGGCGGATGTACCTCAGCAGCGGGAGGTTTTGTTTGTACCAGCAGAGCGGCAAGTCGGAGAGCACGCCGTCTTTTAATGAGAAGTTTGGTTGAGCCTGCCATGAAACCACAGCCCGGAAGTGTCGCACTTGGACAGCTTCGCAAGAGAGAGGGGACAAGTCTCACTGTTTATACCTAACCAGTGGGGTTGTCCTTATGCCTCACCAGTTACCCTGACTGCCACCTACTGCCTGTGTGAGCCTCTCTCCTATGATGGTGTCACCCGGAAGTGCCTCACTAGTGCAACTTCGCATGAGAGAGAGAGAGAAAGAGGGACCGCTGTTTATTCCTGACCAGCAGCCTCTCTTGAGTGAGCCTGTTCGAAGCGCTCAGATTCCTTTTGGGTCTTCGACTGCGGAATTACAATCCGGAATTTATTGTGACTCAACCAGAGCGGACAATGAAAGAAAGGTGAGATTACAACAATGGTAGGTTTCAAAATAACTAATTTATTCAAGAAAATTAGGCCCTCCACAACTCAAGACTATAACACACAAACACCGGTCATGAAAATACTACGGGCAGCAAGAAGCTAAACGGCATATCGAAAATTCTTACTTTTACACAAGTTTAAAAAAAAAAAAAATTTAGAGTACCCAATTCAGTTTTTCCAATTAAGGGGCAATTTGGCATGGCCAATCCACCTAGCCTGTACATCTTTGGGTTGTGGGGCGAAACCCACGCAAACACGGGAAGAATGTGCAAACTCCACACGGACAGTGACCCAGGGCCAGGATCGAACCTGGGACCTCGGCGCCGTAAGGTAGCAATGCTAACCACTGCGCCACCGTGCTGCCCTTTTTACACAAGTTTACTTAAACAAATATATATCCACTCACCCACCCCAACCTCACCAATCTAACCTAATTGGGAGTTTCTGTGGGCTGAGGGAGTAAACTCACCGTTCCCAGGAAGAATAGTTAAACTGCACAGATGTCTCTGACTCTTCCTCAAAAACTGACTGGTCTATTTTGCTGCTGGGCCGTGATCCTGGTGTTCGTTCGTTCAGTCTTGTAGTCTGATAGAAGCCCCGTAGCAAGTGAAGAGAGAGCGAAGCAAGAGAGCGAGGGTCTCTTAAGGGCAAAAACCTGAATTGAGGTGACTGGTCCCTCCCACAGGTGAGTTCCAGGACAAAGGCCCGCTAATTGCCGGCAGGGTGAAAATTGATTTGGCCAGTGCCTCCACAAAAGGTTCCATCATGTCTCCGGAGATCACTGATATCTTGCAAATGGCTCAAGTGGACTTTGGAGACAACTTTAATCATTTTCCCATCAGTAAAATGCGATTTTGCCTGGCCCGGGCAAAACTGATTTACATCCCATTGTTTCTCTTGGAGTGAATTCGGGCCACTTAGTTCTTCCCTCAATATTTTCCGTTGGCCCTGTCATGACTCATGGCCCTGCTTTGTTCCTATCTGAGATGAGTCTTAGGGATGTATATTCTGCTGTCTGCCTGCAGACATGGATTCTGTTTTCTGTACAGAATTTGTCCTTTTAAAATGGAATATATCCTTTCCAATTTGGTCCAGTTTTGTTCAGTTTATTTTTGTTCACCTGATGAGTTGCTATAAATGAATGAAACAGAACAAACTACTTGAGAATGCAAGGCCGTCTTCCAAGGTAAAGGTGAAAAACAAAGCAACTCACCCTCAGGGGAGTACACAGGAAGAGACATTAAAATGCAAAGTGCTGGATATTGAAACAATGGCTGCCACAGACAGGCCCAACCCAAAACCTCTTGGGAATACACAACGGGTAGAGTATACCAGGCCACAGCAGAGAGGTGGCAAGAATGTTTTCAGCGGTGGCAGTGGGCTGAAAGCTCTGGGGCAGGATTCTCCCCTACTCGGCGGGGCGGGCCGTACTGGCGCGAGGAATGGCGTGAACCACTCCGGCGTCAGGTCGCCCGGAAGGTGCGAAATCCTCCGCACCTTCAGGGGCTAGGCCAGCGCAGAAGGGCTTGATGCCACGCCAACAGGCGCCAAACGGCCTCCGCCAGCCGGCGCGAGTTGGTGCATGTGCGGGATCGCCAGCGTGTGCTGGCATCATCCCAGATCATGCGCAGGGGGGGGGTTCTTCTCTGCGCCGGCTATGGCGGAGGTTGACAGCAGCCTGCGCGGGGGGAAAGAGTGCCCCCATGGCACAGGCCCGCCTGCAGATTGTTGGCCCTGATCGCGGGCCAGGCCACAGTGGGGCACCCCCTGGGGCTAGATCCCCCCCCCCCCCCCCCCGTGGCCCCCCGAGGACTCTGTAAGCTGACCGTAGAGCCAGGTCCCATCGGTACGAACCTGGTTTGATTTACGCTGGCGGGACTGACCAAAAATGGGCGGCCGCTTGGCCCATCACGGGCCGGAGAATCGGCCGGGGGGGGGGCTGCTGCCTCCCAGTAACTTCATTTTGAAGCCTACCTGTGACAATAAACGATATTCCTTTCATGATACGCACCTTAGAGAGTTTGGTGTAGGGTTGCTGTAGTAATCCACGGGAGGCAGGAGTTCCGTCACCACACCAATATTTATTTACAATAACGATATTACAGTAGCAGCTACAAACAGTACTGCTAGCAGTCCAGTCAACTTAAGACTAGCTCACAAAGCCAAACAGGTGATTATATGGGCCTCCTCAATGAGTTATCATTGAGGGAGCTCATACTCCAATTGGCCAACCAATAAAGCCAATTGGAGTTCATTACAGTTGCCAACCCTCCACGATCATAGAACATTGAACATACAGTGCAGAAGGAGGCCATTCAGTCCATCGAGTCTGCACCGACCCACTTAAGCCCTCACTTCCATCCTATTCCCGTAACCCAATAACCCCATCTCACCTTTTTGGTCACTAAGGGCAATTTATCATGGCCACTCCACCTAACCTGCATGTCTTTGGACTGTGGGAGGAAACCGGAGCACCCAGAGGAAACCCACGCAGACACGGGGAGAACGTGCAGACTCCGCACAGACAGTGACCCAGCAGGGAATCGAATCTGGGGGCCCTGGCGCTGTGAAGCCACATTGCTAATCACTTGTGCCGCCGTGCTCCAGGAATTGGAAGATTGTTATCCTCGACATTGCTGTGAGCAATGGGTGTAAGGTCATGGGGAAGAGTCAATGGGAGTGTAGGAACAGGTCACCACACTCCGGCGCCTGTTCAGGGAGGCAGGTACGGAAATTAAACCGTGCTGCTGGCCTGCCTTGGTCTGCTTTCAAAGCCAGCGATTTAGCCCTGTGCTAAACAGCCCCATCTAAGTTGGTATCATTAGAGTAAAATAGCCAATCCCCATCGGGAGCTGCAAGTGAAGGGAGTGAGGATTAGAGATCTGGTCCCCGAGTTGTAATCCAATCTCCGATCCGTGCTTCCAAGGGCTGTAATATGTGGAATAAGTGAATTCATCCTCTTGTCTGTCCGATACATGATAGTTGGAGAGGACCCTCAGAAATAACTTGGGTAAAATGAAAGAGAGAAAGACTGGGTAAACCTGCCAACTTTCTGTTTGATGAAGAGGAATGTATCTGCAATCGTAACAGATGCAGGGAGTGATTTCAAGGGAATGATCTATTCAGTTCAGATTGTGTCTCGCACACACACAACAATAATTCTCAACCTTGCTCCTTGCCTGATGTGTGATGATCCTCAGGTTAAATCAGTCAGCTCTCCCCCTCAAAGGGGAAAGCAGCCTATGGTCATCTGGGACGATGGTGACTTTACCTTATGGGGTGGGCCATGTCCATTTGGGAATGTTAGTTATACTAACTAGGAACACAATAGGATGCCAAACACCCATCAGTTCAGAAACATTAACCGAAAGACTGGTCAAAATAAAAAATGTTTTCCTTCAATGTGGTTTTTGTAGTTCTTTTCAGATTGATGGGTATCATGAAAAGAAAATCGCTTATTGTCACATACTGCAACCGGTATGTGCTGTAATGTAACCTTTTCTGGCCAATATGTGGAATCACCATTATCAAAGCAGAACCAAGGGGAAGGGAATGTTGTTGATTTTAAGCCCTCAAAACTTAATTTAACCTAATTTTTAAACACAGTAATAGTGTAAAATGGATTTGGGAGGGCAGCACGGTGGCGCAGTGGGTTAGCCCTGCTGCTTCACGGTGCTGAGGTCCCAGGTTCGATCCCGGCTCTGGGTCACTGTCCGTGTGGAGTTTGCACATTCTCCCCGTGTCTGCGTGGGTTTCACCCCCACAACCCAAAGATATGCAGGGTAGGTGGATTGAACACGCTAAATTGCCCCTTAATTGGAAAAAAATGAATTAAATTTCTTTTTAAAAAATGGATTTTGACTTGAGGTTATCTTTGAACTTCTGAAGCATCAACTTTATTATAGTTTTATTAAACCAGCTTAAACCCAGGTCGCCTCTACCCCTGCCTACACCGCCCAATGAGTAACAGCGTGATGAGATGACCAAGTTACACGTTTTTCCACCATTGTTTCCCCTTGCCTCTCTGCGGCGCAACTTGATTTGATTTGATTTGATTTATTATTGTCACATGTATTAGTATACAGTGAAAAGTATTGTTTTTGCATGCTGAACAAACAATGCATACCGTATATAGGGAAGGAAGAAGAGACTGCAGAATATAATGTTACAGTTATAGCAAGGTGTAGAGAGAAGATTAATTTAATATGAGGTAGGTCCATTCAAAAGTCTGATGGCAGCAGGGAAGAAGCTGTTCTTGAGTCGGTTGGTACGTGACCTCAAACTTTGGTATCTCTTTCCTGACGGAAGGAGGTGGAAGAGAGTATGTCCGGGGTGCGTGGGGTCCTTAATTATGCTGGCTGCCTTTCTGAGACAGAGGGAATTATAGATAGAGTCAGTGGATGGGAGGCCAGTTTGCGTGATGGACTGGGCTACATTTACGACCTTTTGTAGTTTCCTGCGGTCTTGGGCAGAGCAGGATCCATACCAAGCTGTGATACAATCAGAAAGAATGCTTTCAATGGTGCATCTGTAGAAGTTGGTGAGGGTCGTAGCTGACACGCCAGATTTCCTCAGTCTTCTGAGAAAGTAGAGTCGTTGGTGGGCTTTCTTAACTATAGTGTCGGCATAGGGAGACCAGGACAGGTTGTTGGTGATCTGTACACCTAAACACTTGAAGCTCCCGACCCTTTCTACTTTGTTCCCATTGATGTAGACAGGGGCATGTTCTCCACTACGCTTCCTGAAGTCGATGACAATCTCCTTCGTTTTGTTGACATTGAGGGAGATATTATTGTCATCGCACCAGTTCACCAGATTCTCTATCTCATTCCTGTACTCTGTCTCATCATTGTTTGAAATCCGACCCACTACGAGTTGGAGGGGAATTTGGCCACACAGGCAAAGGTGTATAAGGAGTATAGTAGGGGGCTGAGGACCCAGCCTTGTGGGGCACCGGTGTTGAGGATGATCGTGGAGGAGGTGTTGTTGCCTAACTTTACTGATTGTGGCCTGTGGGTTAGAAAGTTGAGGATCCAGTCGCAGAGGGAGGAGCCGAGGCCACGGAGTTTGGAGGTGAGTTTCGTAGAAATGGTGGTGTTGAAGGCTGAGCTGTAGTCGATAAATAGGAGTCTGACATAGGTGTCTTTGTTATCTAGGTGTTCCAGGGTAGAGTGCAGAGCCATGGAGATGGCGTCTGCTGTGGACCTGTTACAGTGATAGGCAAACTGTAGTGGATCAAGGCAATCCGTGAGGCTGGAGTTGATTCGTGCCATGACTAACCTTTCGAAGCACTTCATGATGATGGATGTCAAAGCCACTGGACGGTAGTCATTAAGGCACGCTGCTTGACTTTTTTTTGGTACAGGGATGATGGTTGTCTTCTTGAAGCAGATAGGGGCCTCAGATTGTTGTAAAGAGAGGTTGAAGATATCTGCGAATACACCCGCCAGCTGATCCGTGCAAGAGCTGAGTGCCCGTCCGGATACCCCATCCGGGCCAGTGGCTTTCCGTGGGTTCACTTTCGAGAAGGCTGCTCTGACGTCTGCAGTGGTGATCTCAACTTAGCAACACACTGAGGAATAGTCATTCTGATCTTCACACTCCCACCCAAAGACATTTGACCTGATTGCGGGCAAGAGAGGGGCCTCCTTCACCCGCTTGATGTAGTACCACACATAGTCACAAAGCACCTCTACAACTCTCAGCCTTGCCTACATCTGATTGACATTATCCGTGAAGCAAAACAATACTTATATATGCTAGCCAAGAAAAGCTCATGTTTAAACTATGTAATTGTGATGCTATGCTGGCAGAAGTAGTTAAAAATAGTTGAGTGAATATTTTGATGTTATATCATAGAATCACTACAGTGCAGAAGGAGGCCATTCGGCCCATCGGGAGTCTGCACCGACGCTCTGAAAGAGCACTTCATCCAAGCTCACTCCCCCGCCCTGTCCCATTAACCCCTTAATCTATCCTGCACATCTTTTTGGACACTAAGGGGCAATTTATCACGGCCAATCCACCTAACCTGCACATCTACCGTGGCAGCACGGTAGCATGGTGGTTAGCATCAATGCTTCACAGCTCCAGGGTCCCAGGTTCGATTCCCGGCTGGGTCACTGTCTGTGCGGAGTCTGCACATCCTCCCCCTGTGTGCGTGGGTTTCCTCCGGGTGCTCCGGTTTCCTCCCACAGTCCAAAGATGTGCGGGTTAGGTGGATTGGCCATGCTAAATTGCCCGTAGTGTAATGGTAAGGTTAAGGGGGGGGTTGTTGGATTACGGGTATAGGGTGGATACGTGGGTTTGAGTAGAGTGATCATTGCTCGGCACAACATCGAGGGCCGAAGGGCCTGTTCTGTGCTGTACTGTTCTATGTTCTATTTTTGGATTGTGGGAGGAAACGGGAACACCCGGAGGGAACCCATGCACACGGGGAGAAAGTGCAGACTCCACACGGACAGAGACCCAAATCTGGAATCGAACCCGGGTCCCTGGGTGAGGAAGCAGTGCTAACCACTGTGCCACCATGTTTCCCGTAGATAATGATATATATCATTAAACGGCACATGACCATTGTTTATTCTGTTGTAGCAGCTCAGTTCTTCTGTATCAGAAAGCCCTTGCCCTTTGTATCATAATTATTATCTCATAACATTTAAACAAAGAGCGTTATGCCGACTGGGAAATGTAGTATTGTTCAGGTTGTTTAGCCTGATTCATAAACAAGAGTACTGGCTTTGCTAGATAACTAAACCTGCTTCCCCATTGTCCTGTTTTAAACAATCATTCTTTCCCTTTTCCGTGAGCCACAGCTCACTGCTTGACTGCAAACTTAAATTAGCGCCATAAAAGGTATTTTTCATTCACCTGAGAGGGCAGGCAGACCCTCAGTGGGGCATTTCAGCTGAGAAACAGCCCCTGCAGCCCTGCAGCACTCCTTCAATGCTGCACTGGCGAAACCAGCCTGGGTTTTGCACTGAAGTGGGACTTGAAGCCACAAACCTCTAGTTCAGAAAGCTACTCATGGGACTACATCTTACACCTATACCTATGCTGGTGCAATATACATGGTAGCACCTACAGAGATTTATATTTTTTTTAAAAGAAAGACTTACCGTGAATTTCACAACCACTGCACGTTTGAGACTCCAAAACTAATGAAGTGTCGAGTTTACAGTGCAGAAGGAGGCCATTCGGCCCATCGGGTCAGCACCGACCCTTGGAAAGAGCACCCTACGCCCCCACCCTATCTCCCGTAACCCAACCTAACCTTTTGGAAACTAAGGGCCAATTTAGCGTGGTCAACCCACCTAACCTGCACATCTTTGGACTATGGGAGGAAAGCGGAGCACCCGGAGGAAACCCACGCAGACACGGGGAGAACGTGCAAACTCCACACAGACAGTCACCCAAGTCGGGAATCGAGCCTGGAGCTGTGAGGCACCATTGTGCCACCGTGCTGCCCCAAGCCCTCTTTGAAGCACAGCAATGTAGGAGACACAGCCACCAATACGTGCACAGCAAGCTCACTAAAATAGAAAACAGCGTGTAAGGGAGTAGGATACTACTTTAAATTCAGAAAGACTTGCATTTATATACTATCTTTCGCAACCACAGGATGTTGCAAAACACATTACAACCAACGAGGCTTGTTTGGAAGTTTGGCCACTGAAGGAAGCCAGCAGCTGATTTGCACACACACACACACACAAACACACACACACACACACACAAACACACACACACAAACACACACACACACACACACACACACAAACACACACACAAACAAACACATACACACACACACACACACAAACACCCACACACACACACACACACTTACACTCCCATAACCAGCACTGTTAATGTGCAGATAATCTGTTTCTGTAATGTTAATGAGGGATGAATGTTGGTCAGGGCACCAGGCAGGACACTCCTTAAAATTATGCCACAATATATTTTGTACACCCCTGAGACGGCAGACAGGGCTTCAGTTGAATGTTTCCTCTGATGGGCAGCACCGCTTGCAGTGCAGCACTTCCTCCATACTGCATTGCAGGATCTTCCTTGATTGTTGTCCTATATCCCAGAGTGGAATTCTCCGAAATCCTGGCCAAGTGTTGACGCCGGGATAAACACCGGAGTGGTGTACGCCGGCATCAATAGGCGTCCTGGCCCAGTAATACTCCATTTTTTAGGGGGCTAGAATGGCGCCGGAGTGCTGCACGCTGCTCCGGCGCTGAAAGGTGGCCCTGCATGGCCGACGCATGTCCATGCATGCACGCGACGGCCGTCTCCACGCCGGCGCATGCGCGTGGTTGCCGTCTCCGCGCTGTTGCGGAGCAACATGTCAGGGAACGAACAGCGGGCTCGCACGGAAGGAGGTAGGCCCCCTCCAGATCGCAGCTGCCCGCCGAACGGAAGCCCCCGATCGCAGGCCTGGACCCCGTGGAGGCCCCCCCCGGAGTCGGATACCCCCGCCTCCCCACCAGGATGTCCACAGATGCCGCCGGTCCGAGCTCCCGCCGGGTGGTATTCTTCGCCCGCAGAGAATCACCGGGAGGGGGGGGGGGGCATATTTCAGCGGCCCCCGACTGCTGCCGCAGCAACCGCGCGGGCGCGATTGGCGCCAATTTTTCGGTCAGCGGAGATTCGGCTGCTCGCCGTCAGAGCGGCGTGGTGGAAAACTCGCGCCCCTCCAATGATTCTCCGACCTGCCGCAGGCTTGGAGAATCCCGGCCGTGGTGTCTGGTCCCATTAGGCGACAGGGTCATATGACCCGGAAAGCCAATCAGGAGACCGGGGTCGGGGGAGGGGGGGGGGGGGGTTCTCCTCAGCAAGTGTGAGCTTTTACCTCAGATCGATTCCAGGTGCTGACTGGCAGCCTTGAAGCTGCGGGACTCTGGAAGATAGTATCTTGTAAATAAACACTAGTTGTTTCATACCTAGCGGCACGGTGTTTAGCACTACTGCCTCACAGTGCCAGGGACCCGGGTTCAATTCTGGCCTCAAGAAGGAGAAATATATTTTTCAGGCTAATGAGGTGTTTTACCTGGGTTACTGGGTAGATGGACATGGCTTGCGTCCCCATGGCAGACAAGGGGGCCTCACGGTAGCATGGTGGTTAGCATCAATGCTTCACAGCTCCAGGGTCCCAGGTTCGATTCCCGGCTGGGTCACTGTCTGTGTGGAGTCTGCACGTCCTCCCCGTGTGTGCGTGGGTTTCCTCCGGGTGCTCCGGTTTCCTCCCACAGTCCAAAGATGTGCGGGTTAGGTGGATTGGCCATGCTAAATTGCCCGTAGTGTAAGGTTAATGGGGGGATTGTTGGGTTACGGGTATACGGGTTACGTGGGTTTAAGTAGGGTGATCATTGCTCGGCACAACATTGAGGGCCGAAGGGCCTGTTCTGTGCTGTACTGTTCTATCTATCTAAGGGTAGAGCAATAAAGGAGGCATCCTTCCCCACAAACACATCTGAGCTTAAGTCCTTCCGAGGAATGGTGAATTAATATGGGTGTTTTCTGACAAATGTGATGACATTGTTGGCCCCCATGTTACTGAAGAAGCACCAGCTTCGGATTTGTAGGATGCGCAGAGTGAAGCTTTTAACAAGGTAAAGCAATTTTACATATGTCTTGTTTATTGGTGCACTTTGACCCATCCAGAGAATTGGTGTTAAGTTGTGACGCCTCTCCTTATGATGTTGGTGCAGTTTTGGCCTGTGTAATGGACGATGGGTGTGAAAGACCTGGAGGCTATATCTCCAGAACCCTCACAGAGGCCAACAAAGGCTATTCTCAGATTGAAAAAGAAGGGTTGCCTGTCGTGTGTGGAGTGTAACGAAGTTCCAGCAGTAAGTGAATGGAAGGCATTCTATCTGAAGAGGTGAAGCAATATCGTATTTGGAACGACGAATGAAGTAGTGAAGATGGCATCATACTGTGGGGAGCAAGCGTAGACATCTCCGTACCAGGAAGGGAGTTGCTCGTGGCTGAATAAATACTGTCTATCCGGGTGGGTCAAAAATGAAGATGTTTGCTTGGAGTTATGTTTGGTTGTTTAGCTTAGATGCCAACATTGAGAGGTCAGTGGAGACGAGTAGCAACAGAGGTTTCCTGTGACAGCCCCTTTGGGAATGGCCACGGTGCGTGTCCACATTGATTATGTGGGGCCATTTTTGGGCACAATGTTTTTGCTACTGGTAGGTGCCCATTCGAAGTGGATTGAAGTGTTTGATAAGAAGCCTACAATGCCGCTGGCCACAGTTGCGAAATTGCTTTAGTGTTTTACAGCCCAAGGGATATCTGAAGTAATTGTGTTGTATAATGGAATAGCCCTCACGAATGCTGAATTTCACCTCTACGGATGGTATAAAGCATATCCGGACTGCACCATACCACCCAGCATCCAAATGACCCACTGAACGAGAACTCCAAACCTTCAAGGCAGAACGTCTCAATTTATTCTAGGATACCAGAAGACGCCACCTTCTACGACAGGAACCCCCAGCGGAATTATTGATGGGCCAGTGTCATGGGACCAGACTAAGTCTGCTATTTCCAAATTTTCTGGGAGGTTAGAGACCCGTCAGATTGAAAACCACTATTCAGGCAAAACAGCAAGGTCTTCTGCAGTAGACAAACCCAATGTATGTCAGCCATGTTGGTAGCGACTAAACTGGGTGACAGGAGTTGTTGTAGCCAAGACAGGACTGCTGTCTTACCCAGTGAATGTACAAGATAGAATTGTCAGAAACACGTGGATCACTGATATGGATGAGTGTTGTTTCAACAGCCAGTACTACAGCCTGCAACCATATTGTCAGCAGGAAGCGTTGCCCGGGTAGTGAAGTACTGACAGGAGAGCCTTGCCCTCACCACAGAAATGGATGAGGCCGAGTTGCCAGTACGTGGGGAGATACCGGGTGCAGCAGCTTCTGCAGGAAGTTCCCCAGCAGAGTCGCCCAAGTCGACGGAGTTACGTCGCTCTGCCAGAAAGCGGAAACCACCAGAGAGACAAAGAGCGAGATTCTCCGTCCCGCCAGCCCCGTTTCCCGGCACGGCGCGACCCAGGCGGCAGCGGAATTCTCCATTCCCGCAGCCGGCCAATGAAGTTTCCCACTGTGGCCACCCCCACACAGCCGAGAAGCCCGCGGCCGTGGGTGCCGTGCCGGGGAAACACAGGATTCCGCCAACGGAGAATCCCGCAGCAAATCTATGATGGACTGGTTGAAAGGTTACATTTATTGGGGACTGTATAGTGTTAAGTGTTATCATTGTGTACAGGGACTTAGAGGGGGAGGGATGTCTGACCGTTTGAAGGTTAGGGGCTTGGGTCACTGTCTGCGTGGAGTTTGCACGTTCTCCCCGTGTCTGCGTTGGTTTCCTCCGGGAGCTCCGGTTTCCTCTCACAGTCCAGGTTAGATGGATTAGCCGTGCTAAATTGCCCTTAGGTTAGATGGGTTGCTGGATCACAAGGATAGGGTAAAGGTGTGGGCTTGAGTAGAGTGCTCTTTCCAAGGGCCGGTGCAGACTCGATGGGCCGAATGGCCTCCTTCTGCACTGTAAATTCTATGATATCTATGACCCGGAAAAACCAAACAGGGGTCCAGGGTGGGGGGGCATTTTCCTCAGATCGATTCCAGACGCTGACTAGCTGCCACAAAGCTGCGGGACTCTGTAAGATAGTGTGTTGGAAATAAACGTTAGCTGTTTCATACCTAGCTGGTGAGCCAAAGTTATTACAGGACTGGAACCCACAACTTTCCAACTTAGAAGTGAGTGCTTCCCAAATGAGCCACAGCAAAGGCCTTAAATTAAGCTGCATGAGCAGGATAAGTGGTTCAAACTGCTGGGTAAATTTAAGTTAAGATGGAAAGGTTACGTCATTGAGAAAAGAAGATCAATATTTGAAAAAGACTTTCACGTGGAGTAATTAGGTCCCGCAGTCATTGAAGAAACAGCCAGATGCCAAAATGGAGGAGAAAGGTTTTTGCAGATAGATTAATTGAAATGGGTCGCAATGGTCTTTCTAATCAGCAATTACCTTGTGAACCACCAGGACCCTGAGAAGCAGAGCCACTATTTATAATGGAATTTAATTCAGTGAAAGTTCAAACCACTACTCAAAACAACATTCCCTTTCCTTTGCTTTATTTAATCCTTGTGATGTGCTCTGCTATTCTATAGGCCACAGGGAGCTATTCCCACTATTATGATGCATTAGAGGCAAACGTCATACCGTTACTAGCTGACTCAATAGTGGGAAATTGTTTTCAGATGTGTCGTGCACATTTTCCCAAGTCCACGCTGGGTTTGCGCAGTTAAATCAAAAAGATTTTTATTGTGTTTTTTTAAAAATTAATTTACCGGATGTGGGTGTCGCTGCCTGGGCCCAACGCTAGTTGTCCCAACATTTATTGCCCATCCCCTGTTGCCCTTCAGAAGGTGGTGGTTGTGGTGAATGTATTATACTAATAATCCACCAGTGTATTTGTATCTGTGCTGTTGCACTTGTATTTGTATCTGTGCTATGCTGTTGCCCTTGTGGGCTTCTCCTATAGGCCATTGTATGGCATTATCCATAGGGGAACATGTTGGGGCATGTATGGGCTCCGCCCATGGCTCCTCCCCTTGAAGGAAGGTATAAAGAGCAGTCGACCTGCAGGCAGTTCTCAGCATTGGTTCAGTCGCAGGCAGGCACTGTTCTAAGTAGATTAAAGCCACGGTTTACTTCTACTCATGTCTCAAGTGAATTGATCGTCGCATTAATTTAATCAACTTAATCGCAACTATGGAATCGGCCCTCAAACCTGACTGACTGGAACTCGATCCGCAGGCCGCGGAAGCGAAATAAATTTTTCGCACTGGCTCCGCTGCTTCAAGGCCTATCTCGCAGCCTTCTCCACGCCTTCCGTCACCGACGAACAGAAGCTGAGCCTCCTCCACGCACGGGTGAGCCATCGAATCTCTGTTCAACTCGACGGGGCCTCTTCCTACGCAGACGCCCTCGCGATGCTCGAACACCTCTATGTACGGCCCGTGAACGAGGTCGACGCGCGACACATCCTCAGCACTCGCCCCCAGCGTGCCGAGGAATCACTAGACGACTACCTATGCAACCTCAAAGTCCTCGCATGCAGCTGCAACTACCAGGCCGTTACGGCCACTCAACACATGGAACTCGCCGTCCGAGACATCTACGTGGCAGGAGTTCGGTCCAACTATGTGAGACGGCGCCTACTCGAAAAGGGGGCCCTGGACCTGGATCAGACGGTAAAGTTCGCCTCCTCTCTGGAAGTAGCGTTCCAGAGCCTTAATGCATTCCCGGCTGACCACGCGACCCCCTTGCGGACACCCGACCAAAGACTACCCCAGGCCTGTGCCGCGCAGCCGCCCGCCCATCATGGGGGGGCTACCCTGCTATTTCTGCGGCCAGTCCCAACACCCCCGGCAGCACTGCCCGGCCCGTAACACAAACTCCAGCAGCTGCGGGAGAAAAGGACATTTCGCCAAAGTTTGCCTGGCCAGGTCCAAGAACTCTAACTCACAGGCCCGATCCTCAGACTCACAGGCCCACAGACCCCGCAGTCTGGCAGCATGTCTGCCAACTCCGGCCCCTGCAGACGCATCATCAGTCTTGTGCTATCCGTGGGGGCAGCCATCTTCCAGCCCTCACAGCACGTGCGACTCATGGGGGCCACCATCTTGGCCATCCTCCCACACACGGCCGGCCATGTGCGATCCATCGGAGCCGCCATCTTGGACGCCATCTTCCTCACCGCCCGCCACGCTCGACCAACGGGGGCAGCCATCTTGGCCGCCATCTGCTACGCCGCTTGACGCGTACGGTCAACAAGGGCAGCCATTGCAGAACCGCCCCAGCACCTCCGACCACGCCGGCTACCCGCAACTCACCCTGGACCAATCGCGACCCAAGCACCTCCGGAGCTCTATGATGACCGTCCGGGTAAACGGACACGAGACGCCTTGCCTTTTCGACTCCGGGAGCACAAAGAGCTCAATTCACCCGGACATGGTAAGACGCTGCTCGCTCACAGTCGCACAAAACCATCGCCCTCACCTCTGGATCGCTCTCAGTGCAAATCCAAGGGTGCACTACCGCAACCCTAGAAATACAGGGCGCCGAGTACGCCAATATTAAATTATATGTGCTCCCAGACCTCTGGGCCCCTCTCCTATCGGGACTAGATTTCCAATACAACCTCAGGAGCCTAACCCTGAAGTTCAGGGGGCCCCTACCCCCCTCACCGCATGCAGCCTCGCGACCTTAAAAGTCAACCCTCCCCCACTCTTCGCAAACCTCACCGCTGACTGCAAACCAGTCGCTACCAGAAGCAGGCAGTATAGCATACAGGACCAGACTTTTATCAGGTCCGAGGTCCAGCGACTCTTGCGGGAGGGAGTCATCGAGGCCAGCAATAGCCCCTGGAGAGCTCAGGTGGTGGTCGTCAAGACCGGGGAAAAGGACCGGATGGTTGTAGATTACAGACAAACAATAAACCGGTACACGCAACCCGATGCGCGCGGTGGACGGGTCCGTGCACTTCCAGGTGGAGAGCGACGCATCAGAGGTCGCTCTCGCCGCTACCCTCAAAGCAGGCAGATCGGTAGCATTTTTTTTGCGCACCCTCACCACTTCCGAAATTCGGCACTCCTCAGTCGAGAAGGAGGCTCAAGCCATTGTGGAAGCCGTGTGGCACTGGAGGCACTACCTCGCTGGTAGGAGGTTTACCCTCATCACCGACCAATGATCGGTAGCCTTCACGTTCGACAATACACAGCGGGGCAAAATCAAGAACGATAAGATCTTGAGGTGGAGGATCAAACTCTCCACCTATAACTACGATATAGTATATCGTCCTGGGAAGCTCAACGAGCACCCAGATGCCCTGTCCCGCGGCACATGCGCCAGCGCGCATGATGACCGACCACGGGCTATCCATGATGACGTCTGCCACGCGGGGGTCACCCGGCTTATCCACTATATCAAGGCCCACAACCTGCCCTACTCCACCAAAGGAGGTCAGAGCAATGACCAGTGACTGCCAGATCTGTGCGGAGTGTAAACCACACTTCTATCGACCAGATAAGGCCCACCTACCTGGTAAAGGCATCCCGGCCCTTTGAGCGCCTAAGTATCGATTTCAAAGGGCCCCTCCCCTCCAATAACCGCAATACATATTTCCTCAATATTATTGATGAGTTCTCCCGCTTCCCATTTGCAATCCCTTGCCCTGACATGACCACGTCCACCGTCATTAAAGCCCTACATAGTGTCTTCACCCTGTTTGATTTCCCCAATTATGTCCACAGTGACCGGGGCTCGTCGTCATGAGCGACGAACTGCGTCAGTACCTGCTCAGTAAGGGCATCGCCTCGAGCAGGACTACCAGCTATTACCCCAGGGGAAACGGGCAGGTGGAGAGAGAGAACGCGACGGTCTGGAAGACCGTCCTACTGACCCTGTGGGTCCAGGAATCTCCCAGTTTCTCACTGGCAGGAGGTCCTCCCCGATGTGCTCCACTCTATTAGGTCCCTACTTTGCATGGCCACAAACGAGACCCCTCATGATCGCCTATTTGTTTTCCCTAGGAGATCCACCTCAGGGGCTTCCACCCTAGCTGAAGACACCGGGGCTGGTCCTACTTAGAAATCATGTAAGGAGCCATAAGTCCTATCCTCTGGTGGAGAGGGTCCAGCTACTACACTCCAACCCCCAGTACGCTTATATCGAACACCCCGATGGCCGACAGGATACGGTCTCCCTCCGGGACCTGGCGCCCGCCGATTCCACCACCAACACCACCGCCCCTCCACCATATCCTGCCCAACCTACCATGACCAGCTCCCCCGCCCCTATATGGCTCCCTCCCGCCCGCCATCCCCCCTTCACCGATCCACAGGAATGAAGCTCCAGAAGAGACGCTCCCGGAGTCCACGTCTGTACCCGCACCGGCGCCGTCACTACCGATGCCAGCACGGACGAGTTCGACACCTGGGCCAGGAACAACGGCAGAGCTTCGGCTATCACAGCGCACAATCCGTGCGCCAGACCGGCTGAACGTATGAACCCGTCACCCCTGCCGCTGACTCAATAGTGGGAAATTGTTTTCAGATGTGTCGTGCACATTTACCCAAGTCCACGCTGGGTTTGAGCAGTTAAATCAAAAAGATTTTTATTGTGTTTTTTGAAATTCATTTGCTGGATGTGGGCGTCGCTGGCTGGGCCCAACGCTAATTGTCGCAACATTTATTGCCCATCCCCTGTTGCCCTTCAGAAGGTGGTGGGGAGCTGCCTTCTTGAACTGCTGCAGTCATGTGGTGTAGGTACACCCACTGTGCTGTTAGGGAGGGAGTTCCAGGATGTTGCCCCAGCAACAGTGAAGGAACGGCGATATATTTCCAAGTCAGGGTGGTGAGTGATTTGGAGGGGAACCTCCAGGTTGTGGGGTTCCCAAGTATCTGCTGCTCTTGTCCTTCTGGTTGGTAGTGGTCGTGTGTTTGGAAGGTGCTGTCTAAGGAGCCTTGGCAAGTTCCTGCAGTGCATCTTGTGGATGGTACACACGGCTGCTACTGTCCATCGGTGGTGGAGGGTTTGAACGCTTCTACAAGGAGGAGCAATCAAGCGGGGCTGCTTTGTTCTGGATGGTGTTGAGCTTCTCGAGTGTTGTTGGAGCTGCACTCATCCAGGCAAGTGGAGAGTGTTCCATTACACTCCTGACTTGTGCCTTGTCGATGGTGGATTGGCTTTGGGGGGGTCAGGAGGTGAGTTACTCACCGTAGGATTCCTAGCCTTTGACCTGGCACTGCCCCTTCCAGCCCGGCAGTGTCACCTGGGCACCTTGACACCCAGGTGGCAGTGCCAGGGTCTGTCAGGGTGCCACCCTGCCCAAAGGGCAACCACCTCGGGGCCTCCGATTCCCTGGGAGACAACCCCCCCCACCCAAGTGCCATTCCATCTGGTACCCATTTGTGGGGATCAGTATTGAATGGCACTCACCTAAGTTCTCCGAGGTGAAGGGGTCAGATCCCACACCTCGGTAGATCAGGCGAGCGCATATTAGAGTGCGTAGCTGGTCAAATTGATTTGCCAAATACTGGTCCTGCCCACAATGGGTGGGATTCAGATCGCTACGTCTGCCGAGATCCTATTGGATCTCCCAAGGAGCGGGTTTCCCGACAGTGTGGGGTAACCCCAATGGGAAACCACATTGGCCGGATGCGGGTACGGAGACTGGCGATGCCGGTGGTGACGCGCTGGGCCAGAAAACGTGGCTGGTGGGCTGGAGAATCCCACCCAACGTCTGTGATAGGGCTGCCAGAATCCTGGAGGACCTCGCTCTACTTCACGTTTCCGTGAGAATTAACAAACAATAAAGTAAACGCTATTATTGGCTGTGCATTTATTTTTAATTTTATTGTTCCTGTTTCTAGTTGTGCTGTGATCACGCGCCGCTCGACAGACTGGGGAAGTATGGTTTGGGCCCACACTGAATAAACGTTTTAGTGACCCGAGGAGTGTTAACTGGGCCAAATTGTCAAAAGGTCAGACGTCAGCAGAAATCTAGCAAAGTGTGAGAGCAGGCAACGGGCCGATTGGGAAATAAAACACATCTCAGAGGCACTGAGAGTTGGTGATGTCAGAATAACAATGCCAAGGTCACCATTGGGCCAGAAAACATCCTCAGAAAGTTTTTTTCATAAATTTAGTGTACCCAATTAATTTTTTCCAATTAAGGGGCAATTTAGCGTGGCCAATCCACCTACCCATCTTTGGGTTGTGGGTGTGAGACCCACGCAAACACGGGGAGAATGTGAAAACTCCACACGGACAGTGACCCAGAGCCGGGATCGAACCTGGGACCTCGGCGCCGTGAGGCAGAGACTCCAATCAGACCCCCCCCCCCGCCCATCAGAGACCCCAAGCAGACCCCCCATCAGAAATCCCCAACAGAGCCCCATTGGGATCCCTGTTGGGGGTCTCTGATTGGGGGCTCTGATGGCTGGGTCAGATGGCGGGGGCTGATTGGGGTCTCTGATTGCGGGGGGGGGGTGTTTGGTCAACCTCATGCGTGCTTGCTGTGGTGGGGTTATCCGCTATTCTCGGGGTGGGGTGGGGTGGGGTGTGGGGTGGAGGATGCCCCTACTTGTCAGCGGGGGAGGGGGGATTTAAGTTGTGGATGGGAGGGGCACCCACCACCAGACCTTTATCTGGCCATTCGCTCAAAATGGCGGCCCAATACTGGGATTCTGTCAGAATCTGGCGAGCTATCTTCCATGAAGAAATTAGCATGGTAAAGGAGCGGGAATCACACCTGGGTGCCATTCCTAGCCTCAGTGGAGACCAGTCGCGAGTCTCCAAAGGCCGGAGCACCTAGCATCCAGAACGGAGAATCCAGCCCCAGATGTCTCGGAAGCTTAGTCTGCTCGGGGTGGAGAGATGACGCTTGATTGCTTTTCTAATCGGTCAGTGCAAATGACTTTTGTAGGTATCGATTGAGGTTTTGCCTGTGGCATGGGTCAGAAGGAGGAGCGATGTCTCTGGCTATGGTTTGGGTCGATTCTGCAGTCAGAGATGCCTCACCGTGGGGGCTGGCCGGAGAGACCGTGGGCTGGATTCTCCGATTTCAAGGCTATGTCTGGAGGATCCGTGGTGCTTTACTTCAAAATAATAGGCAGCACCCCAGCACCGACCCTCCAACCGGTGAGGAGCTACAGCCGCGCCACCCAAAACGCCCGGACTCCACGACAGAAAAGGCCAGAGAATTGCCTGGTCCGTGGTCGTGCACGCTCACGGCGGCGACCTGTCAAATAGTGCCATCCTGGACACCCCCGGCCACCCCCCCAGCAGTCCCCCCAACCCTCACTTTCCCCCCCCCCCGGCCAGCAGCATGGCTTCCGCCCGACTGTGGCGGCGCTAGACACAGTCCGCAGCCGCCACGCCAGGTTCGCCACCACTGAGACCACACGTTCCCCGCGCGGTCGGGAAATCGGCCCATCGGGGGCGGAGCATCGGGGCGGGCCCCAGGTGACGTCCTGAGGCCGTCCCAATGGCGCGCTGGGGTGCGCTCCTCGATGATGCCGTTTTGGAGGGGTGGAGCATGCAAAAACAGGCACCGCCCCCGATTCCATCGTAAAAGGGGATTCTCCGCCCGATCACCGATTACGAAATCCGCATCGGGGATTGGAGAATCCCGCCCCATTTATGTGTCATGTTGTCTGGTGCAATCAAGGAGGGGGGGGAGTCTGTGGAGACGCCACAGCGGAATGGTAATACTACTGCTCTTCAATATTACCGTTCAAACAGTAGTACGTGTCAAATTTCCCTTACATTGAATAAAATATAACGCTGTCACTAATAAGGGACATCAGTTCAAATCATTTGGGAATTTGGGAATGAGGGGCTAAAGGGTTAATCGACAACCATGCACTGAATTCTAAGAGGATGGACAGGGACAAATGGTGCAAAAGCCAAAGGGAGTGCTAATGGGACAAGTAAAGAATCAAAGGTTGTGCCTAGATGAGGTGTGAATGTCGGGAAACTCAGCGCTGAAGTTCCAGTACTAACCACTGCGCCACATGCTGCCCTATTTAAGGAGTGTCTTAAAGGAGGAGAGAGAGGCGGGCGAGGTTTAAGGAGGGAATTTCAGAGCTGAGCGCCCAGGAAGCAGAAGCCACCAATGATAACTGTGGCTGCGCGAGAGGCCAGAATTGAAAGCGCAAAAAAATCTCAGAGGGTTATCAGGCAGATTCAGGCAGATACAGAGATAGGGAGAGGCAGAACCATGGGGGAAACAAGGAGTTGCCAGAATGGGAGTCAATGCAGGTGAGCGAGCACAAAGTGAGCGAGACCTGATGTGAGTTAGGATATGGGCACAAAGGTCATACTTACGTCACTTCAAGCCTGTGCTCAAGACTGTCCCCTGCTTTGCCTGCCCCACCCATATACAGCAGTGTGAAGAAAGTAATAAATGGCAAGTCGGCCAATTGGTGGTAAATGGGCTCTTTTGTCCATTCAGTGAGCTTTAACGGGAGTTCCAATATTTAGCTGTACTCTCTGTCATCCTCAGAGCAACACATGGCACTACTGCCGCTTTACCCTCACTTCTCTCAGCATGTTGCCTGGTCTGGAGGGTGTTAGCTATGCAGAGAGGCTGAATAGACTCGGACTGTTTTCATTACAACAACAGAGGTTGAAGGGTGGCCTGATCAGGTCTACAAGGTTATGAGGGGCACGGTTAGAGTGCATGGGCATGCACTCTTTCCCAGGGTGGAGGGGTCAGTCATCAGGGGGCATAGGTTTAAGGTCCATGGGGCAAAGTTTAGAGGAGATGTACGAGGCAGGTTTTTTTACACTGAGGGTGGTGAGTGCCTGGAATGCCCAGCCAGGGGAGGTTGTGGAAGCAAATACATTAACAGCATTCAAAAAGCATCTCGTCAAATACATGGATAGGATGGGTATACAGACATACAGCACTAGGAAGTGCTGAGGGTTTTGGCCAAGGGTGGTATCATGACTGGTACAGGCTTGGAGGGCCGAAGGGCCTGTTCCTGTGCTGTATTGTTCTTTGTTCTATGACCAGTTCCATTGCTGTTACTCTCGAGCCCAATAATTCCAATCAGAACGTTCTACCAGAGGAATAACAATGAAGCTTGCACAAAAATTCTGGACACAGAAGGACCCATTGCCAGCCCACGTTGCATGGGCCAGATTGTTTGCATATTCAGGGTGGTATCCTGAGGTCCGATAAGACACTATACAAATGCAATCTTCTTTCTATCTTTCCTTTTTTCCGCATATTACCTCCAGTTTGTTCTTGTGGGCCAGATCCATCCATGCCGCAGTCTGTTAAGTAGGTAAGCAGGGGGGGGGGGGGGGCAGCACGGTGGTGCAGTGGGTTAGCCCTGCTGCCTCACGGCGCCGAGGTCCCAGGTTCGATCCCGGCTCTGGGTCACTGTCCGTGTGGAGTTTGCACATTCTCCCCGTGTTTGCATGGGTTTCGCCCCCACAACCCAAAGATGTGCAGGGTAGGTGGATTGGCCACGCTAAATTGCCCCTTAATTGGAAAAAATGAATTGGGTACTTTACATTTTAGGAAAAAAAAAGTAGGTAAGCTGGGACCATGTTAAGTGTGAGCAGCAGCTCTTTAAGAGATGCTGCTCCGAAATTTCCACCTCTGAGTTTTGCATTTCATGCACTGCACACTGGAAACATTGAACAAACGGTTAATTAACGGTCCTATCATTATGTGGTGAGGCCATGCGCTGACTCTAAGGAGTAAAGATCTAAACGCTGCTGTTTTTGGAGACAGTACTGATATCATCATATCTTTATATTGATTTATTTTCACAATAATAAAGATGCAGCTGATGTAAAGGCTGCAATAATATTTTGTTCTTTGACCATTTCCTGGATCGGGACAAGCTTGAGAATAATTGAATGTACTGCACCTGTGTTTGCAACAACTTCCTCCTGTGTTATTTGAGACATTTACCCATTTGAACTAAAGCTTCAGGGGAGAAATTCAGCTTTTCTAAAAACAAATTGGCACCATGAACCCAGCTCTACCTCATCCACTGCCAGCTCTCTGCACAGGCAGCAATACGAGAGCGTACAGTCCCTTCCCCACGAACTGTCTGAGGTTATTATTTAATATTCATTCTCAGTATTATAATCACAGGAGTCCAGAGGAGGTCCAAGCTTAAAGGTTTATTTAGTTAAAGGCATGTAAGGCCGCACAGCGGCAGGCAGTACATCCATTCCCAGCCACGGACATCCGAAGGTGTCACAGCAGCACAGTGGTTAGCACTGCTGCCTCACATGGCCAGGGACCTGGGTTCGATTCCGACCTCGTGTCACTGTCTGTGTGGAGTCTGCACGTTCTCCCCACCGAGTGCTCCGGTTTCCTCCCACAGTCCAAAGATGTGCAGGTTAGGTGGGGTTACGGGGATAAGGCAGGAGAGTGGGTGCTCTTTCAGAGGGTTGGTGCAGACTCGATGGGCCAAACGGCCTCTTTCTACACTACAGGGATTCTATGGGGAGATGCCGGTTGCCATCCTGGCCGGCTTTTATCTACATAGAATTTACAGTGCAGAAGGAGGCCATTTGGCCCATCGGGTCTGCACCGGCTCTTGGAAAGAGCACCCTACCCAAGGTCAACACCTCCACCCTATCCCCATAACCCAGTAACCCCACCCAACACTAAGGGAAATTTTGGACACTAAGGGCAATTTATCATGGCCAATCCACCTAACCTTATCGGTCCGATTTAACGGGCCCCGTTGTTCGGCCCCCGCCCCTCAGCCGGGCAGTTCGTGCTTCATGAGCCCCATGGGAGATCAATGAGGTCATCTCCATGAGTCTCGTGGGGGTTATTACCCTCCGGGTACACATGTCGCTGGTGCTGTCCACCCCCGCTGATCAACTGAGTGACTTGCTCGGCCGTTTCAGAGGGCAGTTAAGAGTCAGCTGCCTTATTGAGGGTCTGGAGTCACCTGCAGCCAGGCCGGGTAAGGACAGCAGACTTCCTTCCCTAAAGGACACGCGTGAACCAGATGGGTTTTCACAACAGTGTCGTCGTTTGATAGTCCACGTTACTGAGACTAGCTTTACAAATACTAATTGTATGTTTCAAGAAGGCAACTCACGACCACCACCTGAAGGGCAATAAGGGATGGGCAACAAATTCTGGCCTTGTCAGTGACTCCTACATCCCATGACTGAATAATAAAAATATCCAGATATTTATTTAATTCACGGAATTTAAATTCCTCAAGCTGCCATGGTGGAATTTGACCTTGTGTCTCTGGATCACTAATAGCTCATTAAAGTTGCACTAATACAAATGTACTATACTCCTGTGCACACATTATACAAATCGGATGGTATGTTGGGGGGGCAGCGTAATAGAGGAGAAGTGTCAGTGGGTTCAATCAATACATTTTCTGTATATTCTTTATTGGTGCGTTTGATGATTTAATGGTTTTAATGGTTCATCTAAGTGGAGGTACACGACTCTTACTTTTACTTTTCGATATAAAATTTTCTTTGGACATTGCATTTGCTGATAGAGCAAATCTTTCACTTGACATTCATCCCAAACTAAGGTTGCTGCATCTTGGGAGGAATATTCTGCTCAGAATCAGAATGAATGGTCAATGTCCGAACAGTTGCAATTGGAATATTACATGGAAATATAATTAGTGTTGTAAAGCACAGACAAAATGGTCAAATAAGATTAATTGGCTCCTGTGCTACTGGGTGAAATGGGAACATTGTTCCAGGCAAAGGACCCCTGGTAAAAGGTGAATGCTGTAGATGTGGGCAGCATGGTAGCACAGTGGTTAGCACAGTTGCTTCACAACTCCAGGGACCCAGGTTTGATTCCCGGTTTGGGTCACTGTCTGTACGCAGTCTGCAGGTTCTTCCCGTGTCTGCGTGCGTTTCCTCCAGGTGCTCTGGTTTCCTCGCACAGTCCAAAGATGCGCAGGTGTCATGTGAGAGTACCTTTAAGAAATGGGTGTTTATAAATGGGTGTGTATATAAATATCTGTAGTGAGAGTGCCTTTAAGAAATGGGTGTTTATTACTGTAGTGATGTCAGAGAGTGGGTGGAGCTGGGCTGTCTGTCAGCTTTTTACTTTCGCTTTAGGCTTTTTGCTGCAGGGTGGGTTTGATTTCATTTTAGTTTTTGGAGAAGCTGCAATCACAGCAGGATGTGTATGAATCTCTGCAAGCGTATGAATGTCCATTTGCTGATTTCAATATGGTAACTGTTCTCAGTAGTGAAGTTAAACCTGAGGTGCTTCTGTTAAAGGTTTTGTTTTTAAGTTTTATGGATGTTAAAAGGAAAGCTTAAAGGATTACTTAGTGTTGTAGTCTTTAGAGGTTGTATTTGAATTAATGGTTGCTAAGATGTTCACTGTATGTTTAAAAAAAGGTTAACTTGAGTTCATAGAATAAACATTGTTTTGCTTTAAAAAATACTTTTCCATTTCTGCTGTACCACACTTGTAGAGTGGGCCATGTGCTCCCCATACCACAATCTATTAATAGTTGTGGATCAGGTGAACTCCATGATACACTTTGGGGTTCTCTAAACCCTGACCCATAACACAGGTTAGGTGGATTGGCCATGCTAAATTGCCCTTAGTGTCAAAAGGTTTAGTTGGGGTTACTGGGTTACGGGGATAGGTTAGAAGTGTGGGCTTGTGTAGGGTGATCTTTCCAAGAGGCGGTGCAGACTCGATGGGCCGAATGGCCTCCTTCTACACTGTAAATTCTATGATAATACATTTGGAGTTTCACATATTTGTCTTGAGGAAGAGATTTTGTAGAATCCTCACTCAGATGGTAAATAGATTGTGAAAATTTTGCGATTGGGATGACAGTAAGGAGTGGGTGTGAGCAACAAGCTTGATACTCTAAAAGGCCTTTTCTCACTCCCCGCTTTCTTTTACCTGGTTCATTTTCATTTGGTTCATTCTCCTTCAGTTCTCTGCTCAAGGAAGACAGGTCCAAGCCTCAATCTCCACCACAGGCAGGACAAGGAGCAACTCTCAAATCCGCCACAGCTAGAACGGGGATCGGACCTCATGCTGTCCCCACTAATCTAATCCCCAACCGTCTAGCTGGGCACCCCCCGCCACAAGGAGCGCGAGTTGCCGTGGCAACATACACTCTTCAAGAGGCAAGAGCACAATGGGGGTCAGAGCCGGATTCTATTGAGATCATGAGGACAAAGCAGGTTCCCCTTTCATATTAAAACGTCAGCGAGCATGGCGTGCGTCGCGAAGGTCAGCCGGCGTGTGTCATGAAGGTCGGTCAGTGTGGGTCATGAGGGTCGGTCAGTGTGGGTCATAAAAATCAGTCAGCGTGAGTAATGAAGGTCGGTCAGCGTGGGTTGTGAAGGTCAGTCAGCGTGGGTTGTGAAGGTCAGTCAGCGTGGGTCATTAAGATCGGTCAGCATGGGTTGCAAAGGTCGGCTGACGTGAGTAATGAAGGTCGGTCAGTGTGGGTCATGAAGGTTGGTCCATGTGGGTCATGAAGGTCGGTCAGCGTGGGTCATGAAGGTCGGTCAGCATGGGTCATGAAGGTCGGTCAGCGTGGGTCATGAAGGTTGATCAGTGTGGGTCATGAAGGTTGATCAGTGTGGGTCATGAAGGTCAGTCAGTGTGGTCATGAAGGTTGGTCAGCATGGGTCATGAAGGTCAGTCAGTGTGGGTCATGAAAGTTGGTCAACAGGGCAGCACGGTGGCCTAGTGGTTAGCACAGCTGCCTCACGGCGCTGAGGTCCCAGGTTCGATCCCGGCTCTGGGTCACTGTCCGTGTGGAGTTTGCACATTCTCCCCGTGTCTGCGTGGGTTTCACCCCCACAACCCAAAAATGTGCAGGATAGGTAGATTGGCCATACTAAATTGCCCCTTAATTGGGAAAAATAATTGGGTAATCTAAATTTATAAAAAAAAAATGAAAGTTGGTCAACGTGGGTCATGAAGGTTGGTCCGCGTGGGTCATGAGGGTCAGTCAGTGTGGGTCATGAAGGTCAGTCAGTGTGGGTCATGAAGGTTGGTCAGCGTGGGTCATGAAGGTCGGTCATCGTGGGTCATGAAGGTCGGTCAGCGTGGGTCATGAAGGTCGGTCAGTGTGGGTCATGAAGGTCGATCCGCGTGGGTCATGAAGGTCGGTCAGCATGGGTCATGAAGGTCGGTCAGTGTGGGTCATGAAGGTCGATCCGCGTGGGTCATAAAGGTTGGTCAGCGTGGGTCATGAAGGTCGGTCAGCGTGGGTCATGAAGGTCGGTCAGTGTGGGTCATGAAGGTGATCCGCGTGGGTCATGAAGGTCGGTCAGTGTGCGTCATGAAGGTCGATCCGCGTGGGTCATGAAGGTCGGTCAGTGTGGGTCATGAAGGTCGGTCAGTGTGCGTCATGAAGGTCGGTCAGTGTGCGTCATGAAGGTCGATCCGCGTGGGTCATGAAGGTCGGTCAGTGTGGGTCATGAAGGTCGGTCAGCGTGGGTCATGAAGGTCGATCCGCGTGCGTCATGAAGGTTGGTCACCGTGGGTCATGAAGGTCGGTCGACTTGGGTTGCGACGGTCGGCTGGTTGCCAAAAGTGGGTTCTGGGAATAAAAGTTTGAAAAACAGTTGTAGATGATATACATGGCTGCCGCAGTTGATTGGTGGTGGAGGGGTTTAATGTTTACGGAAGGAACAGCAATCAAGCAAGCTGCTTTGTCCTTGATGGTGTCGAGCTTCCATTAGCACGTTCTTAACCAAAATAACAATTCTACAGAGTCTCCTCATTGCCACACATGGCACAGATCCATCAGGATTGCCTTTGTCTAAATGCTGAGTGACAACCTGACACTGTGTGACTTGTTCTGGCCAATCAATTCCTTTACAAAAAGAACTGAAGTAGTGGCAATAATCTTATTTTTTGTTACTGCCATTTTCAGATGCAGCCTACGTTTTCACAATTTTTCAACTGTGCCAAATTCTTTCACCCAGGATGGGGGTGTGGAGGTGGGGAGGGGGGGGGGGGGACACCTTAGTCGAGTGCAGCCCTTTCCACCACAACCCTGGGTCACCTAGGCCCATCTCACACCCTTTGGAGACTGCAACAGTGTCTTGGTAATGCCCGCTCTTGATTGAGCTAACATTTCAAAGCAGCAGCATCCCCAGCATCCTCTCCTGCCCCTTCTCTAGACAGCCCTACCAACACTGACAACAAACCTCTGCGCACTACCTTCCGTGTTGATAGGCTGCCATCTAACCCAGGTCCACACAGCAGTACTGAGGCCTACCACGGAAACAGCCTCCTCCTGCCCCACCACCGTGGCTTCCGTCAGAAGACACATTTTCATGGTGCATTACAAAGGACCGAATTGGCAAATCTCAGACCGTGCATCTCCAAAGGCTTCCAAATCCAACCGTTTGACCAGCAGGTGCATCCCCGAAGGATGCTGGGGCATCAGGGAGTGGCTGTCAGTCGAATCATCTGTATCTCATGCAACTCGGCACAGCCATCAGGGTGGGTCTCAGCGCCCTTCACTTCCAGTGCCCTGATGGCCCGCCCAAGTCTTTGGGCTGCTTCTGTCCCAATTGGATGGTGACCGGGGAGACAGCCTCCCAACTGGAAGGCATGATGCGGTGATGAGCGGTTTTAGGAGCCAGCGATGGTCCCAGCTCCCGGTTCCTTCCTAAGATGGCAAACTTCAGCCCCTAATGTATTTCCTAAAGGTTTCGAGGAGCTATATAAATGCAAATCTATATAGGCAATGTTCCAAAGTCATTTTGAAAAATTCGACCGAGGGATGTGAACGACGTTGATGCGGCCATTATTTGTAGCCCATCCCTAAGTAATACTGAGATGGTGATGGTGAACCACCTTCTTGAACTGCTGCAGGACATCTGGTGTAGCACACACCCACAGTGCTTTTACTTTTTCTGTGGTGGTCTGTACCAACCTTGAGTAGCTGCTGGGCCATTTCAGAGGGATGGTGGATCTGGAGTCACGTGCAGGACAGACCCAGTCAGGGCAGCAGATTTCCTTCCCTGAAGGACATGAGTGAAACTGACGGTTACGCATGAGGCCATGTCCCACCATTCCACCCTACAATGTGCTCAAGCACTTGGACCAGTTACAAAACTTTCCATAATCCAGCTGAACTGTCTGTCACCAACCACCAGCAATTCCACCGCACTAAATTCAGAATCGTTTACGCTATTTAAAAGGTCAATTATTAATCTAAATATAATCAGTGCACAGAGGAGTTCAAACACTCTACAGATCAGCTCCATCTATCTCTATATGATAGCATTGTGGGACTGGTACTACACATTGCTTCCAGATAACACAACGGCTGTGAAACCTGACCTTTAATAGATCTTAACCATTTTCAGCAATGTAAATATGCCACTGGTAAAATTTAGATAGAGTTGGACAATTTATCCTAAACAATGTTCAGAAACAGCTTCCTTTAATAAGTGAGTCATTTGGATAGATGGTAGCGTATTACTTCCTCTGTGTCAAAGAATATTGACTCAGCATTGAAATTGAGGAGATAAAAGCAAATTACTGCAGGTGCTGGAATCTGAAACGAAAACAGAAAAGGCTGGACAATCTCAGCAGGTCAGGCAGCATCTGTGGAGAGAGAAGGGAGCTGATGGTTCGAGTCTGGGTGACTCTTTCTCAAAGCTGGAGAGGACTGGAAATAGGATGAAATTTGTTCTGTTGTCGGGGGGGGGGGGGGGGGGAGGGGGGGAGGCGTGGAGCTGTGGGGCTGGATTGGGGGGCCAGCGATAGGTGGAGATCGACAAAGATGTCGTGAGCAGAAAGACAATTGGGATGTAAATTGGGCGGCACTGTGGCACAGTGGTTAACACTGCTGCCTCACAGTTCCAGGGACCCGGGTTCAATTCCAGCCTCGGGTCACTGTCTGTGTGGAGTTTGCACGTTCTCCCCGTGTCTGCGCGGGTTTCCTCCGGGTGCTCCAGTTTCCTCCACCGTCAATCACCCGAGGCCGGAATTGAACCCGGGTCCCTGGAGCTATGAGACAGCAGTGCCAACCACTGTGCCACCTTGCCGCCCTTAATATTCAGTATTAGTTTACAGTAGTTTAACTGTTATGCTACTGGACGAATAACCTAAAGGTCTTGAGTAATAATCTGGAGAACATGGGATCAAATCCCAATTTAAGTATTTGAAAACACTGGAAATACAAAATACAGGGATCAGTAAAATTGTTCATGAAGTTGGCTTAAAATCCCAAATAGTTCATTAATGCTCTTTAGGGTTGAAAACCTGCCATGTTTACCCTGTCTGTGTCAATGTGTAACTCAATGCACTTGGCTCTTAACTGCCCTCTAAAGTAGTCTAGCAGGTCACCATGCCAGGAATGGGTAACAGATGCCAGCCTCATCAGTGATGCCCAAATCCTGAGAATGATAAAAAAAGATCCTAGCAAACTAGACAACGAAGTAAGGATTTAGGGGAAGAGTGGTGTGTTATTGACCTCGTCAAAGGACTACGCAGAAAGGCCGAAGAGAAAGATTAATAGCCATTTTTGGTTTGGGCCTTTTGTTGCCTTTGTTGGAGCTTATTTGGAGATTCAAACAGGAAATTGCAGGAGAGATGGGCATAAATCTGGGAGGTGACAGCACGTTGAAAGACTTCGATATAAAAGTGGGTTAATAATAATCTTTCTTAGTGTCACAAGTAGGCTTACATTAACACTGCAATGAAGTTACTGTGAAAAGCCCCTAGTCGCCACATTCCGGCGCCTGTTCGATACACACAGGGAGAATTCAGAATGTCCAATTCACCTAACAAGCACGTCTTTCGGGACTTGTGGGAGGAAACCGGAGAACCCGGAGGAAACCCACGCAGACACCGGAAGAAAGTGCAGACTCCGCACAGACAGTGACCCAAGCTGGGAATCGAACCCGGGACCATGATGCTGTGAAGCAACAATGCTAATCACTGTGCTACCGTTAGCCCAAGAACGACTCACCCAGATGTGTCCCAAAATAGCCACAGGGATACAGCTAAAGTACACCAGGAATGTGGTGAAAGCTCAGGATGTTGGTCCACCTCACGACCGGTTACATTTTGACGCAAGATAAAGACGTAGAAACAAAAGAAACAAAGGAAGGCCTGACAGTTGGACAGAAAAACGAGACAGATAAAAATGCCTTAAATGCATCAGCTCCACTCTCCCAAGTTGCAAGTTTTCTACCCCAGTACACCTTGACTGAATGTTTTCTCCACTGTGTGCAGACGTTTAGTTTTGCTAAACCGACTTGTTTTGTTATGACTGTTGTTTGCTATCAGTCACTCGGTAACATGCCTGTACCATCACCATGATCGAAAGCTGAAACGGAGAAGAAACTAGGAGGCAGATATACCACAATGAAACAAAATGATAAGACGAGAGGGAGGTTACAGAAATCTTGTAAACCAGATGAGGAGATTAAGAGATTAATATAACAGTCACATACTGTACTCATTTGGATAAACACACATCTAAATTACAATTTACGTTTCCATATTTACTCCAATTAGTTGCGGAAAGCTCTATTTTTTTTTCTGTGAGCTTAATTTCTGCCTTCTAAGTGCATTACCATAGAGGTGATGATAGACAATTTATAAAAAATGTTTTTTTTTCATGAGACGTGGACGTGTTGCAGACTGGGCCAGCATTTATTGCCCACCCCTTGCGGGGATTTAAGAGTCAGCCACATTGTTGTGGATGAGGAGTCACATGTAGTAGGCCAGGCAAGGTAAGGATGACAGATTCCCCTCACTGAAGGGCGTTAGTGAACCTGATGGGATTTTACCACAATCGACAATGGCCACCTTTAGACTTTTAATTCCATATTTTAATTGAGTTCAAGTTTCACCATCTGTCGTGGCGGGATTTGAACCCAGGTCACCACAGCATGGCTCTGGGTTACTAGTCCACTACGCCACTACCTCCCCACATAGCTGTTCTCAGTTGGAGGTGTTTTCACGATAGATTGTATCTGGGAACTCTCAAACTGGACAGTTAATGATTCTAAGGGAAGAAGTGAAAGACTCGCATTTATACCGTGTCTTTCATGACCACAGGATGTTCAAAGAACCTTACAGCGAATTAAGTGCTTTTTAAGTCTAGTCGCTGTTAAAATGTGGGAAATGCAGCAGCCAACATGCGCAGCAGGATGTCACAAACAGCAATGAGATAATGACCAGGTAATCTGTTTTGGTGATGCTGATTGAAGGATAAAGATTGACCAGGTCACCAGGGTTAACTCTTCCGCTATTTATTGAAAGAGTGCCATTGGAATCTTTAACATCCACCTGACAGGTTCAGGCAAGTCTCAGCTTGATATCTCGGCTGGAATTCTCCGGCCGTTAGGATTCCCTGTTCCCGCCGGCAGGGCGCCCCCGCCCACGGGTTTCCCGGCAGTGCGAGGTGGATCCAATAGGAAACCCCATTGACAAGCGGCGTGAGTAGAGAATCCCGCCGCCAGCGAATGGCGCGCCACCGAGGAACACACGGCTGGGGGAAATCGGAGAATCCCGACCCTCATCCAAAACCTTCTGCACCTCCAACAATACAGCACCCCTCTACTCGAGTGCTAGCCGTGACTGTTGTGCTCCAATCCCTTGAACCCACAGCCTATTGGGGTTAGAGATGAGCATGCTACCAACTGAGCTGTGCTCAATGCTCACAATTACGTGCCTGGAACAGAACACAGTTGTTTGCTACTTTTTAGAATTTGGTGATAGGGAAATGGCGAGACAAAGGAGACAGAATAACAAATTCCTTATAACGTAGAAATAAATTGTTAAGATAATTGATGGGTTTTCAGATGACACCGAATGCATATTGTGGTGTGTTCCTATTGTTATGAATCCTCTAACTTTTAGCCGGTGTCACAATCTTGTTACTGTGATATACTGCAAACGTGACGCGCCACTTTATAAAAAAAGAATTCTATTTGTGCAGAATCTTGATTGTTATGATCACCATGGAGACCATTAATTCTGAGGAAAGAAATTCAAACTTCCAGTTAAGAGATGGAAGGATGACACAACACGATTTCCTGTTCTAAGACTTTAACTGTAACAAGCAATTGAGGAGCAACATTGACTAAATGTATGTGTCAGCAACTTATATTTTAAACTATCGAACAAACGTTTCTCTGTTTGCTTTTAACACAATCGAAAATCCTACTTCACAATTTTACTTCACACTGTCCTTTAAGTAGACATTCAATGCTTTTTTAAAAAAATATTTTTATTCATGGCTTTTCAACAAAAATATAAATATACAAAATATTAAAAGAACAACCAAAGAACATCAGAAGAACATCACATTCCCCCAACAAACCACCCCAACCCTCCAGCCCCCCCTCCCCGATGCCCACCCTCATCCACGTCCTGCCTTCCCCAGATAACCCACTTACCCTGCCCACCCCCTTTTGGTGACCCTTCAATCCTTCTTGAAGAATGGTTTCCACCTCCGGGTGAACTCTTCTACCGACCCCTGCAGAGCAAACTTGAACACTTGAAAGGGCTGGTTTAGCTCAGTGAGCTAGACAGCTGATTTGTGATGCAGAACCAGGCCAGCAGTGTCAACTCCCGTACTAGCTTACCCGAACAGGCGCCGGAATGTGGCGACTAGGGGCTTTTCACAGTAACTTCATACTTGTGACAATAAAAGATCATATGGGGCTGGTTTAGCACTGTGGGCTAAACAGCTGGCTTGTAATGCAGAACAAGGCCTGCAGTGCGGGTTCAATTCCCATACTGGCCTCCCCGTACAGGCGCCGGAATGTGACGACTAGGGGCTTTTCACAGTAACATCATTGAAGCCTACTTGTGACAATAAGTGATTAATATTATAATTACATTATTATCTTCTCCAACCGCAGGAATTCTGCCAGGTCGCTCCCTTACAAAATCCGGGCTATCAGGGAGGCAAAGGTCAATACATCGGCCTCTCTCCCCACTGTACTCCCGGGTCTTCCGACAGACCAATTAGTGCCACCTCCGGACTCGGGGTCACCCTCACACCCAGAACCTCAGTCATAACATCCGGGAGCCCCTGCCAGACCCCCTCAATCTAGGACACGCCCAGAACATGTGAAGGGGATTTGCGGGGCCCCCCATGCACCGCTCGTACCTATCTTCCACCTCCTCAAAAAACCTTCTTATCCACGCCACCATCATGTGGGCCCTATGCACCACTTTAAACTGGATGAGGCTTACATTCAATGCTTCTGAAAACAGTCCAAAGTGATTCGTGGCTCTTGAGTATTGAATGCTGTTCTCTTCCTTTCCCAGCCTAGTAAACTGAAACCCCAGAACAGTCTTTCATGGTGATTGTTTTTCCCAGAGATTCTCGCTCTAGCCTAAGCTAGGCAAATCTTCCTGCCTTATTTCAAATACTCACCAATTTTGTCTTTTCAATTTGAGCAAATTGTATTCCTGCCTCGTGAAACATAGAGAACTTTGGCTTCTAGAGGGCTGCACCCTCTTTCCTAGGTTCTGCAAGACGAGCCTATCTGTGAAATTCAGCGATATTTTAGGAAAGCCACGAACCCAATCCTACAAATGGTTTCCAAAGGATTCTTCCCTTCTTAATACACTTCTCCTTGGCAACGTGAATCACATGGGCCTTCTAAGCACGTGAAAATGCTGATTAGCTATCCTTTAGCCCCTAATTATATTCTATCTTGGAAGTAATTGGACTGTTTAATGCATAATTGTTTAGAAACTGACACTCTCAACACCTTCCTGGGACTAGCAGCCTAACCACAGTAACCACAGATGCTGATGCCATTGTCTCTTCAAGTGCAAACACTTTGCACCTTCTTCCAGCAAAACAACTCAGGCCCCCGTTTAATCTTTAACAGTCACATCACCCAGGTCTGATGTCAGGCATCCTCAGAGCAGGTCATGTGACCCCTTTCATTTTACCCTAAATGAGACAGACTTTAACAAAATTATCTTATCAAGTTTCACATTTGTAACGTGAGGAGTGAGCAGAAACCAAGCATGTTTTGATTGACTGTGACATCCAAACTGAAGTGGCCAGTGTCTTGACCCATAGGAGGATATCACTTATTTTCCCTTTGTTGCTAAATGCTGACAGCTAAAGTATCCCTGGTGTATTATTCACTCAGACGCAAAACACGGAAGAAGGCCATTCAGCCCATCCTGCGTGTGTCAGCTCTTTGAAAGAACTATCCAATTAGTCCCACTCCCCTGCTCATAGGGTGCCTGACAGTCCCGTGTTTTACAGGATCACATCTGAGTGCCCTGTGACCTGGGTTGCATGCTGCCAGACTGTCTTTTGTCCCGTAACTCGGACCTTTAAATCTTGTGCAGTGTGCGCAGCACCCGCTCTCCTGTCTGTGTGTTCTAACACCCCCCCCCCCCCCCTTCCCCCCTGTTCTCACAGCTCTAGCAGCACTCCCACATCCCCTTCTCCTTGTACAGAACCCCCCCAAGAGAGTTGGTCACCTGACCTGCTTGTTCCCTATAGTCCTGTAATTTTCTAATACTCAAATATATATCCACGTCTCTATTCAACGTGACAACTGAATCTGCTTCCAATTGCCTTTCAGGCACTTCTAGATCAGAACAACTGCAAAACTTCCATTTCTCCCTTCATAGCATGTGGGTGCCTCTGGAAGGCCAGCATTTTCTGTCCATTCCTAATTGCCCTTGAAGTGAGTGACTTGCTCGGCCATTTCAGGGGACAGTTGAGGGTCAACAGTATGTTTTGGGATATGGTAGGATAGTTGTTATAGAATCCCTACAGTGCATTCAGCTCATGGCGTCTGCACCGGCTCTCCGAAAGAGCACGCCACCTAGGCCCACTCCCCCGCCCTATCCCTGCAATCCCACCTAACCTTCAGACAATAAGGAGCAATTTAGCACGGCCAATCCACCTAACCTGCACACCTTTCGACTGTGGGAGGAAACCGGAGCACCCGGAGGAAACCCAAACCGACATAGGGAGAAAGTGCAAACTCCACACAGACAGTCACCTGAGGCCGGAATTAAATTCGGGTCCTTGCAGCTGAAAGGCAGCAGTGCTAACCACGGTGCATCCCATATGTTACTAGACTAGTAATCCATCTGCTCTGAAGACTCATATGGCCGAGAAAGGAGCCCCCCCCCCCCAGCCTAATCCCACCTTACAGCTTGCGGTCCATAGCCCTCAGGTCACGGCACTTGAGGTGCCTCTGAAAAAAGTCACGGGTTTCTGTTTCTACTTCCCAATCAGGCAGCGAATTCCAGACCCTTACCACCCTCTGGGTGAAAATGGTCACCCTCATCTCTCCAATCTGTCAACCAATCACTTTAAGGGCGTTGCTTCCGGTGCGGATCCGGGCACCACGGGTGAATTGCGTGAGAGTTCCAAATAGTGCTCTGTGCCGGTCCGATCATGGAGTCACTTGACGCGCTCCATCTGGCGCGATCCACAGATGTCGACTAGGCATGATGGCACCTCAGTGGGGTCTCGCAGGCATTAGAGACCCCCAGGTGGTCAGGGAAAGAGCAGGGTAGTACCCTGGCACTTCCCCGGCACCTGGGCACCTCAGCACTGCCAGCCTGGCACAGTGGCAGTGTCACTCAGGCATCCTAGCAGTGCCAGGGGTTGGACCCAGGGGTGGGTCCTTGCTCAAAAGAGCAGGGGGTGAGGGGGTGTCCGAGAGCCCCAGAAAAGGTTGGGGGGATTTGAAGGGGCGGGCTCCTGAAAGCCGAGGGGTGCTGAAAGAGAGAGTTTAGAGATCGGGGCAGCCTTCCAAAACAGTGCCCCGATCCGCGAGGCTCCAGTCCTGCTGGCGAGGTCAGCTCCCCAGTGCAGGATGGCTGCCGAAGTATGGCCGTTTCATTTCAGTTTCTTGTCTTGTCTTACCAACATTCCAGCCATGTCCTGATCCGGAAAATACATTAACATTAGCTGGAGGGGGGAAGCAAAAGGTAGACTGGTAGGTTAAACATTAACTGAAACATAAATAAATGATCAAGTTACATTACCAACATACGCTGGGAAAGATTCACACTCCTAAAGACCAGCTGAAACATTCAAGTGGTTTCCTTAGTGTCCCTTTAAGTTGAAATGTTAAACAGCTTTCTTTTAATATCTATTTATAAAGGAAGGAATTTCCACACAGCTTTGCAAATGTGAAGACTAAACTGTGGTGTGGTAAATGCAGGCACAAATAGGCTCCCATTTGGGGAGTGATGGGAGTGAATGGGGCCGGAATACGTCAGAAGGAAACTTGCCCCGTGCATGTGTGTTGCAGGGGCCAAGTTGGAATTTCCCGGGATTCCATAAAAGGCTGCAACCTCCTTCTCCCGACGTACACCGAAGTGACGCTGAAACTTACACCATGATTGTAGATGGCAATGCAAACTGAAATTTCCTCCGAAATTCTGGTGGCCTGATTTCTGACCCAGTCCCCTAACCAATTGCACTCGTTCTGCTGGTCCCACCCCGGTGGAAATCCAGCGATTTGCTTCTGATCACTTGAGCAACAGCTGGACGCGACAAGACCGAGAACAGCTCCCTCGAGCGGGCGGCACGGTAGCATAGTGATTAGCACTGTGGCTTCACAGCGTCAGGGTCCCAGGTTCGATTCCCAGCTTGGGTCACTGTCTGTGCGGAGTCTGCACGTTCTCCCCGTGTCTGCGTGGGTTTCCTCCGGGTGCTCCGGTTTCCTCCCACAAGTCCCGAAAGACGTGCTTGTTAGGTGAATTGGACATTCTGAATTCTCTCTCTGTGTACCCGAACAGGCGCCGGAGTGTGGCGACTAGCGGCTTTTCACATTAATTTCATTGCAGTGTTAATGTAAGCCTACTTGTGACACTAGTAAAGATTATTATTTGGCACTGTGTTTTACTAGTTATTGAGCCACTTTTAAAAGAACATGAAATGATACCAATCAGCCCCTGCTGATACATGTCACAGCCCAAACATCCGAACCGGGTTTGCGATTCCCTTTCTTTTACGGGTGGGGTTTCGCGACAGAAATCTTGAAGCAGGAGTTTCAAAATTTTGCTGATGTGACTGCTTAAAAAAAAAGGAACAAAGTTATCCCTCTGCTGTTTGGACAGGGAACTGCCTTAAGCTGAAATTTCTTACTGAACCTACGCAGACACGATGGGCTGCGACATACCCTTTCTGTGGTTGTAAAATCATGCAGAAACCGATTCTGAGATTCCCAACAGCAACTTTCACTGAAGTCTTCTCTGAAGGGCATTGGAACATATCGGAACCTTAGCAAAACAATTGGGGCTCAGCGAAATTGTGGAGCATTCACCATACCTGAAGTTCCTTTTTTATTTTTTTACATCTTATGGAAATTAAAGTTTCAAACCATCACTGTGGTGATATGCATGTATACATCAATGTATATAGTCGTTCATCAATGTATATAGTCATTGGTACAACCTCCGACAAGCAGGTGGCGATAGAAATCTACCGTGTGACTTGAGACACCCGCCAGTTGGTAGTAAGTTGTACAAGAGGATGGTCGCACTTGAGTAGCTCCAGGAGAATTCACTGAATTCATTTAGTAGCCATCGTCTGTATTATAGTTTGTTTGTTATCTCTCTAAGTGTTTGTTAATAAATCATCTTTCTAGTTAAAGAATTAGATGTTCTGTGTATATCATTACCATGGTCATAACACACAAAACACAATAATCACTTCGGGTTATCGTTTAAGAAAATTTTGGAAGTTTATTTTGTGACAAATTTTTAAATCTTAGAGAAAGGAATTAAAGTTATAAATACGCGTAGATCTCAGTAAGGAGAAATAAGTTTTAAAAATCACTGAACAAAACCCTCTATGAAACACCAGAAATTCTAACTTTGGATTGATAGCATTTTGGACTTGTGGCCCATTCAATATTGGAGTGAAAAAAACAAACCCCTCATTTTCTGGTGATGGCCCTCCACCAGTGAGATAGGTGGGATTGGGGCAGCTGTGACTTTGAGTTCTCTGAATGGTTGAGGGAACGTGTGCAGGGTGCGAACCGTCAGTAGACCAGTGTAAGGCCCAGGATTGCAAATTTCCTTTTGAAACAACAGGCAGGGTTACAGGTTTGCACTTACATTTCACCCATTTTGAGCAATGCATATTTGATAAGAGTTTCCACTCCGGCTCCTTTGCATGTTGCCAACTGTGAAACCTGCCATGAACCAACATTGAATCAGGCTGCATTCTAACGAGTAATTTTTTTAAAAATGCATTCTAAAATAGTCTTTGTTATTATTAAGAGTGGAAATTTGGTCCAAGTTTATTAATATAGCCGAAAATTACCTTGTCGCAAAAAGTGTTTTCAATCAGATCGGTCCTGAAAAAAACTCCAGCAAGGTGCCATTTTCGGCACGAAAATCAGGGCGAATCCCATCGGCACCGGCAACGATATCCACAGCGTAATCTTTAGGCACCTTTGTGAAATTATTTTCCCCCACTTGAATAAAGGCTGCTCCTGAGGAGCAAGGTTTCTGATTCGCCTGCCCTGGGCGTCATCTGAACATTTCAATCGCCGCATGTAAACACCTTCCCAGCACTCACTCTCATTCAAGCCAGGAGGATGTCCACGAGAAGACCAGCTCCCGGGCTTTCGGAGAGGTTGTCAGTGAAATTCCTGTTGCTGCGAGGTCGGCCGAAGGTGTCTTACAGCCTTCGGTTGCCAGCGTTGCGTGTGTAGCTGTCTGGGGTGGCCACTCACGACAAGACACGCAACGTGCGGTTTTGGTAAGAGAGGAAACAGAACACCAAGCAGAACAATTGAAAAAACAATGCGAGGACTTAAAGGCAGCCCTACGAGCACTCCACAGTTCCACAGCGGAACAGAGGCAGAGTTCGATAGACCATGCCAAGTGCAGGCAGGAAATTGCAAGATTGCAATCACTGCTCTCGGTTTAGAACAGGTAGAGATACCTTTGGCCCAAACTTAGATCAGGAAGATGGCCCTGATTGGCAGGAACTAAATGAAACGGCCCATCGGTATGTGAATGAAACAGAAAGTCAGAATAGAGTCCCCCCCAAGCCCCGAAAAGGAAAGCACCCGCACCACCGACTGCACAGGCAGCACCCAACCCTATGAATCCCATCACCACGTAGCGTAGAGTAACAACAGAAGACCAACCCGATTTTGTGTACACCACCCCACTAACCATCACCCTTCATCTTTGCCTTTGAGCCCCCTTTCAGGTGGCCCTTGAGCCAGCCCTGTGCCCCCCCCCCCGGTCTCCTGGCACTGGGTTCTCCCTGGGTGCGGCCTTTCACATCTCCTGGTGTCTGTGCTCCTCCAACACTGTGAGGAGTAGAATTTTCAGCTCCACTGGCTTCATCCCGAGATCTCTTGAACTCTGCAAGAGATGAAAGAGAGAGAGAGGGAGAGAGAGAGAGGGAGGGAGAGAGACAGAGAGCGAGCGAGAGAGAGAGAGAGAGAGAGAGTGATCCTTTAGGATCACATGTGGCCTCCAGTTTGGTTATTCCCTCTCTTAATATTTACATTACACGAGCGCCTGGCAGGCTGTTTCATTGGTTGACCACCCGGCTGGCTCAGTTGAAAGCTATTGTATACATTGAGGGCCATAGCTTCCTCAATGGCAGACCCAGGGTTCCAGCTATTATGCAAACACGCCCCCTCTCAATCCCCTGCACCTATGCTATAAACCTTGAAAAATATGTTTGCATCCTTCTCCTTCACTTTGAGAATGTGGGCAGCTGAAACTGTTAAGGCTGAATTCATGATGGCCAATGAGCTTGATGAGGATGAGTCTCTGCAATGTTAAAGGGCACAATTACTCTGTGTGGCTGAGATTGACAACACATTCACAATCAGGTTGTGTCGTCCCGAGATCTCATTGCAGTCATACCTTTGCATTTAAGACTCCTGGGCAACCACTCTTTAATTTCTGAGTGCTTGCACTCTTTAATTTCTGAGTGGGGCAGCACGGTGGCCTAGTGGTTAGCACAACCGCCTCACGGCGCTGAGGTCCCAGGTTCGAATCCCGGCCCTGGGTCACTGTCCGTGTGGAGTTTGCACATTCTCCCCGTGTCTGCGTGGGTTTCGCCCCCACAACCCAAAAATGCGCAGAGTAGGTGGATTGGCCACGCTAAATTGCCCCTTAATTAGAAAAAATAATTGGCTAATCTAAATTTATAAAAAAAAAAAAAAAAAAAAAATTTCTGAGTGCTAGCCAACACAGGTGTGCTCCAGATTCATTCAGGAAATGAACACTTTTTAAAATAGACAGGCTGAAGGTTTCAGGAAAACATACATTCACCGTGACCCCCATACTGGAGGTGGACTCCGACCACCCCCTCCCCATATCGTCCCACCCCTGACACCAACCCCCCTCCACAGCTGGCCTGCAGACACTGTCCCCTTGTACACCCTGGTTCTAGGTGGAGATAGTGGGCCTCTCCTGCTTGCTCCCACTCTCAGGTCATGGCGCCTGGTTCCTGTTTTTAAAAAGGAGTAATGAATTGCATCGTCGTGACATCACGCTGGTGGGTGGGAAACTCAATCACGCCTGAAAAAGTGACAATGATCCCGCTTTGAAACGGATTCAAATTCATTCAAATCAGGTTCGCGCCCTTCCTGGGTGTGAACCTGATCGCGCCATCAGGGATATCCCGGGAACATCGCGATGGGAAATCTCGCCGGCGAAAATCATGTTTTTGGCCGCTCGCGAGTGTCACTGGCCATTATGGAATCTGCGTCAGCGTCGTCGGGCTCGCAGAAGCGTGTCCAGTGTCGGTCCACCAGCTGGGTGTAACCAAATTTAAATGGCTGCAAATGACAGTATATATAAAATATGCAGAACATTTGCTAGTTATAATGCGGTACAGAACCCTGAGTAAATTATTTAAAGAATGAAGCTTAAAAGTTTCTAACATGTGCCTACTTGGCCCCCAAAAGAACCAACTTAATTTTGAAGACCCAGAAATGAACACAATTAACAGGAACTCCCAGTGGTGATCGTTCATCTCTGGTCATTTGGTTTGGGGGTGGGGTGGTAGTTGATGACTTTATTGAAAAAGCTTGGGAAGGATCAATTTTGTCATGATATACAGACAGGCAGCTAATGAACACATCACACTTAGGTTAGCAGAGAGTCGAACTCATAGAGAACTGTGCTAACTGTACTACTGGTTCAATAAATCAGATTGAACTAACTTCAGGGTCTGGAGTATCTTTTGGTTAAAGCTGCATCCAGTTGCAGCCAGCGTTATCCCAGAGTACATAACACAACAAATTTTGTTGGACTTAAGTTTGCTCATAATTCCGCGATCTGTTACGTGGGTTCCGTCGCTTTTGGGTGAATCACGCCTCAAGAGACAACGCAACCAAGCAGAAACTCAACTCAAGGTCTCTGTCTTGTGCGTTTAATCTGTGTGATATTATCTCCGCTGATTTCGAGAGCCAAGGCTACAGAGTCCGCAAAGTAAAATTCCTCTGTCCAAATAAACATGAATCCAGCATTCCCGACGTGAAGTCTTTTGAAAACAATTTATTTCAATGCGTTACAATAACAGAATGGTGCCTGAGGGAAATCATGAAAAACAATAAAGGTATTTCCTTGTGCCACTAAACACGTGCACAGTGCAGTCTTTGAGAACAAAGCAAAAACAACAAATGATTCAAGCCTTACGAGACTTCCACCCACAAAACAACAGCTGCAGTCACTTAGAAAACTATTTCTCAATCAATTCCATGTCTCAAAGAGTACTTTCCTTGACAAATTTTCCCATTAAGGTTGTGGTAAATTCAATATCTAAACTGAACCATTCGCGCTGGTTGCGTTTTTTTTTCTATAATGTTTGCTAATATAAAAACACAATGATTGCATTTATATGCTTGCCTTAGCAGGTCGCAATGTCATCAAACACCATGCACAATGAATTACCTTGAACACAGCGTGGTGTCATGTAGCCCGTCATTCTACGCTAGCATAAGGCGCCACAAGAGGAGGGTCAATTCGCTGTGGTGACATTGATTGAATGTACAGAGTCATAGAGGTTTACAGCATGAAAACAGGCCCTTCGGCCCGATTTGTCCATGTTGCCCAGTTTTTACCAGTAAGCTAGTCCTAATTGCCCGCATTTGGCCCATATTCCCCTAAACCCATCTTTCCCATATAATTGTCCAAATGCTTTTTAAAAGACAAAATTGTACCCGCCTCTACTACTGCCTTTGGCAGCTGGTCCCAGACACTCACCAGCCTGCCTGTGAAAACATCGACCCTCTGGGCAATTGTATCTCTCTTTTGTATCTCTCCTCCTCAACTTAAACCTGTGCCCTCTAGTTTTAGACTTCCCTACCTTTAGGAAAAGATGTTGACTATCTACCTTATCTAAAGCCCCTCATTATTTTATAGACCGCTATAAGTTCACCCCTAAGCCTCCTACGCTCCAAGGAAAAAAGTCCCAGCCTATCCAGCCTCTCCTTGTAACTCAGGCCATCAAGTCCCAGCAGCAACATAGTAAATCTTTTCTGCACTCTTTCTAGTTTAATAATATCCCTTCAATAATACGGTGACCAGAACAGTGGGAGAACATAGAACATACAGTGCAGAAGGAGGCCATTCGGCCCATCGAGTCTGCATCGATCCACTTAAACCCTCACTTCCACCCTATCCCCCTAATCAATGACTCCTCCCAACCTTTTTGAACATTAAGGGCAACTTAGTCTGGCCAATCCACCTAACCTGCACGTCTTTGGACTGTGGGAGGAAACCGGAGCACCCGAAGGAAACCCATGCAGACACGGGGAGAACGTGCAGACTCCGCACAGTGACCCAGCAGGGAATCGAACCTGGGACTCTGGTGCTGTGAAGCCACAGTGCTAACCACTATGCTACCGTGCTGCCCTTAGTGCAGCCCTAGCATTTCTTTAAGTACTAACGTGCGCGTTTGTGATTTCCTTGAGGATTGCCCCCATCTTCCATTATGCCTTTGGTGAGACATATAGAAACCCCAGAGAGATAACAGGCAATCAGGGACATTCCCCCACCACCCTCTACCTCCCCATTCAAAAACCTCCTCCCTCCCCCCGGTATCTTGAAGATCTGCCTGAGCCCCTTAGAACATGCAGCTGGAGCTTGATTTGGCAGCTGACCCTCAAGCTGCAGCGCCTCTGGAAATATAACATTCTCTCCATGCTTCATTGGAGTTCGAATCATCAGATTATACAGGACAGAAGGGAGGCTATTTGACCAGTCTCTGAAAGGCCCACAACCTTCTGACCCAGAGATAAGTGTTGTCAATCCAGCTGGTGACAGCGTTAGAGAAGGTAGATGTGGCAGAAAGCTAACTCTTCTCATCAGTGATGTAATATCCTGAACACTTTGAATACTTCAAAGGGCATAAAAATACTTTCGGAAATAAGATTCAAAATGACCAGGACAAGAACTTGAATAAGGCTTAGCCAATTCAATGGGATCTCTCTTGTGTTAGTCTCACTCAGGATAAACATTGGAAATTGATGTTCTGTCCTTATCTTTACTCACACTTTTGAGTACATACCATCCTTCCCTTCATGGAGTGGTAGGATGTATATTCTTGACTGTAATTCCACATACAGGGAACATAGGAACATACAGAAGAATAGAAGAACAGGAGTAGCCGACTTAACCCCTCAAGCCTGTTCTGTCATTCAATTATCTCATTAAAGCCTTGGCCCAAACATGGACTGAAGAGCTGAACTCAAGAGGTGGGTCAGACCGACTGCCTTTGACATTAAGGTCATATTCGAATGAGTCTGGCAGCAAAGAGTCCTTTGGACAATAAAATCAGGGTAAATCTCTCCCCTGGCTGCAATCATACCTGGCACAAAGGAAGATGGTTGTGGTTGTTGGAGGTGAATCATCTCAGCTCTAGGATATCGCTGCAGGGGTTCCTCAGGGTCGTGTCCCACTCCCAGCTGCTTCATCAATGACCATTTCTCTGATCGTACGACCCAAAGTGGGGATGTTCGCTGATGACTGGAGAATGTTCAGCACCGTTTGCAACTCCTCAGATACTGAAGCAGTCCATGTCCAAATGCATCAAGACTTGGACAATATCCAGGCTTGAGCTGATACTTGATAGTAGCATTCATGCCACACAAGTGGCAAGCAATGACCATCTTCAACAAAATAAAATCTAATTATCGGCCCTTGACATTCAATTACATTACCATCGTTGGATCTTTCACTATCAACATTGACCAGAAACTGAACTGGACCAGCCATATAAGCGCTATGGCTACAAGAGCAGGTCAGAGGCTGAGAATTCTGCAGAGAGTAATTCACCTCTTAATAATAATAATAATAATCTTAGTGTCACAAGTAGGCTCACATTAACACTGCAATGAAGTTACTGTGAAAATCCCCCAGTCACCACATTCCGGCACCTGTTCCGGTACACTGAGAATTCAGAATATCTATTTCACCTAACAAACACGTCTTTTCGGGACCTGTGGGAGGAAACCGGAGCACCCGGAGGAAACCCACGCAGACACTGGGGGAACGTGCAGACTCCGCACAGACAGTGATCCGAGCCGGGAATCGAACCCGGGTCCCTGGCGCTGTCAAACAACAGTGCTAACCACTGTGCTACCATGCTACCGTGATACCGTCACTCCGCAAAGTTTGTCCATCATCTACAAGGAACAAGGTGGAGTGCGATAGAATATTCTCCAAAGGCCTGGATGTGTGAAGCTCCAACAACACTCAGGAAATTCGACACCATCCAGGCCAAAGCAGTCCACTTGATTGGTACCCCATCCAGGACCTTCAACATTCACTTCCTCCACCACTGAGACAGTGGCAGCAGTGTGGACCACCTACAAGACGCACTGTAGCAACTCACCAAGGCTCCTTCAGTGGCAACTTCCAAACCCACAACCTCGGCCACTTAGAAGGACAAGGGCAGCAGATGCACGGAAACACCGCCAGATTCAAGTGCCACTCCAAATTACTCATGCTCCTGACTTGGAAATATATCGTCGTTCCTTCACTGTTACTGGGCCAAAACCCTGGAACTCCCTTCCTAACAGCACTGCGGGTGGGCCTACAACATGTGGACTGCAGTTATTCAAGACAGTGGCCCACCACCACCTTCTCAAGGTGTAATGAGGGATGGGTAATAAATGCTGGTTTAGCCAGCAACTCCCCCATCCCGCGAATGAATAAATGGACAAAACAAAAATGAGATGATGGTCAACCTTTGAGCCAATTCCAAACGCCTAGTGTAAATGGGCAACTTACCAAAGCAGAGTTAAGCAGCAAATCTTTCTTGATCACTGCTCAGTGGTTGCTATTCAAACATCAGCCTGCCTTCTGATAAATAACTACCGTAAGCAAGGCGGTATTGGTGAAACAAAATCTCCGATTCAGTGAGCGATTTGTATTAAAGATTGAGCATCGCTGCAGTTGTATCATGAACAAGATCTGTGGCTGCCGACACGGAGTAAATTAAAGTCTTTAAACAAAATGCACAATTAGCGCTAAGAGGCTCAAAGCTGCCTTTTGATCTAACATTTGCAGAGAAAAAAGGAAATGCATGTTGAAAAAATTACTGAGCTCCACACAAAAATCATCAGAACCACACTGTCAGCTATTGATGTGGTTTTAATGCATTATTTATCTTCCACCGTGGAGTCATAAATTTAGACCAGTGGCATCGCTGAGCTGTCTGAAAAATGTTGACATACATGTTAAAGTGCAAAATGATTTAAAAGTTGTCAAGCAGAGGAGATCCTGGCAGCTTTAACTCTTTCATTTAGAGCTTGAATACCTGCCATTACATTTTGGAAGAAAAATAACACACAAGAATAAATACACAAGAGCAAAACTCTGTGAGATTGGGAATACCAAAGAGACGGACACGACATATATATTAGATCAGCAGGTATTTAGGAAAGCATGGGTTAATCAAGGTCAGCCAGCTTAGATTTATTTTAGGAACCCTGTGTTTGACAAAATGCAAGCGTTATTTTTGAGGTGATCGATACACGGAAGATGTAAACTATCAGGATTTTTCCAAGGGCTTCGATAAGATGTTCGACAAGAGTCTTGCCAGAAAATTCCGGATGGACAGTCAAAGAGGAAATTTCAGAGTTAGAAATTTGGCCAACAGGCATGAAACAACGGCCAAAATGTTACGGGGGGGGGGGGGGGGGGGGGGGGGGGGGGGGGGGGGGGGGGGGAGCATAAAATTGGGCGCAATGGCAGTAATAGCGGGCTCAGCACCTACCCGCCCTTACTGGTATTTTACCCAATTGATGTTGGGAGCAGTACTGTTGCCATGGTACCCAAACGTTTGGTCAAAGAGGTAGGTTTTAAGGAGTGTCTTAAAGGAGAAAAGCGGGGTAGAGGGGTAGAAAGGTTTGGGAAGGAAATTCCAGAGCCTAAGGCCTAGGCAGCTCAAGACACAGCCACCAATGGTAGAGGGATGAAAACTGCGGATGTTCTGGGAGCCTGAATTGGGTGAGCTCAGAGTTGGTTGTGGGCCTGGAAGAAATTAGGTGTGGCAAGGTCATGCAGGGGTTTTCAAACTAGAATGGTAATTTTAAAATCAAGGTGCAGGAAGCTTGAACTAAACACAGAAAACACTGGAAATATTCAGTGGGCCAGGCCGCATCATAGAATCACTCGGGTGCAGAAGGAAGCCATTCGGCCCATCGGGTCTGCGCAGACCCTTAAAAAGGGTACCCTCCCTAGGCCCATTCCCCACTCTAGCCCTGTATCCCCACCCAACCTTTGGATGCTAAGGCACAATTTAGTTTGGCCAATCCAGTTAACCTGCACATCTTTGGACTGTGGGAAGAAACCGGAGCACCCGGAGAAAACCCACGCAGTCACGGGGAGGAAGTGCAAACTCCACACAGTCACCCGAGGTCGGAATCGTCCCCGGTGCCTGGCGCTGTGAGGCAGCAGTGCTAACCAATGTACCACCAAGCCGTCCCAAGGAGAGAATTAACATACCCGGTCAATGATCTTTCATCAGAACTGAAGAAAGTTAAAGATTTAAGAGGTTTTAAGAAATTCCAGGGTCAGTCATGGGGTGGGGAGGGAGGAAGGTGGAAATACAGAAAGGAAGATCTGTGAGAAGATGGGTGGGAGCAGGCGAGGTTGAATGCCAAAAGGGGCGATGGTGCAAGGCAAAAGGGGATAGTAATCAGACAAGTGAAGAAACAAAAGATGGGCTGAGAGGTGGCGTGAAGGGTAAGTGGGATCGTCATCAACAGGTGCCGTATGAAAAAAAAATGGGAGCAATGGCTATGGTCCGAAATTGTTGAACACAGTGTTGAGTCTGGAAGTTTGTACAGTGCCTAATCCAAGGGTGAAGGGCTGTTCTTTAAGTTTATGTTGAGCTTTACTGAAACGATGCAGCAGACCGAAGACAGAGAGATCAGTGCGGGAGGAGAATTAAAATGACAGGCGCTTCATTAAAAATTACAGATTTCCACCAACGTTTTCTTTAATTACATGGAAACACCTTTCATGCTATGCTCAAGATGTTTCCAATATGCGTTGTAGTGATCTGCATATCTGTGTATATTTACAAGGGGTCAACGTAAATGCAATACAACTAAGCAATCACTAGAGGGAGCACAGGAGCTGTATAAACACAGACAGACAGGAAGTCAGGGACTCTCCACAGGAACGGCAGCTGGTCAGCAGGACACAGACAGGCAGCTCAGATGTAACATAGTATAAGCGCTGGAGAGAGAACAAACTCACAATAAAGCATCTACTTCAGCTGTAAGACTACGAGCTTTATTCAGACATAACATGTGTTATGCTCAGATCAAAGGCCATTCAGCCCTATTGTGCTAGTACTTTGAAGGAGCGAACAGGTCATAGCTCACCAGGCTAAATTGCTGGCTTTTAAAGCAGACCAAGCTGGCCAGCAGCACGGTTCGATTCCCGTACCAGCCTCCCTGGACAGGCGCCGGAATGTGGTGACTAGGGGCTTTTCACAGTAACTTCATTGAAGCCTACTCGTGACAATAAGCGATTTTCATTTTATTCATTCATTCACTCCAATTTGGCTTTCCCCACCATCCCTGAAAACTTCTCCAAGGAGCATCTGCTTCTTTCTGTCATTTCACCATTTGGCATTCTAACGCATGGTGCTGTTAACTGCTTAGGCAATACCAGAGGAAGGACACTGTAACTAGACATAGACGTGGAATGACGTTAATGAGACACTTTACCCCAATTCCCAATTTTAGCACTTAGCATGGGACAAAACTTTGATCCCACTATAGAAGAGCCATGATGAAAAATTGTGATGGACAAAATTGGAGCATAAAATTATGCCTTTTGAATTTCACACTTGTTGAAGTTTAAAACATTCCCTTATATAAAAATGTAACTAAATGATACAGAAATCGCACTTCCTTTTTTTAAAAATCCCTGCAGGCACTGTTTTATCCTTGCATTGTAAGCAGTTATACTGCTGGAATGTGCAATTTTTACATCTGGAATTTCAAAATACTGCGGTTTGAATCAAAGTGAATTTAACATTTTCTTACATACCTGGTGCAGGCGGATAGTGTCCATGATTGGCTTTCAAAAGGGTTAATTATCTGAAGAGAAACCAGTTGCAGTGGTGCGAGGAAAAGGCGGGGGAGTTGGGCGAGCTTTGTACCTCTCGGAGGGAGTCAGCACCCACACGATGAGTCAAATAGCCTCCTTGCCATTCTGTCATTCACCAGTCCTCCCCTACGGAACTGTTCAAAGGCTCATTTTTGTCATTCACCGTGAAACGTGGGTTGCAAGGTCTAAATTTACTGCCGTCATGTTTTGTGCTTTGCCAGTACTTTTTCAAAGCTTCTTTTATTGAGTGCGAGCATTTGAAAAGTTTGAAGTAGATACCTCACTTTATTTGGCTGAACCTTGATCTTAAACCTTTCATCCTTCTTTTCAAATCCATCCATGGCCCATGGCCTCACCTCCCCACTCCCCCTCCACCACCCCCCCCCCCACCCCCCCATGACATTATGGGGAATGTTTAGAATACAAAGGGTTAATGTCATATCATAATTAACCACTAGATGGAGCTAGATGCAGAACTATATAAAGCACTGACTCACAGACTTCTGGGAGAAGGCTGGAGGAGAGCGAGAGGGAGCAGTGATAGAGAGGACAGTATAGTTATAGATAGAGTGTAGAGACTAGTGTTAGTTGAGTGTAGATTGCAGATTACTAGATTATTGGTTGCTACAGGAGTAAGCTTTTCACAGTAACTTCATTACAGTGTTAATACAAGTCTACTTGTGACAATAAAGATTATTATTATTGTAAGTGGTCGAGCTTTAATAAGTAGTGTAAATAAATGTTGGGCGAGATTCTCTGCAAATGCGGAGAGTCGTAAAGGCAGCGGTGAAACTGGCCGTGTTTCATGGCAGCCTTCACGTCCGTTCCCGGGACCCGATTCTCCCCCCCCCCCCCCCCCCATCGGGGCTAGGAGCGGGACCCCGGGTATCACGGCGTCGCAGCCTTAACGACCGTTGTTAAGGCCGCGCGCCAAGATGACCCGCGGCCGGCTCCAACCCGCGCATGCGCGGGTGACGTCATCACGCCATTGACTGAACCCGCGCATGCGCGGTTCCGCATTTCTCCACCGCCGCCAGACAAGATGTGGCGGCTTGATCTAGCCGGGCGGCGGAGGGGAAATAGTGCGTCCCTTTTGGACGCAGGCCCGATGATCAGTGGGCATCGATCGCGGGCCTGTCCCCTCCCGAGCACAACGGTGGTGCTCCCGCCCCAAACGGGCCTCTGGATGCCCCAAACGTGCATCCAGTGCCCATTGTTACGACGGCAGCAAGCAGGTGTGTTTGCTGCCGTGATAAAACGGGTGTAAAGGCCCGGCCGCTCGGCCCATCGGCCTTGGAGAATCGCCGCTCGCCGTAAAAAACGGCGAGCGGCGATTCGTGATGTGGGTCGGGCGAGGGGGGGGGGGGCGAGAATAGCAGGAGGGCGTGAAAAATGTCGGGAGGCCCTCCCGCTATTCTCCCAACCGGTGTGGAAAGTGGAGAATCGCGCCCAACGTTAGCTTTGTTAATGAACTCAGCTTCTGTGGTCTTTGTGAGCACTACAACATCCATCCTGAGAAGAAGTATCACAACAAACACCACCTCCCCTCCCCCTCCCGTACACCCCCTCCCCACCCCCTTCCCTATCTCTGTAATTTCTCCCAGCCTTATAACCCTTCGTGACCTCGACACTCCTCCAATTCTGGCCTCTTGCACATCCCCGATTTTATCGATCCTCCATTGGCGGCCGTGCCTTTAGCCGCCTGGGTCTCAAACTCCACCCTTTGAGGACCCTCTCTTCCTTTCAGACACTCTTCAAAATCTACCTCTTGGACCAAGGTCGCCAGCCTTACTATCTTCTCAAGTGGCTCGGTGTCAAAGTATCGTCGGGTCATCTCTCCTGCGAAGCTCCTTGGGACCTTTTGCTGAATTCAGGGTGCTTTATAAATTCAGCTCGTGGTTGTTGAGTTTTTTTCTGGCTCTTCCTGTAGTGCTGTGCACGTGTTCCAGTTCTCGCGCTCAGCAGCATGGTCATTCCAGGCAGGGCACTTTACCTTTGGTTCTGGTATCATCTGACAGCGAGGCAGCCACCAACTCCGGTGTTACTTAATGCTGTTGCTCTCTCTCAATATGGGTTTCACAGTTCCCCTTAGTACTGGAGAAAGTATTCAGATGTAAAAATGTGGAAATAGTAGGCCACACATTTACTGGGAAAATGTAGCATCCTTGGGCATCACTGGCATTTATTGCCCATCCCTAATTGCCCTTGGTGGTGGTCATTGAATATCTTTAAGGTTGAGGCCTAGAAGGGCTGCGGTCATTGTGGTGTAGGCACACCCACAGTGCTGTTAGGGAGGGAGTTCCAGGATTTTGACACAAGGACAGTGAAGGAACGGTGATACATTTCCAAGTCAGGGTGGCGGGTGACCCTGGAGGGGAACCTCCAGGCGGTGGTCCTCCCATGTGTCTGCTTCCCTTGTCCTTCTATATGGTAGAAGTCCAAGTTTGAAAGATGCTGTCGAAGAACAATTTGCGCTACATTTGTATTTTTGTGTTTTTTAAAATTTAACTTTGATTGTAGTTTTGTTTATTTTTGCGTTGAGTGCAAGACGATAATCTGAGAAAAATGTCACTTTTTCAGTAATGGTCGGGCTCTGCGTTACCAAGTACCTTGGTTGAAGTATATAAGATCCTGAATAGTCTTGACAAGGTGGATGTGGAGAGGATGTTTCCTCCTGTCGGGGGGCCCAGAGCTGGGGGGTCGCCTTTTTCGGACAGAGATGGCGAGAATGTTTTTCTCGGAGGGCTGCGTGTCTTTGGAACTCTCTGTCTCAGAAGTCGGTGGAGGCAGGGTCATTGAATATTTTAACGGTGGAGGCAGGTATATTCTGGTTAGGCAAGGGGATCAAAGATTATTGGGGGGGGGGCGTGGGGTGGGGTTGTGGAACTTAAAACAGAGAGAGCTGAGCCACGATTTTATCGAATGGCAGAGCAGGCTCGAGGGGCTGAATGGCCTACCTCTGCTCCTGTTTTGCATGTTCGTGTAACTGGGAAACTTTTCTATTGAAGCACTGTGGTTCTCAAAGAGCTGATCAATCCTTACTTCCTGTGAATAATCATCAAATCAGAGGAAGATTCAATGTGAATCTCTGAGCAGAAATGAAAGAATAAGCACGTTCCTGATACTCTTTAAGCTCAATTCTGTTAATGCTCAATTTCTTCCTGGCAACTGTCCTTGTTATTTGCACACCTGGTCAGGAGGAATTTGTTTCTGATTCTGTCTGACTGACTGATATGTAGCGGTTTTGTAAGACGCATTGCGTATTGGGCAGGTTTCTGGAAGGTCATACTTAACACAAATAATCCAGCAGTGTTTTCACAGTCTCGGCAGAGGGCTCATATCAGTACTTCACTTCTGCCTTTCCACATACTAAATGCACTGTGGTTTCAAACAGGTGGCAGGTTCGTTTCCTGTTTGTCTAATAATGTTAAAGCATCTTACGAGGGACATCAAAATTTCTTTGTAGACAACAGTAGTCTGACAAGTCTATGATCCTGTAATACTAGCTCGCCAATAAGTGAACAGATAGATATTAGAGAATTGGGAGCAACTTGTACTGTCTGCCCTTCTACCTGACCCGTGTCTCTTGCAAGCCTGGCTCCTCAATGGGAGTGTAAAATCAGCTCTACAATGTGATGTTTTTTTTTAACGTGCAAGCAGCTTTATAGGATCACATAAACAAGACAAACTCATCCGTCTCATCATCTCTGCCTGGCCCTCTGAATGAGCAACGTGCCTGCTGCCCCCCCCCCCCCCCCCCATTTTCTCCCCGTTACCCTGCGTATCTGGTTATGGTGTTCGGGCCGGAAAGTGGAGCTGAGTCCACAAAAGATCAGCCATGATCTCATTGAATGGCGGAGCAGGCTCGAGGGGCCAGATGGCCTACTCCTGCTCCTAGTTCTTATGTTCTTATGTTCTTTCCGTGACTGGTAATAATCCAATTTCCTCTTGAATGCCTCGATTGAACCTGCCTCCCTCTATAATTTGGAATAATCCTACTGGATTTTCCAGGCCATTTCTGCGAGGTGCGTTCAGGGGAAGTGAAGCAAGTGGAAGGACGCTGACTTTTCCAAATGTGTTTCGTTTTGATTGTCTCAAGCTTTTCGGAAATAGATCAAATTTGGGGGGGGGGGGGGGGTGGATTACCTTTGAGCCAATCACTAACTTCGTTTTTTTTCTGGCCTAATGTACAGTCTAGGCTGACACTCTGGTCCAGGGAGTGTAGTAGACTCGGAGGTGTCAACTTTTGGATGATATGCTAAACCAGCCTTGTCTGCTTGTAATTGGCTGATGTAAAAGACACCACTATTTCAAAGAAGAGCAGGGGAGTTCTCCCTATTTTCCTGACCTATATCACTAAAAGCTAATTTTCTGGCCGTTGTGACATTGTTGTTTATGGGAGTTTGCTGCGCGTTAATTGACTGCCGTGCACCCTCCATTACAACAGTGGCTAGACCTCAGAAAGTATCTCATTGGCTGTAAAACAATTTGGGACTTTCGGGGATTGTGAAAGGTGCTATAGAGATGCAGGTTTTTCTTTGTAATGAACTCCAATTGGCTTTATTGGTTGGCCAATTGGAGTATGAGCTCCCTCAATGATAGCTCATTGAGGGGGCCCATATAATCACCTGTGTAGGCTTTGTGAGCCAGTCTTAAGTTGACTGGACTGCTAGCAGCACTGTTTGTAGCTGCTCATGTAATATCGTTATTGTAAATAAATATTGGTGTGGTGGCGGACCTCCTGCCTCCTGTGGATTACTACAGTGGCGACGAGGTAAACTACGAATTTTGCGGAGACCAGCTGCCGCACTCGGAGGGTAAGCCTTGCCATTTTAAAAATGCCGTTTTTTGGGAGGTTAGAGGCATTCGACCCGGCTATTGAGGACTGGTCCCAGTATGTGGAGAGAATGTGTTACTTCTTCCGGGCAAATGATATACTGACGGACGAAAGGAGATGGCTTATCCTGCTGTCGGTGTGCGGACCCTCAGCTTTCGCCATTATACGTAGTCTGACTTATCCCGATGCGCCGGACACGAAAACTTTCCAAGAAGTAACGGAATTG